>NC_132908.1:27381012-27696599 GCF_047675955.1 Chlorocebus sabaeus
CTCGAACCTGCGGCAGCACCGGCGGCGGCACACGGGCGAGAAGCCGTACGCATGCGCGCACTGCGGCCGCCGCTTCGCGCAGAGCTCCAACTACGCACAGCACCTGCGCGTGCACACGGGCGAGAAGCCGTACGCGTGCCCGGACTGCGGACGCGCCTTCGGCGGCAGCTCGTGCCTGGCGCGTCACCGACGCACGCACACGGGAGAGCGGCCATACGCATGCGCCGACTGCGGCACGCGCTTCGCCCAGAGCTCGGCGCTGGCCAAGCACCGGCGCGTGCACACGGGCGAGAAGCCGCACCGCTGCGCTGTGTGTGGCCGTCGCTTCGGCCACCGCTCCAACCTGGCGGAGCATGCGCGCACGCACACAGGAGAGCGGCCCTACCCCTGCGCCGAGTGCGGCCGCCGATTCCGCCTAAGCTCGCACTTCATTCGCCACCGACGCGCGCACATGCGGCGCCGCCTGTATATCTGCGCCGGCTGCGGCAGGGACTTCAAGCTGCCCCCTGGCGCCACGGCCGCCACTGCCACCGAGCGCTGCCCGGAGTGCGAGGGTAGCTGAGCCCCGCAGGGCTGCGGAGGGGCGCCCTGGGGCTTCGACCTGGCTGCACTAACCCGGGCTCCTGCGCCCCGGCCTCCAGGTCTGGAAAATTGAGGGGACTGCAGGCCCGGCTGCCCTGGAACTGGAAGACAGGGAGAATCCCCTGCCGGGGTCCCTGGAAACAGTGCCCATCCTCCATCACTACATTCCCTTGGCCCGTGTTAGTGAATAAAGTATTATATCCTCACCCCACCAGTGCCTGTGAGTGGGGTGGGTGGGAGAGGAAGAAAGTTGGGGTTCTCCAGGCTCAGGTGCCAAGTGAGATGTCAAGGAACCAAATGGGGATGTAAACCTAAAAGGGGTTCCCGGCATCTCCGTTTGTGTTGGGGGTAGGAGGTGATCGCACACTTGGCCCTTGGTTACGTCCTCATAAACCCTAGATCTGAAAGGGCCCATAAGTATACTATGTTCATCAGACACGCACTGCATTCGGCAGAGCTCCAGTGAGCAAGGCACAACCCTCAGATCTCAGTCTAGTGAAGGAGAGAAAACTGTAACACAACATTAAAGGTTTTAACTGCTTTGTTATGTAAACTTACTTATTTTCATCCTCAAAACATCCCAGCCCAGCGCGCGGTGACTCACGCCTGTAATCCCAGCACTATTGGAAAAAAAAAATGCTGGGCATCGTGACGCACACTTGTAGTCACAGCAAATGAGGAGGCTGAGATAGGAGGATCACTTGAGCACAGGAGGTTGAGGCTGCAGTGAGCTACTACTGTGGCACTGTACTTCAGGCTGGGCGACAGAGCAAGGCTGTCTCAAAAATAAAAAAAAAAATTTAAATTCCAAAGTTATAAAATTTATTTTTTCTTGTTTTCTACTGTGCAACCCATTTCAGTGCCAGCAGCCTATGGGCATAGAGGCCAGGCAATGGTTCGGGGCTACAGTTTGCTCTGGCATGGGGTACTATGAGAGGCCCAGGGAATCCGGCCCATCATAAATCCAAACCCATGCGTTGTTTTAAATTTATTTTGGGTTGGGCAAGGTGGCTCACGCCTGTAATCCCAGCACTTTGGGAGGCTGAAGCAGGCAGATCACCTGAGATCAGGAGTTCGAGACCAGCCTGGCCAACATGGTGAAACCCTGTCTCTACTAAAAATGCAAAAATTAATTGGCCTGTAATCCCAGCTACTCAGAAGGCTGAGACAGAGTGAGACTCCATCTCAAAAAAACAAAAAACAGAAACAAAAAAAATCAGCCGGGCATGGTGGCAGATGCCTGTAATCCCAGCTACTTAGGAGGCTGAGGCAGGAGAATTGCTTGAAATGGGAGGTGGAAGTTGCAGTGAGCCGAGATCACACCATTGCACTCCAGCCTGGGTGACAAGAGTGAGACTGTCTCAAAAAAATAGTAATAAAATAGTAATAATAAATGAAAATAGTAATAAAAATAAATAGTAACAAAAAATATTTATTTATTTATGTAGAGACAGGGTCTCGCTATGGTGCCCAGGCTGGTCTCCCCATCCTAGCCTCAAGCAACCCTTCCACCTCTGCCTCTTGAAGTGCTGAGATTAGGCATGAGCCACCATGGCTCACCATGGCTGAGGCAAAGGAGATGGGACCATCTTTCTGTCCATTTTTGCCACAGCCCATGAATGGCAAAGACAAGGGACAAGTAAACAGGCACTTGCAGTCCAGTGTCAACTGGTGCTATGATGGGAAGATAGGCTCTTCTCAGAGGTGATGTTTAAGTTGGGTCTTGAAGGTAAAGTTGGGGTTGGGGAAGTGTGGAGAGAGCCCCTAAAGCTGCATTCCAGGGTCAGTAGAGCTTGCAGATGTTCCCTGGGGTGGAATGAGGGGACAAAAAGGTTTTGGAAGTGAGGTTAAAGTATCCAAGGTAGCAAAGCCTTGAGGGCTTAGAGGGGAAGGATGGAGCTGACATCCGTAGGGAGCTGGAACTCATAGCGGTAGACCTGGAGCTGAGGCAAAGGAGATGGGACTGACTTCATTTCTTAGCTTGGGTGACTGCAGGACAGTGTCACTGATATGGGGGTGCAGGATGAAGAGCAAGACAGGAGCTGAAGTGGGGGCAATTGTGAAACCCCAGACTGGACATGCTGAACGTTAGGTCAGCATGAGGGAGGGGACTGGCAATAACAGCTTAGAGATATCAGGTCTGCAGTCCATGACACCATGCCCATAAGAAAGCACTCAAGACGAGTCTTGAAAGTGGCTGGGCACGGTGGCTCACGCCAGTAATCCCAGCACTTTGGGAGGCCAAGGGAGGAGGATCACTTGAGGCCAGGAGTTCAAGACCAATTTGGGCAACATGGTGAAACCCTGTCTCCACTAAAAATAAGGAAAAATAGCCAGAGGTAGGAAGAAAACCAGGTAAGCATCTTATCTGGGAAATCTAGAGGAAAGTGTTTCAGGGAGAGTAGGCGATCAGCTGCTGCTCTGGTGCCCGCTGCATTTGTCATGAGGGCGGGGAAAGTGGCAAGAGCTGATTCAGTGGAGGGGGGTGAAAACCAGCCAGGAGGCAAGGTTGTAAATGGGACAGTGGGGAAGCAGAGTGGGGGAATACAGCCAACCCTTTGAAGAGGCTTTGAAGAGGCTGCTCGAGGTTTGATGGTTTCACTTTTGTCAACAGGGAAGGGACTCATATATGCTTTCTGCACAGGAAGAAAGGGCTAATGAAGAGAAACTGATCATACAGAAGGGAAAGCAGACACCCAATTAAGGAGAGGAAGGAATCAGGGCTTCGTAAGGATGTGGATCCCATTATCACTGGAGAGCCAGAAGAAAGGCGGGTTTGGGCACATAATCTGATGCGCTGTTTTACCTGGGAAATAAGAATGGGGGTCACTGGATAAGAAACGTAAGAGAGTGAGGCCAGGAAAGGAGAATGCCTCATTTTACTGACGTGCAGACTGGCTCAGAGAGGCAGCAAATCAGCGATCAGTGTAGATTCTGAAAGCACAGATGTCCTTTGGTATACGTGGGGGACTATTTCCAGGACACACCCCACCGTGTTCACAAATCCATGCATGCTCAAGCCCCTGTCAGCCCTGCGGAACCCACGTATAGGAAAAGCTGGTCCTCCACACACATGGGTTTTGCATCCCACAAATACTGTATTATTGAACCATGTTTGGTTGAAAAAAATTCAACCAAATGTGGACTCACGCAGCTCAAACCCATGCTGTTCAAGGGTCAACTGTAGTTTAAAAGTCCTTTCCCCTGCATTAGCCTACCCTCTGACAGAGGCAGTCAGAGGTATCTCAGAAAAAAGTGATGTGCCCAAAGTCACAGAACAGGCAAATCTTACACACTCAACACTATCTTTTTTTTTTCTTTTGAGACAGAGTCTTGCTCTGTTGCCCAGGCTGGAGTGCAGTGGCATGATCTTGGCTCACTGCAACCTCTGACTCCCAGGTTCAAGCAATTTTCCCTGCCTCAGCCTCTGGAGTAGCTAGGATTACAGCCACCCACTACCACGCCCAGCTAACTTTTGTATTTTTAGTAGACATGGGGTTACACCATGTTGGCTGGGTTGGTCTCGAACTCCTGACATCAGGTGATCCACCTGCCTCGGCCTCCCAAAGTGCTGGGATTACAGGTGTGAGCCACTGCGCTCGACCCTCAACACTAACTTTAGGTGGAGAGGAAAAACAATAAACTGGCCTTGGTGTGGCAGGGTGGGTAGCCTTTACTTCTACCAAGGAGGAAGCCCTGTTTCGCCCCACATCAGAGACCTGACCCTGATTTCCTGCTCTAGGCCCCTGACAGTTGAGTTAAAAAGGCAAATAAGGCCAGGTGCGGTCATTCACGCCTATAGTCCCAGCACTTTGGGAGACTGAGGTGAACGTATCATGAGGTCAGCAGATCGAGACCAGCCTGGCCAACATAGTCAAACCCCATTTCTACTAAAATTACAAAAATTAGCTGGATATGGTGGCATGCACCTGTAATCCTAGCTACTTGGGAGGCTGAGACAGGAGAATCGCTGGAACGGAGAAGGTAGAGGTTGCAGTGAGCCGAGATCACGCCACTGCACTCCAGCCTGGGTGACAAAGCGAGACTCAGTCTCAACACTATATATAAATAATAACAATAATAATAATAATAAAAGGCAAATGGCTGGGCGCGGTGGCTCGGGCCTGTAATCCCAGCACTCTGGGAGGCTGAAGCGGGCAGATCACCTAAGGTCAGAAGTTCAAGACCAGCCTGGCCAACAGGGTGAAACCCCATCTCTACTAAAAATACAAAACATTAGCCGGGCGTAGTGGCGGGCACCTGTAGTCCCAGCTACTTGGGAGGTTGAGGCAGGAGAATGGTGTGAACCCAGGAGGCAGAGCTTGCAGTGAGCTGAGATCGCACCACTGCACTCCAGCCTGGGAGAAAGAGTGAGACTCCATCTCAAAAAAATAAAACAAAAAAAACTGGGCGTGATGGTGGGCGCCTGTAATCCCAGCTGCTGGGAGGCTAAGGCATGAGATTCACTTGAACTCAGGAGGCAGAGGTTGCAGAGAGCCGAGATCACACCGCTGCACTCCAGCCAGGCCAACAAAAGTGGGATTCTGTCTTTAAAAAATAAAAAAGGAAAACAGGTAATAACAATAACTGCAAACTTACCCTTTACTACGTGCCAGGCCCCACCCTGAGCACTCACGTAACTCATTGAAACCTCACAACCCTATTGGGCAGGTACTATTATTTTTATTTTATAGACAAGGAAGCTGAAGTGCACAAAGATTAATTTGAGTAATGTCATCCAGCTTGCAAGTGTCAAAGATGGCATCTGAACCCAGACAGCCTAGCTCCAGCATCTGGACTCTTATAGCCTCCAATCTCTAAAAGGAGGGGGAAGGAGCTTACATGACATCCTACTGGGAATTTGCTAAAAACCAGATCTCTCTGCCCTGCAGGCAAAAGGTAAAAACAGGGAAACACGAGAATGGGGCTCAGAGGCACCCCTGGTCCCCTCGCCATCACCTGCAGAGACAGAGAGCCTCCCTGGCCATCCAGGAAGAATCTAGAAGTTATTGCCCAAAACCATTTTACTGGGAGAGCAAACACCAGGAGGCTACCTTCTAGAGGTTGCTGGGCCTCAGACCTCAAGAAGTGGAGACCTCAGGCCCATGATCTATTTGGAAAAGACTGGAAAATGGCTCCAGGGCCAGGCCACCCTCTGCTCTTCAGACACCACCCTGAGTTGCAAGTCCTGTGGCCACCTTTCTAGGTTGAGGTCTGGCCCGTGGAGTCACAGGGAAGGTCCGCAGGCCCCACAGCCTGGTCTTCAGAGATGGCACCATGGGGCAATTCTGTATACTTGCGGGAAGAGCTGCGGGCCAGATGGGCTGGGTAGCGTCGCCGGTTGATGTCCATTTTGGAGAGCACTGCTAGCGGCAGATCCACACGGCAGCGGGCTGCTAATGCCACTAGGTAGATGAGGACGTCACTAAGCTCCTCTTGAAGGGCTAACCGTTCCCTGGGGGACCAGCCTTGGGGGCCAGGTTCCCCATCGGTTTTCCACTGACTAGGGGCAGAACACAGACAGACACACACTCAGATGTAACCTGGGACAATGGGCTCTGCCAGTCTTTGCAGTAATAACACCCACCTCCAACAATGACCCAACCCATCTGGGCCCTGGGAAGAGTCAGGTGGGGAAGAGAGCCCAACAGATGATACCAAGATGTCTGTGTCTCTCCCTGGGCCAACAAGTGGCCAAAAGAACATTTCATTTGTTGAGACAAAGCTTTGAGGCCCAATTCTAATTCTCCCCAGCCCTAGCCATCACCACCCCAGACCAAACCTTGGACCTGGACCACTGCAGAAGCCTCCCCACTCATCTCCCTGCTAACTCATCTTTTACTCCTGCCCAGACCATCTTTTCTTTTTTTTGAGACAGAGTCTCACTCTGTCACCCAGGCTGGAGTGGAGTGCAATGGCACGATCTCACTGCAACCTCCACCTCCTGGGTTCAAGCGATTCTCCTGCCTCAGCCTTCCGAGTGGCTGGGATTACAGGCATGTGCTGCCATGCCCAGCTAATTTTGTTTTTCTAGGAGAGACAGGGTTTTGCCATATTGGCCAGGCTGGTCTCGAACTCCTGACCTCAGGTGATCTGCCCTCCTCGGCCTCTCAAAGTGCTGGGACTACAGACATGAGCCACCGCACCCAGCACAGACCATCTTTTAAAATCACAAATCAGGCCGGGCGCAGTGGCTGACGCCTGTAATCCCAGCATTTTGGGAAGCTGAAGCGGGTGGATTACGAGGTCAGGAGTTCAAGACCAGCCTGGCGAAGACAGTGAAACCCCGTCTCTATTAAATAAACAAAAAAATTAGTTGGGCGTGGTGGTGGGCACCTATAATCCCAGGTACTCGGGAGGCTGAGGCAGATAAATTCTTGAACCGGGAAGCAGAGGTTTCAGTGAGCTGAGATTGCACCACTGCATTCCAGCCTGGGCGACAGAGCAAGACTGCATCTCAAAAAAACAAAAACAAAAACAAAACAAAACAAAAATCTGCTGGGTGGTGTGGCTTATGCCTGTAATCCCAGCACTTTGGGAGGCTGAGATGGGTAGATCACATGAGGTCAGGAATTCGAGAATCGCCTGGCCAACATGGTGAAACCCCATCTCTTCTGAAAATACAAAGTAGCCAGGCGTGGTGGCACATGCCTATAATCTCAGCTACTGGGGAGCCTGAGGCAGCAGAATCGCTGAACCTGGGAGGCGGAGATTGCAGTGACCTGATATCATGCCCTCACGCCATCACACTCCAGACTGGGCAACAAGAGCAGAACTCAGTCTGTAAACAAACAAACAAAAAACCCCACAAATTACGTTTTTCCCCTTCTCTGCTAAAATCCAAACTGTGCTTAGAATATAATCTAAACTCCCGACAAAGCCCTCCTGTCCTGCATGGGCTGATGCCTGCCTTTTCCAATGCCCCTGCCCACCACTCTCACTCCCCACCTAAGGCCACTCTGGCTTGTTCTGCCTTGCACACAGGCCAAGCTGTCACAGGGCCTTTGCACTCACTACTCCCTCTGCCTTGAACGCTTCTCCATCCCCCAGCATTCCCCAGGCTAGCTCCTTCCTGTTATTTAGGGCTCAGCCTAGATGTCACCTCCTGGTTTTTTTTTTTTTTTTTAAGACAGTCTCGCTCTGTCACCCAGGCTGGAGTGCAGTGGTGCGATCTCGGCTCACTGTGCAAGTTCCGCCTCCCGGGTTCACGCCAGTCTCCTGCCTCAGCCTTCTGAGTAGCTGGGACTACAGGGGCCCGCCACCACGCCTGGCTAATTTTTTTGTATTTTTAGTAGAGATGGGGTTTCACCGTGTTAGCCAGGATGGTCTTGATCTCCTGACCTCATGATCCACCTGCCTCGACCTCCTGAAATGCTGGGATTACAGGCATGAGCCACAGTGCCCGGATGGTTTTTTTTTTTTTTTTTTTTGAGACAGAGTCTCGTTGTCGCCCAAGCTGGAGTGCAATGGCGTGATCTCAGCTCACTGCCATCTCTGCCTCCCGAGTTCAAGTGATTCTCCTGCCTCAGCCTCCCAACTAGCTGGGATTATAGGCACCTGCAACCACACCTGGCTAATTTTTGCATTTTTAGTAGAGACAGGGTTTTGGCATGTTGGCCAGGCTGGTCTTTTTTGTTTTGTTTTGTTTTTTGAGATGGAGTTTTGCTCTGTCGCCCTGGCTGGAATGCACTGGCACAATCTTGGCTTACTGCAACCTCTGCCTCCAGGGTTCAAACGATTCTCCTGCCTCAGCCTCCAGAGGAGTTGGGACTACAGGGGCATGCCACCATGCCCAGCTAATGGCTGTATTTTTTAGTAAAGACAGGGTTTCACCATGTTGGCCAGGCTGGTCTTAAACTCCTGACCTCAAGTGATCTGCCCGCCTTGGCCTCCCAAAATGCTGGGATTACAGGCGTGAGTCACCGCACCTGGCCCTTTTTTGTTTTTTTAAGACAGAGTCTTGCTCTGTCGCCCAGGCTGGAGTGCAGTGGTGCGATCTTGGCTAACTGCAGTCTCTGCCTCCCGGGTTTAAGTGATTCTTGTACCTCAGCCTCTTTTTTTTTTTTGAGGCAGAGTCTGGCTCTCTTGCCCAGGCTGGAGTGCAGTGGCCAGATCTCAGCTCACTGCAAGCTCCGCCTCCCGGGTTCATGCCATTCTCCTGCCTCAGCCTCCCGAGTAGCTGGGACTACAGGCGCCCGCCATCTCGCCTGGCTAGTCTTTTGTATTTTTTAGTGGAGACGGGGTTTCACTGTGTTAGCCAGGATGGTCTCGATCTCCTGACCTCGTGATCCGCCCGTCTCGGCCTCCCAAAGTGCTGGGATTACAGGCTTGAGCCACCGCGCCCGGCCAATACCTCAGCCTCTTGAGTAGCTGGGATTACAGATGCCTGCCACCATGCCTGGCTAAGTTTTGTATTTTTAGTAGAGAATAGCTGGGTGTCTCTACTGGGTATTGGCCAGGCTGGGTTTCACCATGTTGGCCAGACTGGGTTATCACGTTGTGTTCTTTTCCTCATAGAACTTGTCGTAATTCCACATCTTCTAATACGAGATTACTGATGTACTGTCAATCTCCTTCCACTGTGAAGGCGGAAACCTTCTGCCTTGTTCTAGGTCATATCTCAATTCTAGAAGACCTAGCATATAGGTGATGTTCATAAATCTGTCATGAGGTCATGTGCAGTGGTTCAACCTGTAACCCCAGTGCTGTGGGAGGGTGAGGCAAGTGAATCACTTGAGACTAGGAGTTTGAGACCAGCCTGGGCAACAACAGCGAGATAGCCCACCTCTATAAAAAATAAAAATTAGCCAGGCTGGGTAGTGGCGCACGCCTGTAGATTCAGCTACTCGGGAGGCTGAGGTGGGAGGATCGTTTGAGCTCCTTGGGCTGCAGTGAGCTATGATCACATCACTACACTCCAGCCTCGGCAACAAAGTGAGACCCTTTCTCTTAAAAAAATGACTGTCCTGGTCTAGGGCTCATCGCGTCTTGCCTGGTCTACACCAGCCAACTCTCTGGTGTCCCCTGCCCCATTCTCTCAGTGATCCATCCAATCCACCCTGTAGACACAGTGATCTTTCCAACACTCATCTCTGGTCAGGTCTTCTGTCCAAACTCTCCATCACGCTCTAGCCCTAATCCTATCTTCGTGGGTTCATCTCCCACCCCTCTCCTCCACAGCCCTATCACTCATCCAACACATGCCTGTTGAGTGCCTAATATGCACTGGGCACTTGGGACACATCAGAAAAAACAGATCCCAAATCCCTGATTTTTCCCGAGAAGATTACACTGAAGGAGCGTCAGATTCTCCCTGAATTGAACTTGCCCTATCTTGCCTCACTGCCCCTGCAAATGTAGTTCCCATGTCTGGAATGCCACAGGCATTTCAGCCCCAGAGGCAGAGGAAAAGGGTTGTTGGGCGGGGCATGGTGGCTCACCCTTGTAATCCCAGCACTTTGGGAGATCAAGGCAGGTGGATCACCTGAGGTCAGGAGTTCAAGACTAGCCTGACCAATATGGTGGAACCACTAAAAATACAAAAATTAGCCAGGCGTCTGTAGTCCCAGCTACTCAAGAGGCTGAGGCAGAATTGTTTAAACCCGGGAGATCGATGTTGCAGTGAGCCGAGATCAAACCACTGCACTCCAGCCTGGGCGACAGAGTGAGACTCCGTCTCAAACAAAAAAAAAAGGAAAAGGGTTGTTGCCACTACTTCTTCCTAGATGGGACCTACCCTGCTGCTTTCACACCTCACACCTCTGTCTTCCAGGAGGCTGGGTGCCCCTAGAAGGCAGGGACCCGTGAGTCCTTTCTGCACCCCGGACAACAGCAAAGAGCCTTGCAATGAGGAGAGGAAATTGAACCCATGAATGTTTGAAGACCAAATAAATGCTCCCCTCCCCTCCCCCACAACTCAGACTCTACCAAGAAGCTTTCCATCTACTTACAAGAGTTCTGCGAGCTCCCCCACTTCCCCGACCAAGGCCAGGAGGAGGTTCCGAGGCTGATGGAACTGTTCCCAGTCTCGTTCTGCAGCAAATTCGGCATGGAGGCGGCGACTGAAACAGGACAAAGGCGTGTAAGCCCAAGTCTCAGGGTTAGCGAGTGATGCAGGGCCCAGAGGCAGCTACCCCAGTAGTATGTAATGGGGGCCTGGGACCAGGAGATTCTGCAACTAATTCATTGGATGGTATTGTGCAGGTCATTTCCTCTTTCCGGAACTTGGTTCCCTCATCTATAAAATGGGCGTGCCCCTGAGCTGCCCTTAACATCTTGCCAAATGTAACAAAACCCTCTTCATTATTCCATCTCCTGCTGCTACTTCTGCAGTTTCTTTCCTCCACCTGGAATCACCGCACATCAAAATCCAATTTCTCTTACAGAAGGCAGTTCCACAGGCCCTTCCTCTAAGAAGCCTTTCTTGACCTCCTCCAGCAAGAAATAACCTCTCCCACCTCTCAGCACACCATTTGCCCCTCTCGTACGCCCGGCGCCTGAAGAGCAGAGGCGGTATCGGCTACCGGTATCTTCCCAGGGCTAGGCTGAAGGGCGTTCCTAGTGATCACTCGGGGCCACCACCCAATTTCCCTTGCCTCAGGTGTGCACCGCTGCGCCCATTTTGCAGATGAGGTAAGAAGGCTCGCCCAGGGACAGCCCGCAGAGCCAGGACCCGAGCCCCGCTGCCAGCCCGCATCTCGACCACATGCAGGAACCCTCCCCAAAACGCGGGAGAAAGGGGCGACTTCCCCACCCCGAGCTGGGCCAGGCCTGCTTACATGTCCTCGAGCGTGGGCTCCGGGCTGAAGCTGAACCGGCCGGGAGCAGCAGTGTCCTCTCCCACCGTGTCTCCACGAATCTCCCCACCGGCCACAGACATGCCGCCCACCCGCTGCAGCCGCCACTGCACGGAAACCCACGCGCCACGCTGGAAGCCCCGCCTCCAGAGCTCTGACCAATTACGGGCGTTCTCTTTTGCCTCACGGGGCGGAGCCTGAGTAAAGAGACCAGTGACTTTTGTGGAGTTTGCTACAGCCCGCCCCTTCCCTCACTGGACCAATCTGAGGGAGCTTCAAGCGCGCGCTCTAGTCTTAGGCCCTGGAATTCTTCCGCTAGGCCCTGCGTCTTAAAGGTATAGGTACCAATTCGACTCGGGGAAGAGACGAAGGGCAGAGGACGGGGGAAGCGCAGGCGCGTCACTTCTTTTTGGGATCCAGAGGGCGCCAAAGCGAAATGGCGGCGGAAGAGGGCCTGCCAGGTGGAAAACCCTATAAATGAAAGGCCCTATGCATAGATATTAAATCTCTCAGGGCTTAAGGACATTGAGAACCTTCGAGGCCAACCCCCCACTATTTGGATGAGATTGAAGGGGAAGAGTGGAGTAAGATCAGGCCACAGTAGGACTTCAGCTCCCCGCCATCGCTGTGTCCTGTGGTTGAAACGATGGAGGGCGCCCCATCCCTGTCCTAAGGAAAGTAATAGGCCCCAGCGCAGAGTACATTGCCCTGAAACACATGGCCTGTTATGGTCTGGCCTGTGCCGGCCTCTCCAGCCTCATGGGTCCCAAGCACCTCCTCCACCCCACACACTAGAACTCCAGGCTCACTCACACCTGGGAATATGCGAGGTGGCGAGTCACAGAGTTGCTGCTTTCAAATCAGAACCACTGAATTACTGGCCATGGGAGAAGCAGAGATCTTTATGAAACCCTAGAACAGGTGTAGTCTTGTAAAGAATGATTTATTATTGTACCCTTATTAGGGCTACTATCTCTGATTTCCACATGTTTAAAGAGGCTTCCAGCTTGGTGGAAGTGAAAGCGTAAGAAAGTGCAGGAAAAGGCAGAGTCAGATTTTGGAAATTAAAATCCCAAGGCTGTGACAATTGCAATTCTAGGTATATGCCCTAGAGAAACTATTGAATATGTGCAGAGAGACACATGCAAGAAGTTCATTACAGTTTTGTTTCTAAGAGTGAAAACAATTGAAAATAAAATGATTATCAACGGAAGAATGGGTACATGGAGGTATATTTATACAAATGATATTATCCAGCAGTCAAAATTGGATACATGCAACAGAAACAAGTTTAAACTGGTTTTAGCGAGAAAAAAAAAAATCTATTATTTTTATTTTTTTAAGTTTTTGTAGAGAAAGGGTTTCACCATGTTGCCTAGGCCGGTCTTGAACCAGGACTGCTGGATTGGGCTCTAGCAATCCTCCTGCTTCGACCTCCCAAAGAGCTGGAATTACAGGCATGAGCCACCCCCACCGGCCAAAAGGAATTTATTGTAAGGATACAAGAGTGTCTTTAGAATACAGTGAGACCTCAGGAATGAACTGGAACTGGGGTAGCTGTTTTAAGCATTTTACATATTTATCCTCATAGCAACTGATTTAATCCTCACAACAACCCGATATGGTAGGTAATATTGTTGTCATCCCCATTTTAAAGATAAGGAAACTGAGAGGTTAAATAACTTGACAGCTAGTAAAGTGGTAGAGCCAGCGTCAAATCCAGGCAGTTTGGCTTCACAGTCTGTTGTTAGACGCTATGATGTATTGCCTGAAATGGCGATAAATATTATGAAAACAAAAATGTGACTGTATTTTAAATACTATGAAAGGCTGGGCATAGTGGCTCACGTTTGTAATCCTAGCACTTTGGGAGGGCAAGGTGGGTGGATCACTTGAGGTCAGGAGTTTGTCAAGACCAGCCTGGGCAATATGGTGAAACCCTGTCTCTATTAAAAATACAAACTTAGCTGAGTGTGGTGGTGCACGCCTGTAGTCCCAGCTACTCGGGAGGCTGAGGAATGAGAATCGCTTGAACCTGAGAGATGGATGTTGCAGTGAGCTGAGATTGTGCCACTGTTCTCTAGCCTGGGTGACAAAGCAAGACCCTGTCTCAAAAAAAAAAAAAAAAATCTGGGCATGGTGGTGCACACCTGTGGTCCCAGCTACTTGGGAGGCTGAGGTGGGAGGATCACCTGAGCCTAGGAAGGTCAAGCCTGCAGTAAGACATGATTACGTCACTGCACTGCAGCCTGGGCAACAGAGTGAGACCTTGTCTCAATAAATATTTACATACATACTATGAAAAGTGACTGGGGGCATGTTTAGATTGCATAGTCCAGGAAGATATATAGTAAGCACTGTAGGTTACCTACTTAATTGCTTTTTTTCCTCTTCTCCAGTCTTTTTTTTTTTTGAGGAAGAGACAGGGTCTGGCTCTGTTGTCCAGACTAGAGTGCAGTGGCATAATCACAGCTCACTTGTGTAAAGACTACAGGTCAGCATCACTATGCCTGGCTCCTCTTCTATTCTTGCAGAATTTTTTTTTTTTTTTTTTAGGAGTCTCACTCTGTCACCCAGGCTGGAGTGCTGTGGTGTGATCTCTGCTCACTGCAACCTCCGTCTCCTGGGTTCACGTGATTCTCCTGCCTCAGCCTTCCAAATAGCTGGGATTACAGATGCACACCACCACACGCAGCTGATTTTTGTATTTTTAGTAGAGATGGGGTTTCACCATGTTGGCCAGACTGGTCTTGAACTCCTGACCTCAAGTGATGCTCCCCCTTCTACCTCCCAAAGTGTTGGGATTACAGGCGTGAGCCACTGCGTCTGGCCACTTATAGAATCTTGATTTTGTTCGGGAGTCCACGCTCCTCCACTTGATTGTTCTACTTGACTGGTCATAGTATTCCCATTGCCCTGGCCATTGATTGGTTTATGAATGAGCAATGTTATGAATAGTAAGTTGGAGGAAGTCTTTTTTCTTTTTTTTTTTTTTTTGAGCCAGAATCTCACTCTGTCACCAGGCTGGAGTGCAGTGGCGCAATCTCGGCTCACTGCAACCTCCACCTCCTGGATTCAAGCGATTCCCCTGCCTCAGCCTCCTGAGTATCTGGGACTACAGGCACGCGTCACCACGCCCGGTTAATTTTTTGTATTTTAGTAGACACGGGGTTTCACCATGTTGGTCAGGTCTCGATTTCCTGACCTCGTGATCTGCCCGCCTCGGCCTCCCAAAGTGCTGGGATTGCAGGTATGAGCCACTGCCTGGCCAAGTTGGAGGAAGTCTATTGGAAATTTCTGGGAGATGTTCTTCTTAGTCCTTTAAAGAAATTACAGAGGCTGGGCATGGTTGTTCATGCCTGTAAACCCAGCAGTTTCAGAGGCCGAGGCAGGAGGGTCTATTGAGGCCAGCCCTGGCAACATGGCAACACTCTACACAAAATTTAAAAAAAATTAGCCAGGCATGGTGGCATGCACCTGTATTCCCAGCTACTCATAGGCTAAGGTGGGAGGATCACTTGAGCCCAGGAGTGTTTGTTATAGTGAGCTATGATCAACCTGCTGCACTCCAACCTGGATGATGGAGACCTTGTCTCAAAAAAAAAAAAAAAAAAAAAAAATCAAACAAACAAAACCCCAAAAGACACAGGATGTTTCTACCTCTAGATGTTGGTATGTGAAGAGAGGATTGAGAGGAAACCTAGTCCGCAGGCTGAAATTGGCAAGTCAGCCAGATAGAAAGGAACTTGATCCTTCCTAACATTGCTGAGCCACTTATTGTACAAGTTCCAGAAATACCCTAATTTAGGACTCTGGCTATATAAGAAAATAAACCCCTTTAATGGCCAAACTACTTTTAGTTCGGTTTTCTGTTACTTGCCTTTTAGAAAGTGACATTTAAGCTGAGGACAAATCAAGGGGAATAGAGTTCTAGGCAGAGGGAACAACCAATGCCTAATGCAGGAAAGGCCTGGCATATTGCAGTGTGGCAGGAAGGTAGTGAGCAAAAGAGAGAGTGGTTGCATGTGTACGGTGTAGGAGAAGTAAAAAGAGGTCAGATCAGACCAATTCACCGTCAGTTTCATTTTAGATTTTTTTTTTTTTTTTTTTTTTGAGACGGAGTCTCGCTCTGTCGCCCAGGCTGGAGTGCAGTGGCGCAATCTCGGCTCACTGCAAGCTCCGCCTCCCGGGTTCACGCCATTCTCCTGCCTCAGCCTCCCGAGGAGCTGGGACTACAGGCGCCCGCCACTGCGCCTGGCTAATTTTTTCTATTTTTTTTTAGTAGAGACGGGGTTTCACCATGGTCTCGATCTCCTAACCTTGTGATCCGCCCGCCTCGGCCTCCCAAAGTGCTGGGATTACAGGCGTGAGCCACCGCGCCCGGCCTTTTTTTTTTTTGTAGTCGTAGTCTCCCTCTGTCGCTCAGGCTGAAATGCAGTGGTGTGATCTCAGCTCACTGCAACCTCTGCTTCCCGGGTTCAAGAAATTATCCTGCTTCAGCCTCCCTAGTAGCTGGGACTACAGGCATGCACCACCGCGCCCAACTAATTTTTGTATTTTTAGTAGAGACAGGGTTTCACCATGTTGGTTAGGCTGGCCTCAAACTCATGACCTCAGGTGATCTGCCCGCCTTGGCCTCCCAAAGTGCTGGGATTACAAGTGTGAGCTACCACACCCAGCCTCAGAGGGTTTTAAGCAGGAGAGTGATCATATTTTGGGCAGATCATTTGAACCCAGGAGTTCGAGGCTGCAGGGAGCTATGATTGCACCACTGCACTCCAGCCTGGGTGACAGAGCGAGACTCTGTCTCCACAAAAAAAAAAAAAAAAAAAAAAAAAAAAAAGAATTGGAGAAGGCAAGAGTAGAAGCAGGGGAATGAGTTACTGCTGTTGTCCAGGCAAGAGATGATGGTGACTTGAGCCAGGTAATGGGGGGTGAAGATGGAGAGAAGTGGATGTCTTGGGGACGTATTTTGAAGGTAGATCTGGAGGTTTTTGTTGGTTTTGAATGGGGGATGGGAGAAAGGATAGAATGGCTTACAGATTTTGAGGGTTTGGCAACCCTGTGGGTGGATGGTGACTGATTTGGGGATGGAAAAGATGAGGGGCAGGACTGAACACGTATGGCCTCAGGCGTGTGGTTTAGGGCAAGGCAAGTTGAAGAGGCATGGTGAGTTGGCAGTGAAGTTTTGAATCTAAGGTTTAGAGGAGCAATCAGGGCTACACATTCAGATGTGGCAGTCTCAATCATTTAGACAATACTGAAAGTCAAGGAACTGGAGATGAATAACTAACACAAGAATCTAGGCAGAAAAGACCAAGATTTGGAGCCAGGTATGGTGGCTCACTTCTGTAATCCTAGGGCTTTGGGAAGCTGAGGCGGGAGGATTGCTTGAGCGCAGGAGTTTGACACTAGCCTGGGCAACATGGTGAGATGTTTTCTATATTATTAATGTTTACTTACTTATTTATATTTTTTTATTATTATTTTTTGAGATGGAGTCTTGCTGTGTCACCCAGGCCGGAGTGCAGTGGCATGATCTCAGCTCACTGCAACCTCTGTTCAAGTGATTCTCCTGCCTCAGCCTCCTGAGTAGCTGGGACTACAGGCACACGCCACCATGCTTGGCTAATTTTTGTATTTTTATTAGAGATGGGGTCTCACCATATTGGCCAGGCTGGAGTACAGTGATGTAATCACAGCTCACTGCAGCCTCGAACTCGTGGACTCAAGTGATCCTGCTGCCTCAGACTCCCAAAGTGCTGGGGTTACAGGCATCAGCCACTGTGCCACAGTGACTTGCCCTTTATGAGCCTATCTTCCCAAGAGATGGAATGCCTGAGTCTTTTCAAATCAAAGGTGTTTTTCCAGTGCAAGCCAATAAAGGTTTAATGACAGGATGGATGGATTGGGCCAGGCGAGCCGGCCATGCCTGCAGCACATCCTTCTGCTACTGGGAGAAAAGGTGCTGCTATAATTCAGAATATTTGTTCTTAAATTTTTCAGGGGGAGTCATGACAGAGGCTTTTAGGAATCTCCAGCCTAGCTCATTTAGGCCAGAGAGTCCCCAACACCCTTTGAAGGCTTCTTTCAACCTGCTTTTCCATCCTGTGCCCATACACACTTGCTGAAGTCCAGACAGATGTTCTGGGCTCTTCCCTCCCAACCTTTGCTTCCTCAGTTCCCTCCATCTGGAATGCCTGCCCCGTTCTGTGCACATCCAAATCCAAATGCCACCCATCTTGCAGAGCCCCGTTTCAAGGCCACCTCCTCTGAAAAGCCTTCCTACACTTCCTCCTGAAAGGAAATAGGGTCAGGCGCAGTGGCTCATGCCTGTAATCCCAGGACTTTGGGAGGCCAAGGCAGGAGGATCACTTGAAAAACCAGGAGTTTTCTTCTTTTTTTCTTTCTTTTCTTTCTTCCTTTTCTTTCTCTTTTCTTTTTCCTTCCTTCCTTCCTTCCTTCCTTCCTTCCTTCCTTCCTTCCTTCCTTCCTTCCTTCCTTCCTTCCTTTCCTTCCTTTCTTTCTTGCTTTCTTGCTTTCTTTCTTGCTTTCCTTCTTGTTTTCTTTCTTTCTTTCCTTTTTTTTTTTTTTTTTTTTTTGACAGAGTCTTGCTCTGTCACCTAGGATGTTGTGTAGTGCTGTGATCTTGTCTCAATGCAACCTCAGCCTCCCGGGTTCAAGCCATTCTCCTTCCTCAGCTTCCAAAATAGCTGGGATTACAGGCCTGTGCCACCACGCCTGGCTAATTTTTTTTTGTATTTTTAGTAGAGACAGGGTTTCACCATGTTGGTCAGGTTGGTCTTAAACTCCTCACCTCCAATGATCCGCCTGCCTCAGCCTCCCAAAGTGCTGGGATTACAGACCACCGTGCCCGGCCTGAAGCCAGGGACCAGCCTAGGCAACGTAGCAAGACCCCATCTCTACAAAAACACTTTTAAACTTAGCTGGGTGTGGTGGTGTGTGCCTCTGGTCCCAGCTGTTCAGGGGAGGCTGAGGTGGGAGGATCACTTGAGCCTAGGATGTCAAGGCCACAATGAGCTATGATTGTGCCACTGCATTTTAGTCTGGGTTACAGTCCCAAATTAAAAAAGTGGTACCAGTTTCAATTGCAGGAGATGCCAAGAGCCCCAAAAGAGTGAAAAGACAGTACCTATGGACCAGGCACTGTTCTAGCTGCTGGAGATACTGAACATCCCTACGATCTTGGTGCTTACATACTAGCAGAAGGGAACAATTTTTTTTTTTTTTTTTTTTTTTTTGAGACGAAGTCTCACTCTGTTGCCCAGACTGGAGTGCAATGGCACGATCTTGGCTCACTGCAACCTCCGCCTCCCAGTTCAAGCAATTCTCCTGTCTCAGCTTCCCAAGTAGCTGGGATTACAGGCGCCTGCCACCACGCCTGGCTAATTTTTGTATTTTTATTTATTTATTTATTTAGAGATGGAGTCTTTGTCAACCAGGCTGGAGTGCAGTGGTGTGATCTCGGCTCACTGCAACCTCTGCCTCCCGGGTTCAAGCGATTCTCCTGCCTCAGCTTCCTGAGTAGCTGAAACTACAGGTGCATGCCACCACAGCCAGCTAATTTTTTGTATTTTTAGTAGAGACGGAGTTTCACAGTGTTAGCCAGGATGGTCTCAATCTCTTGACCTCGTAATCTGCCCACCTTGGCCTCCCAAAGTGCTGGGATTACAGGCGTGAGCCACCATGCCCGGCCCAGAAGGGGACAATTCTAAAGCTAACTAACACATTCTCAAGGGAATTGTAGGCTAGGATAAGAGCTACGAAGCAAATAAACCAGGTGATGCATTGGAGAGTGGCTGGTTGTTGGCTGGGAGGTGGGAGAGGGCCTTTATGAAGAGGTTTTATTTGAACTGAGACAGAACTGAGAACGAGCCAGCCAGGTGAGTGTGAGGTGAGGTTCCAGACAGAGGGAACTGCAAGCACAAAGGATCTTGATTTGTTTGAAGTCCCAGGGAAGGCTGATGGGCCAGCAGGTAGTGAGAGAGGTAGAGAGAGTGCCATGAGATGAAGTTGGAGATCTGTAGCAGGGGTGGGAAATTGCTGGAAAAGCTGTTTAAGCACTTTGAGCAGGAGAAAAATGGATTGAATTGATTTACCTATTTTTTGATGTTGATGTTAATATATTTGCATAACTGGCTATGTAAATATTCAATGTTGGCTGGGCACAGTGACTTACACCTGTAATCCCAGGATTACTTTGGGAGGCCAAGGCAGGTGGATCACTTGAGGTTAGGAGTTCGAGACCAGCCTAGCCAACATGGTGAAACCCTGTCTACTGAAAATACAAAAACTAGCCAGGCATGGTGGCGTCTGCCTATAATCCCAGCTACTCGGGAGGCTGAGGCGGGAGAATCGCTTGAAGCCAGGAGGCAGAGGTTGCAGTGACCTGCTATCATACCACTGCACTCCAGCCTGGGCAACACAGTGAGACTCCATCTCAAAAAAAAAAAATTCAATGTTCAATGCTATAGTATGACTACATTTCATTTGTTCTATAAAGTTGTTTTGGGCTCGAGTTGGTAAGTTGGTTTGTTTTACAGCGTTATTTTTCACAGGGTTGATTCATTTTTTGTTATCATTTGCTAATTTTCTTTTTTTTTTTTTGGAATGAAGTTTTGCTCTTGTTGCCAGGCTGGAGCACAGTGGTGTGATCTTGGCTCACTGCAATCTCTTCCTCCCGGGTTCAAGTGATTCTCCTGCCTCAGCCTCCTGAGTAGCTGGGATTACAGGCACCCACAACCACGCCCGGCTAATTTTTGTATATTTAGTAGAGATGGGGTTTCACCATGTTGACCAGGCTGGTCTTGAACTTCTGATCCCAGGTGATCCACCCACCTCAGCCTCCCAAAGTGTTGGAATTACAGGCGTCAGCCAGCACGCCCGGCTTTCTTTCTTTCTTTTTTCTTTTTTTTGAGACGGAGTCTCATTCTTGTTGCCAGGCTGGAGTGCAATGGCGCGATCTTGGCTCACTGCAACCTTCACCTCCAGGGTTCAAGCGATTCTCCTGCCTCAGCCTCCCGAGTAGCTGGGACTACAGGCGCCTGCCACCACTCCCAGCTAATTTTGTATTTTTAGTAGAGACAAGGTTTCTCCATGTTGGTAAGGCTGGTCTCGAACTCCCAACCTCAGGTGATCTGCCTGCCTTAGCATCCCACAGTGCTGGGATTACAGGTGTGAGCCACTGCGCCCGGCAGTCATTTGCTAATTTTCTAAATGATTATCACTAAATTTTTTTTTTTTTTTTTTTTGGTAGAGACAGAGTCTCATTTTGTTGCTCAGGCTGCTTTTGAATTCCTGGCCTCAAGCAGTCCTCCTGCCTCAGCCTCCCAAAGTGCTGAGATTACGGGCATGAACCACCATGCTTGGCCACTAATCGTTTTCACATTTTCGATTATCCTGCCAATAGAATTTTCACACAATTAAATGTATCAATATTATATCAGTTTCATATTTTTCTTTTCTGGAAGGCCTTTCTGGAAGGCCTTCCAGACTCCCTGTCCAGTATGGGTTGGTTGCTCTGTAAGCCTACTGTAAGCTATTACCTTCACCTCTCTCCTGTGCTGGGTTGTATTTCCTGAATCTCATGTTTTTGTTTGTTTGCTTCCTTGTTGTTTTTTGTTTTGTTTTGTTTTTTGTTTTTTTGAGACAGAATCACACTTTGTCACCCAGGCTGGAGTACAGTGGTGCAATTTCAGCTCACTGCCACCTCTGCCTCCCGGGTTCAGGTGATTCTCCTGCCTCAGCCTCTGAAGTAGCTGGGATTGCAGGCACCCGCCACCAACTACGCCTGGCTAATTTTTGTATTTTTAGTAGAGACAGGGTTCATTTTTTTTTCTTTTTTCTTTTTCTTTTCTTTTTTTTTTTTTTGAAACAGGGTCTCGCTCTGTCACCCAGGCTGTAGTACAGTGGCACAATCTTGGCTCACTGCAACCTCTGCCTCCTGGGTTCAAGCGGTTCTCCTGCCTCAGCCTCCCAAGTAGTAGCTGGGATTACAGGCACCTGCCACCACGCCTGGCTAAATTTTGTATTTTTAGTAGAGACAGGGTTTCACTATGTTGGCCAGGCTGGTCTTGATCTCCTGACCTCATGATCCGCCCGCCTCGGCCTCCCAAAGTACTGGGATTATAGGTGTGAGCCACCACGCCTGGCCTGCTTCCTTGTTTTGTTGGACCATATCCTCCGGTAGTTTCTTGAGAAAAAGTACATGGGATGAAGCCATTTTGATACCGTGCATGCCCCAAGATATCTTTATTCTACTTATTTGAAAAATGTGGCTGGCTGTATACTTCTACATAGATTATCATTTACCCTCAGAATTTTGAAGGCATGGCTTTATTGTTTTTTTGTGTTTTTGAATATTTTTTCCTGAGACAGGGTCTCACTCTGTTGCTCAAGCAATCCTCGCGCCTCAACCTCAGGCACATGCCACCACACCTGGCTAAACTTAATTTTATAATTTTTTTGTAGAGATAGGATCTCACTGTATTGCCCAGGCTGGTCACAAACTCCTAGGCTCAAGTGATCCTCCTGGCTCGGCTTCCCAAAGTGCTGGAATTACAGGTGTGAGCCACTGCACCTAGCTGCTTGTTTTTAAGCTTCCAATTTGAGGTTGCGAAGTCTGATGTCATTATGACATACAAAGGTGTGTCATTATTCCCACACCTTGGATGTGATCATAGTGATCAGAAGCATGAGTTCTGGAGTCAGACCGCCTACAAGACTGACTATGCAACCTTGGACAAATTTCTTATTCTCCCTATACCTCAGCTTCCTCATATGCAAATTGGGGTTGTTAGAAGATTGAGTTAATACATATAAAGCACTTACTTCCTGCACAGAGTATGTGCTATATAAACATTTGCTATCATTATTATTAGGATCTCTTCTTCATACCTGGCATTTTGAAATTTAATAAAATTATCATGGGTCTTTTAAAATGTACTATGCTAGGAATTCAAGAGGTATGTGGTTTACAACTTTTAAGTTCTAGAAAACTTTGATAATATTTTTTCTTCCATCTGCTTTACTGCCTTATTCTAGAACTCCACTTAGATGTTGAACCTCCTGCCTCATTTGATCTTCATAGATTTTCTTTTATTATACATCTTTTTGGGCTACTCTTTTGTTTTTATTTTACTTCAAGTTCTGGGATACATGTGCAGAACATACAGGCCTGTTACATAGGTATACATGTGCCATGGTGGTTTGCTGCACCTATCAACCTGTCATTTAGGTTTTAAGCCCCGCATGCATTACCTATTTGTCCTAATGTTCTCCCTCCCCTTGCCCCCAACCCCCTAGTAGGTCCCGGTGTGTGATGTTCCCCTCCCTGTGTCTATGTGTTCTCATTTGTTCAACTCCCACTTATGAGTGAGAACTTGTGTTTTTTGGTTTTCTGTTCCTGTGTTAGTTTGCTAAGAATGATGGCTTCCAGCTTCATCTATATCCCTGCGAAGCACATGAACTCATTCTTTTTTATGGCTACATGGTCTACTTTCTTATTTATTTATTTATTTTTGAGACAGAGTCTTGCTCTGTCACCCAGGCTGGAATGCAGTGGCGTGGTCTTGGCTCACTGCCAGCTCTGCCTCCCAGGTTCACGCCATTCTCCTGCCTCAGCTTCCCAAGTAGCTGGGACTACAAGCACCTGCCACCACGCCCAGCTACTTTTTTGTATTTTTAGTAGAGACGGGGTTTCACCGTGTTAGCCAGGATGGTCTCTATCTCCTGACCTCGTGATCCACCCACCTCGGCCTCCCAAAGTGCTGGGATTACAAGCGTCAGTCACCGCGCCCGGCTTATTTATTTTTTGAGACAGGGTCTCACTGTGTCACCCAGGCTGGACTGCAGTGGTGCAGTCTCGGCTCACTGCAGCCTCCACCTCCCAGGCTCAAGCGATCCTCCCACCCTAGCCTCCAGAGAAGCTGGGACTACAAGTGCACACAACCATGCCCTGCTAATTTTTGTATTTTTTGTAGAGACAGGTTTTTGCTATGTTGCCCAGGTTGGTATTGAACTCGTGGGCTCAAGCCCACCTTGGCCTCCCAAAGTGCGAGTTATTACAGATGTGAGTTACTGCGCCTGGCCTTTTGGGGCTACTTGCTGATAAATTTCTGCAACTTTATGCCTCCTATTAGAAATTTTTTTTTTTTTTTTTTGAGACAGAGTTTTGCTCTTGTTGTCCAGGCTGAAGTGCAATGGCATGATCTCGGCTCACTGTATCCTCTGCCTCCTGGGTTCAAGTGATTCTCCTGCCTCAGCCTCCCGAGTAGCTGGGATTACAGGCGCGTGCCACCAAGCCCAGCTAATTTTTATATTTTTAGTAAAGGTGGGGTTTCACCATGTCGGCCAGGCTGGTCTCGAACTCCTAACCTCTGGTGATCCGCCCACCTTTTGGCCTCCCAAAATGCTGGGATTACAGGCATGAGCCACCACTCACAGCCCCCTACTAAAAATTTTCAAGTTTTAGCTTTATCTTTATATTCTAAGTGGCTGGTTCTCTTAATTATTGCTTTGTGGATTTTTTTAAATTCTTTTTTCCTATTTCCTGTATTGTCCCTCTGAGTTTCCTTTTTCTGTTTAAGTTGGAGGCTCTCCTCACACGCCTGGTGATCCTTGACTGCTCATATTTAAGAATGAGGCATTAAAAAGCTTAACATTAGCTGGGTGTGGTGGCTCACGCCTGTAATCCCAGCACTTCAGGAGGCTGAGGTCGGTAGATTGAGGTTAGGAGTTCGAGACCAGCCTGGCCAATTTGGTGAAACCACATCTCTCCTAAAAACACAAAATTCACCAGGTGTGGTGGCGCACACTTGTAATCTCAGCTACTCGGGAGGCTGAGGCAGGAGAATCACTTGAACCCAGGAGGTGGAGGTTGCAGTGAGCTGAGATCACACCACTGCACTCCAGCCTTGGCAACAGAGTGACTCTGGAAAAAAAAAGAAAAAAAAAAAACAGTTTAACATCATTCAATAAAGGCTTTCACCTAGGAGGCCTTGTGGTACAGTGATTTTGGGCTTTTTAAATTTTTTTGAGACAGGGTTTCACTCCCGTCGCCCAGGCTGGACTGCAGTGTTTGCGCACTGCAACCTCTGCCTTGCAGGTTCAAAGTTCTCCCACTTCAGCCTCCCGAATAGCTGGGACTACAGGGGCACACCATCACGCTTGGGTATTTTTGTATTTTTTTTGTTTGTTTTAGTAGAGACAGTTTTGCCATATTGGCCAGGCTGAACTCGAACTCCTGAGCTCAACAGATCTGTCCACCTTGGCCTCCCAAAGTGCTGGGATTATAGGCGTGAGCCACTGGGCTTGGCCTGGCCAGTGTTTTTAATAGCTAATTGAGGAAGCGGGCTGGGCAGTCTCATTTGAGATTTTTATCCTCTTTTCAGTTAGGCTCCCTATCCTCTGCTGTGTGTGATGCTCCCAACTTTACCTGCGTAGGTGAGGGGCAGTCACCTGGCTGTGTGAAATAAGAGTGTGGAGAACGCTAGAGATCTAATTACCATGTATAAACGCTCAACCAGTATGTTTTTATCCCCAGCCCTTACCCCATCTTCTGAGCAATCTTCTTGCTTCTTGTCTTCCCCTACTGTGAAGGATTCCTCTAAGTCAGTTACCCCTCTTCCACCTCCTTTCCATCTTTCAAGAATTGTTGACACCTTCCTTTTGCTATTTCCTGCCCCATCCTCTAACCCTTGGGGTGTATGCCTGCTTTGAGTCCTTTTCTGTCATCTCAGGGGGAAGGTGCAACCCTAAATCTGGGTATTAAATCCCCCAATTCACCAGGATCAGGGAAAACACTCACTCTGCTATACCAGACTCAATGTATCGTTTTATGACTGTATTGAATTTCAAACAACCAAACATTAGCCAGAAGAGTTTTTCAAGGTCTCTTTTATTTATTTAGCAAGAAATTACTCTTTATTGATCAAATCACCAGGAATTTGCAGCAAAAGACTTAACATCTTAATGACCACCAAGGCCTGGGCTCTGAGGCTTGCTCTGCCTCTCCCAGTCCTTAATGGAGTTTAGAGGGAGAGACGTCATTAACAGAGACCAAGTCAGATGGTTGCAGGTCCTCCTTTCCCAGTCATCAGACAAGCTGCTCAATTCTTGTCCAGAGCAGGAAAGAGCCAGTACTTCAGTAACATTGAACAAAGAATTTGATGTTGCATTATACGATCTCTCTTGACAATTTAGTTATCAACAATATTGGTCCAAAACTCATTTGCTTCTGATCTAAATTTTTTTCATTTTGCAATTTACTTTGTGTGTTAATAATCTCACTCCCTGTGCAGAAATTAATCAACCCAGTGCAAAGAAAAATCCCTCAACCTGGAATAGCCTCATCTTACTTTGGAAAGAGAAAACAGAGGTATTTTTGCTCCTCTTCTACCCAAGTGATGAACAAACATCCCCCCAAAGTTCAAAATGTTACTCTGGCCTCAGAATGTACCTAAAGGCTGCTTTTGATGTGCTGATTCCAATCACCTAGAAAGGGCAGCCAGAACCACTATGCAGGCAGCCTTCTTTGGAAATTTCTTAAAATCAACTCTTGAGAACCATCCGTGATTGTGGACAATGGCTCTAAAGTCCAAACAACTTCTGTTCTTTCATCTCACGAGCTAGGCTCAGAGGAGGCATTTGAACTGTCAGGAGCAAGAGCAGCAGCTGTGGCCCCACGAGGTAGGACTTCAATAACTCGCGGCTTGTCAATGATCCGGGCCGTTCGGTTTCCCTTTTCCACAATGCCAACGATCCACGCTTGGTGACCCTCTCCGTACTTGGAGGATTTGATTTCGGAACAAAAGCGAGCCGCCTGTTCTCTTGGCAGACAAATCAGTAATCCCCCAGAGGTTTCAGCTGAGGTTCCTTGAAGAAGCCCAAACCGTCCACTGGCCTTGCTGACGGCAGCCATCTTGGCAATTATCGGCAGATTATGAATAACAAAAGACACTTCATTTCTTTGTTGTTTTGCAAGGTTCTGGGAGTGTCCCAGAATGCCAAAGCCTGTGATATCTGTGGCTGCATGGGCATTAAATGTGTGCATTAAACCTGCAGCAGTTCTGTTGAGGGTAGCCATATTGAACATGGCTTCCTGATAGGCCAGCTCCACCTCTTCTCTGGAGACTACCATCTTTACTTTATTCCATCTTTCAGGATTATCCAGCCATTGGTGCGCATTGACAGCAACCTGGGTTCCTAATGGTTTGGTTAACACCAGCACGTCCCCAACGACGGCACTGTCCGGCATTATGAACTCATTTGGCTGGCATACCACAGTGGCAACTCCACCGATTATAATCCAAGGGTTGACCACCGTTTGCCCACCAGTCACTGCCGTCCCTCCTTCCTCCGCGGCATCCCGAAAGCCTTTGACCATGAGTGGCGTTACCTTTTCGCGTTCCTCCTCACTCATACTCTGGCTGACGCTGAGTAACATCAACATGTTGTCACACTCAGTAATCCCCATGGCGTAGAGGTCACTCAGCACGTTGGCACAAGCTATGCGCCCCATCATGTAGGGATCTTCCACCAAGGGGTAAAAGAAGTCCGTGGTTTGCACCAGTGACAGGCCCCCGTGCCTCAGGGGTATGACGCAAGAGTCCATCCCGATGCCCAGGGCTGGAAAGGTGGGGCTGGAGCCCGCTCCTGTTGGCATGCCGGCTTCCTGGGACGCCTCTTCCTGGCCGCCCACCAGGCCCCGGCCCAGCTGGGGCCGCACGTCCGGCCGCGTCAGTCCCGCCAGGAGTTTGAGCAGCGTCTCCTGCGGGACCTTGCAGCCTCAGCCCTTCATGCCGGAGAAGCCCGTCAGCCGCCAGCTCGGGCTGAGGCCCAACGCCTGGGGCTCGAAGGGCCGGTAGTTCGAGAAGCCCCGGCCCACAGTCAAGCCCGCCGGGCCCGAGGAGCCTTCCGCTGCTGCCATTGCCGCCATCGCCTCTCCACAGGCGCCCGTCGCCGAGGCTTCCGCCATCGCGCCTGCCCGGCAGGGAAGGGAGGGGTGAAGAGGGCCCTTTTATTTTCCACTCAGGTTAATATGAAGTAAAAGTCAAATATTACCTGCAGGGATTCTCCCCAGCGCGACTCACACCGAGAGACCTACGGCAAGCACAATCTTCCTGATAGAGGAGCCGCCGGGCTCCCGTATTTATACCCCAGGTGATTGACAGCTGCAACATCCAATGACGACTCCGCCACCGAGAGGCGGGCTTCCTAGACTCTAAAAGGCGCAACAACCTCAGGCTTGCAACACCCATCGCAAAGGGATTGCAGAACGTCACGTGTTTTCCTTCGCTCTCCTAGTAATGTAAATGATTTCTTGGCAGCGGCTGACGGAACATTGCTCCTTTCGAGTAACTTTTCCAAGTCCAACAAATTGTAGACGAGGGAAGATTGGTCACTCGACAAACCTCATGATCGGCAGGATTCAAGGGTCCCTTGACAGCGCACATGATCGATCCAGGGTAGCAAAATAGCCCAAGGGGAAAAACAGAAAGCTTGAGAAATTAGAAATTAAACTACTACCATTAAGTAAGCAAACTGCAGGCAGCATCAGTATAATGAAATGTTAACATGAACTTCAAGAACTCTAGGACTCAGGAGGTCGAGGCTGCAGTGAGTTGTGACTGAGCCACTGCACTCCAGTCTGGGCGACGCAGCGAGAAACTGACTCTAAAAAAGCAAACAACAATAACAAACAAACAAACAGCCCCCGACCAAAAAAAAAAAAAAAGGGAGAGAGAGAGATTTAGGACTGAAAGTCCAGACACCTGCATGGATTCTAATGGTGCTTCCCACCAGCTGTGTGTAGAGTCACTTTCAGCATCGGTTGACTCATCCATCTGTGGAACAGAGTAGGTTACACAGGACTGGTCTATTCTAAAATTTCTATATCGCTGTAAATATATATAGCCATGAAGGGCAGTTTGCCAATATCTATTAAAAACTCCACCTCCTGGGTTCAAGTGATTCTCCTGTTTCAGCCTCCTGAATAGCTGGGATTACAGGTATGCACCACCACACTCGGCTAATTACTGCATTTTTAGTAGAGACGGCGTTTCACCATGTTGACCAGGTTGGTCTCAAACTGCTGACCTCAGGTGATCTGCTGGCCTCGGCCTCCCAAAGTGCTGGGATTACAGGCATGAGCCACCACGCCCAGTCAATAAAAACTTTTTAAAAGACAAGAGAATAGAAAACTTAGCATAGGGGCCATTTCTAGGGAGGGCTACATAGGGAGCTTCTGGGCCATGTTTAATTCTGTTCCTTGGGCTGGTGGTGGGTACACAGTACATGGTTGTTCTTTTTTTTTTTTTTTTTTTTTTGAGACGGAGTCTCACTCTGTCACCCAGGCTGGAGTGCAGTGGCGCGATCTCGACTCACTGCAAGCTCCGCCTCCCGGGTTCACGCCATTCTCCTGCCTCAGCCTCCCGTGTAGCTGGGACTGCAGGCGCCCGCCACCACGACCGGCTAATTTTTTGTATTTTTAGTAGAGACTGGGGTTTCACAGTGTTAGCCAGGATGGTCTCGATCTCCTGACCTTGTGATCCACCCATCCCGGCCTCCCAAAGTGCTGGGATTACAGGCATGAGCCACCACGCCCGGCCCATGGTTGTTCTTTAAATTGTACGTGGATATTTTCCCACACTCTTTTTGTAAGTATGCTATATTTCAGAATTTAAAAAACAAACAAAAAGAAAATATGATGGAGTGGGAAAATAGAGTGAAAGCAAAAGACCTTGTGTGATGTCTGCATTGTTCTCAGTGAGCTGGCTGACCTTGAGGAAGTGATCTAGCCTCTCTGCACTTTAGTCTCCTCTTCTGTTAAACCAGGGTCACAATCTCTGCTAGTGGAGGGGCCACAGGAAA
The DNA here is from genome assembly GCF_047675955.1 of Chlorocebus sabaeus. Lineage (NCBI taxonomy): Eukaryota > Metazoa > Chordata > Mammalia > Primates > Cercopithecidae > Chlorocebus > Chlorocebus sabaeus. Next base: position 27,410,283 of record NC_132908.1, read on the forward strand.
CCTCAGCTGAGAAGTGTTTTGCAAAATGTTCAGCCTATTGTACAGGGAAAGGATCCTCATATCTCTAAGGGAAAGAGGAAAACAGTGTATTACGTCTGTAATCACCTCACCTGAGTTAAAAAGTGACTAGGTCAGGTGCTACTGGTTATACATTCTCTTAGTTCTTTGGACTTCTCCCTCTCGGCACTTAGCACAATTTGTAATTTTTTTTAAATGACAGTCTCACACTGTTACCCGGGCTGAAATGCAGTGGTGCGATCTTGGCTTACTGCAACCTCCACCTCCCGGTTTCAAGCAGTTCTCCTTCTTCAGCCTCCCAAGTAGCTGGGATTACAGGCACCCACCACCATGACCAACGAATGTTTTGTATTTTTAGTAGAGATGAGGTTGCACCATGTTGGCCAGGATGGTCTTGATCTCTTCACCTGGTGATCCGCCCCGGTCTGCCTCCCAAAGTGCTGGGATTACAGGCATGAGCCATGGCGCCCGGCCCTGTAATTTTTTAATCATGTGATAATGCCATGCCTATCTGTCTGGCCCCCTCGTTTGTAAGTTCTGCAGAGCAGGGGCTGCTCTGTTGTTTTTGTTTGTTTTGTTTTGTTTTGAGATGGTTTTGCTCTTGTCACTCAGGTTGGAGTGCAGTGGCTTAATCTCAGCTCACTGCAACCTCTGCCTCCCAGGTTCAAGCGATTCTCCTGCCTCAGCCTTCCGAGTAGCTGGGATTACAGGCACCTGACACCACGCCTGGCTGATTTTTGTATTTTTAGTAGAGATGGGGTTTCACCATGTTGGCCAGGCTGGTCTTGAACTCCTGACCTCAGGTGATCCTCCTGCCTCAGCCTCCCAAAGTGCTGGGGTTACAGGCATGAGCTACTGTGCCTGGCTGAGGGGCCTCCTTGATAATACTCATAACCTCTACTCCGTGCCCTTCTAGGAAACAGAGGTCTTTGGGGGAAAATTTTCATCCATACAGTTCCATGTTGCTTCTACTTGGAATAATATTCACTTGGGCCGATGCAAAGAAAGTCACAAATCTAGGCCGGGCGCGGTGGCTCAAGCCTGTAATCCCAGCACTTTGGGAGGCCGAGACGGGCGGATCACGAGGTCAGGAGATCGAGACCATCCTGGCTAACACGGTGAAACCCCGTCTCTACTAAAAATACAAAAAACTAGCCGGGCGAGGTGGCGGGCGCCTGTAGTCCCAGCTACTCCGGAGGCTGAGGCAGGAGAATGGCGTAAACCCGGGAGGCGGAGCTTGCAGTGAGCTGAGATCCGGCCACTGCAGTCCAGCCCGGGCTACAGAGCAAGACTCCGTCTCAAAAAAAAAAAAAAAAAAAAAAAAAAAGAAAGTCACAAATCTGCCTTGGCCAGTCACCAACCTGCTGTGCTCAGAATGACACATGCATGTGCCTCCGTGCAGGTGACCCATAGGGGCCTCTCCAGGGTGACCGTGTGAGGGCTGCAGCATCAGCACCCGGAAGCATTCCTTTTGTTCTTTTTCTCACCGAGAGATCAATTGAGCTATGTTTACTATTTGTGACTGGGCGCAGTGGCTCATGCCTGTAATAGCAGTATTTTGGGAGGCCAACGTGAGCAGATCACCTGAGGTCAGGAGTTCGAGACCAGCCTAACCAATATGGCGAAACCCTATCTCTACTAAAAATACAAAAATTAGCCGGGCATGGTGGTGCATGCCTGTAATTTCAACTACTCAGGAGGCTGAGGCAGGAGGATTACTTGAAGCCGGGAGGCGAAGGTTGCAGTGAGCAGAGATTGCGCCACTGTACTCCAGCCTGGGTGACAGAGGGAGACTCCATCTCAAAAAAAAAAAAGAACAAGAGGACCTCCCTTGAGCCTGGGAGTTCAAGGTGACAGTGAGCTATGATGGCACCACTGCACTCCAGGCTGGGAAAAGAATAACAGGTTTGGAGTCCCAGTCCCTGGTTTGCTTTTCACATACAACAAAAGCATTTGGGTCAGGCATGTGGCCCAATTATGATAATCATTTGGGGTTATAACACTACACTTGAAGGATCAGTACACCTAAGAAATTCTTATTTTTCACTGTGGTAAAATATCCATACCTTTAGTACACTAGTCCCATTTTCCCCTTTATTTTCTCTTTCTTTTTTTTCTTTTTTTTTTTTTTGAGACACGGTCTTGCTATGTCACCCCAGCTGGAGTGCAGTGGTTTAATCATAGCTTACTGCAGCCTTGACCTCCTGGGCTCAAGCAATCCTCCCACCCCAGCCTCCCAAGTAGCTGGGACTACAGGTGCACACCACCACTCCTGCTAAATTTTGTAGAGATAAGGTCTTGATATGTTTCCCAGGCTGATCTCCAACTCCTGGGCTCGAGTGATCCACTCACCCGAACCTCCCAAAATGCTGGGATTACAGGCATGAACCACAACACCCGGTCCCATTTTTTTTTCTTATTGCAAAATCATTCTGTTGTCATTGTAGAAAAATCATAAAATACAGCTTCGTAAAAAGGAGGAATGTTAAAACAACTTGAAATCCCATTTCCCAAAGAGAAATCCTATTAATACCTTAATGGATGGTGTTTTAAACATTTTCCACCTACACGCTTCACCACCTCACACCAAACTCCAGCGGGCGCCCTGTCACCCTCCACCCTGTGGGGAGCCCCGCCCTATGTGCTGTGTATGTATTTTTTTTTTAATTAGCAAAAATGGGATAATCTCATTTATTTATTTATTTTATTATTTTTTGGTGAGATGGAGTCCCACTGTCGCCCAGGCTGGAGTGCAGTGGCACAATCTTGACTCACTGCAACCTCCACCCCCCAACTTCAAGCAATTCTCCTGTCTCAGCCTGGCGAGTAGCTGGGATTACAGGCCCCTGCCATCATGCCCAGCTAAGTTTTTGTATTTTTAGTAGAGATGGGGTTTCACTGTGTTGGCCAGGCTGGTCTTGAACTCCCGACCTCAAGTGATCTGCCTGCCTTGGGCTCCCAAAGTGCTGGGGTTACAGGCGTGAGCCACTGTGGCCAGCCTCATTTATGTCTAGTAAGAAATAAAATAATGGTTAAAAATTACCGGGCATACCTGGTTATAGATGCTTAACACTCCCTGGGTTCATTCACAGATATTTACTGAAGACCTCCTCTGTGCCAGCCACTGTGCTAGATAGACCTGGGGATACAGCAGTGAACACAACGGACAAAATTGTCTCACAGCAGTGAGCCGAGATCACGCTACTGCACTCCAGCCTGGGCAACAAGAGCAAAACTCCGTCTCAAAAAAAAAAAAAAAAAAAAATTCAAGAGGTTCAGAACCTCTGAAACGTCCTTCCCAGTGAATGAGTGCTCCCTTTGTCGGTCTCTGACCTGGGCCTGACCGAGGCCTGGCATGGCCTCAGTTCCCAAGCCCCACTTCCCCTGGACTTGCCTGTGGGACTTGACAGTATCAGGCTCTGCCTCAGAAAACTTGAGAGATGACACCTATGACCACCACCCTCACACCTTCATCAGCTGCCACCAACCCAAGCTACAGAAAGCTTCAGCTTTGTATCTGGGGCAAATGTGAGAAGCCCTAGTGCATCATCTCTTGCCACAAGAGCAAGAGAGCCACATGTGCTGGGGCCAGCCTTTAGTCCCAGCTAGTTGGGAGGCTGAGGCAGGAGGATCACTGGAGTCCAGGAGTTCAAGGCCATAGTGTGCGATGATGGCACCTGTGAATGGCCACTGCACTCCAGCCCAGGCAACACAGTGGCTGCTCTCAATTGTCCTTTGGAATGGCTGTTTCTCTGCCCAAGAAACACTATTATCTTCAAGAGGAAGTCCCTCCTCTGTGATCTCACACCTTGGTCTTTCCTCTGTTCCGGCATTTACCATGCTGAGTTTTCTGTGACACCTGTCAGCTCCTACAGCTGGAACCCCTCTTCAGTGGTCTCCATGTGCCCAAGGCTCAGCATGGGGTCTGGTACAAAGAAAGTCTTAGACAGTGTTTGTTGAATGAATAAATGCTAAGAAAAGTGAAGAAGGAAACAGTGCAACACCCTGACTTTCAGAGGTCATCAAAGCATTGCAAATCCTTTTTAAAAATTGTAATTTTTTGACCGGGCAAGGTGGCTCATGCCTGTAATCCCAGCACTTTGGGAGGCTGAGGCAAGTGGATCGCAAGGTCAGGAGTTTGAGACCAGCATGACCAACAAGGTGAAACCCTGTCTTTACTAAAAATACAAAAACTAGCCAGGCATGGTGGTGCATGTCTGTAATCCCAACTATTCGGGAGGCTGAAGTGGGAGAATCACTTGAACCCTGGGGCGGAGGTTGCAGTGAGATGAGATCGCGCCACTGCACTCCAGCCTGGGTGACAGAGCAAGATTCTATCTCAAAAAAAATAAAATAAAATTATAATTTTTTTGAGACAGGGTTTTGCTCTGTCACCGAGGCTGGAGTGCAATGGCACAATCTTGGCTCACTGCAATCTCCGGCTCCCAGGTTCAAGTGATTCTCCCGCCTCAGTCTCCCCAGTATCTGGGACTATTTTTAGTAGAGATGTGGTTTCATCATGTTGTCCAGGCTGATCTCGAACTCCTGACCTCAATGGATCCGCCTGCCTTGGCCTCCCAAAGTGATGGGATTACAGTTGTGAACTACCGCATCTGGCCGAAAATTAATTGATTTTTTTTGAGACGGAGTCTTGCTGTGTAGTCCAGGCTGGAATGCAATGGCATGATCTCATCTCACTGTGGCCTCTGCCTCCTGGGTTCAAGTGATTCTCCTGCCTCAGCCTCCCGAGTAGCTGGGATTACAGGCGCCTGTCACTTTGCCCAGCTAGTTTTTGTATTTTTAATAGAGACGGGGTTTCACCATGTTGGCCAGGCTGGTCTCGAACTCCTGACCTCTGGTCATCCACCTGCCTTGGCCTCCCAAAGTGCTAGGATCATAGGCGTGAGCCACTGTGCCCAGCCAATTATTTTTTTTAAAAAGAGATTAAGTCTCTCACCCACGCTGCACTCACCCGGGCTGGAGTGCAGTGGCGCAATCACAGTTCACTGCAGCCTGAAACTCCTGGGCTCAAGCGATCCTCCTGCCTTATCTTCCCACTATGCCACGCTTATCTCAAATCCATTATTAATTTTTTTATTTTAAAAGTGCTCTTTATTTGAAAGCAAACATTATGGAGATATATACACAGACAGCCCTTTGTATCTGTGAGTTTCATGTCCGTGGATTCAACCAATCATACATTGAAAATGATCATAAAAGAAAGAATGAATGGTTTTCTCTGCACCGAACATGTACAGACTTTTTTTCTTGTAATTATTTCCTAAACAATACAGTGTACTAATGATTTACATGCCATTTACATTGTATTAGGTATTATAAGTAATCTAGAAATGATTTGTGTAGGTTACATATGAATACTATACCATTTTATATAAGGGACTTGAGCATCTGCGGAACTTGTTATTTGCAGGGCTTCCTGGAATCAATCCCCCATTGATATGGGAGGGACGACTGTGTATGTCAATATCAATATCATTGCACATGGAAGGTTCCTAAAACCTCATGTCTTCTGTGCTCTATAAATAATACATTTCTAAAATCTAGAAATAACTGTGCAGAGTTCCTTGCACCAATTTGTTTTAAAGTATACCTAACAAATGTTTAGTAGGCAGAGATGTGGAAGTGAGAGGCTGAGAAAAAACAGATTTCCTGCCTAATGGATAAATAAGATGTGACACACATTGTTTTGTAACTTGATTTTTTTCTGCTTACATTATCATACCAATCTTTCTATGCTAGCACATGTAAATTTACCTTTTTATTTTCAGGACAGGGTCTGGTTTTGTTGCCTAGGCTGGAGTGCAGTGGTGTGACCTCAGCTCACTGCAACCTCTGCCTCCTGGGCTGAAATGATCCTCCCACCTCAGCCTCCCAAGTAGCTGGAACCACAGGCATGCACCACCATACCCGGCTACTTTTTGTATCTTTTGCAAAGATAGGGTTTTGTCATGTTGCTGAAGCTGGTTTCAAACTCCTGGGCTCAGGCGATCTGCTCACTTTGGCCTCCCAAAGTGTTAGGATTACAGGCATGAGTCACTGTGCCCAGTCGATACTTTGTTAAAGGTTGGATAGTATTCTATGAAATTGATATATTTAATTGATTTAACCAACTGGTTATTGCTGGATATTTCATTTGTCTTGTCTTCTTCCTCTTTTTTTTAATTAAAAGATTTCCTTGGTCAGGTGTGGTGGTTCATGCCAAGTAATCTCAACACTTTAGAAGTTAGGAGTTCTAGACCACCCTGAGCAATGTGGCTAGACCGCGTCTCTACAAAAAATAAAGTTAGCTGGGCATGTGGTACTTGCCTCTGGTCCCAGCTACTTGGGAGGCTGAGGCAGGAAGATCACTTCAGTGAACCAAGATTGTGCCACTGCACTCCAGCCTGGGTGACAGAATAAGACCCTGCATTTAAAAAAAAAAAAAAGATTTCCTGGAACATGCATTTGCATTGATTGATTGATTGATTGATTTTAGGCTAGTCAGGTGAAGCAGTGGGAGTGGAGAAAGATACAGGAATCTGTAACTGGTTGTGATCAATTGCTGTAAACACCACTGCACTTGGGCCAGCCCCTCTTGCTTTTGAGGAAGGAGAGAGACCCTCTCATGTTGTTTTATATTGTTTTATACTCAGTACCTGTTTTAAGAAAAAACAATGAAGTAAAACCAAAGACAGGCAGCCCGGCGCCAGGCACGGAACCAGGCCTGGGTCTGCCTGGCCTAAACCCAGTAGTTAAAAATCAATTCATGACTTAGAAACCGATATTCCTTACATTGTGTAGAAGAACATTATGAAACTCCTGGCCCTGTTCTGTTTCTCTCTGACTACCAGTGCATGAAACCCCTGTCACGTATCCCCTAGACTGCTCAATCAATCACAACCCTTTCATATGAAATCTTTAGTGTTGTGAGGGACAGAAATTGTGCACTCGGAGAGCTCGGATTTTAAGGCAGTAGCTTGCCAACGCTCCCAGCTGAATAAAGCCTTTCCTTCTACAACTTGGTGTCTGAGAAGTTTTGTCTGCGGCTCGTCCTGCTACACTTTTATTCTGAGGCATCAGATGTCCTAAAATTTGAAGCACGTGTTCCCCGTGTGGTGATCAGAGGACTTGGGAATTTGTCTTATGGGGGAATATTAGTTATAACTAAGGATGATCAGCCAGAAAGAGAGAAGACTAAGAGGTGACGTGAGCCCTGTCCAAATTTCTGACGGGGCTTCCAGGTGTGGAATGGAACAGACTCGTCCTGGGCATTTCCACAGGGCTGAGCCAGCTCTCAGCATGGGAGTCACAGGGAAGCATTTCCTATAGGCAGAGCTGCAATGGATCTCTGTGGGAAGTTGTGAGCATCCTGTCTGGAGGTGCATAAGCGGGGCTGGCTGAACACTTAGTGGGAGGGAATAGAGAAGGGACTTGTGTGAGGCAGGGGAGCATTGGATTAGATGATATTTGGGAGTCCTTTCAAATCTGACGTTTTATTACTACACTTCCAGTTGATGTCTCACGGGTACATGTGAAGAGACCACCAAACAGGCTTTGTGTGAGCAACAAGGCTGTGCTTCTCTTTTCATGGGAAGCATAGACAGGGAAGCCCAGGAGTTCTCCTGTTTTTAGGGGCAGTAGGAAGAAAGATGGTTTAATAGTACCAATAACACAACTACCTGCCCACTGGTCAGGTAATTTGGCATAAGCTCTATGCCCACATATCCAGTATAATTCAGTGGGGGCTGTCCAGTCCCGGTGGGACTCCGGGTGGGTCCACATGGTTTACAACTTTGGGAATTTACTAAATGGATTCCTCTCTGTGTGATTTGAATTCCACCAAGTGACTGTTTTGTGGTACAATTTCTGTCTCAGACAACTAAGTTGTCTTACAGGGTGAGTGAATTCTTTTCCTTCTCTAGCTTTGCAATATTGTCCAATAATTGAGGCTTTTAGGACCCAGAAATTATCAGGGTGATTCTTTTGAGCTGGGAATTCATCAGGAACTGGGTCTGCAAGTACTAATTCTTGGGCTTCCCATGGCCATTGATCTCTTATTACAGTTCCTCCACATACATAACATGAAGTGACATTGAGAGACTGGGCTACATGCTCAACTAATTGCAAAAACAAATTTCTTGTTTTTTCTGGAATTTCCAATTTACGTTTTTATTAACTGTTACCCACCAAAATATTGACTCACATCCTGCAGCTATTTGATTTTAAGCTTTAAATTGATCTGGTATTGCCCATGGGACTCCAGTTGTGTCTAAATGGATGTGAGAGTTGAAAGACCCATAAGGGGCTTCTCTCACTTTACAATGTCTTATTTTTCCTCCCTCTGGTTGATGAAATGCCAGGGTGAGAGGGATAGACAATTGGACTAAAGCACAAGTGCCACTCCAGTTATTCCGCAGAGTGCCCAGTAAAGGTCCACCACAATATCGCCACACATCCGCTCGGGGATGAACAAGGGCTGACTGATTGATAAGCTCTTGAAAATTCTTAAGCTCCTCACATCCCTTCAGGTCTCCAAGGAATGCTAAGGTTCCTCTCTGTCATGAGAGATACAAAGTGAACTTAGTGTTGGGAGACGGAGGCTGATGGCCTTCGGAGGCTGAACTGCAGGGTGCCGGACTTTGGGATATAGCAGAGAAAGCTTGGCATGACTTATTACTCCAGGCTGTAGAATCCTGGGAAAGAGCTACCATTCAGCCTCTGCCTGGTCGACTGGAGGACCACCTTAGTGGAAAGGGACAATCTGGGCCTCTGGCCTGCCATGTGCACAAGCATAACAAGTGGGTTTTTTAATGTGCAGATGGACTATTTGATCCATTTTAAGCAGGCATTTGCATCTTGGTATCCTGTGTTAATTGCTAAAGTTTGTTTTAAGTCTTTAGCTTCTGTGATCCTCTAGTAAAATGAACATATGGTTTTAGGGAAATTACAAAAACCAGTTGGGGCAGTCCATCCTTTCAGCTAATATATTTATACACAGAATTTTCTTTACAATTAACATTTTAAAACTTGCTTAAACCTTCAAAACAATAAGTATTTTTTAAACTTTTTAATGTAGGTAAAAATGTACATTCTTATGCCTCCTTATAATCCTTTTACCAAAGGTATATTTTACTTTTCTTATACACCTTGCACATAAACTGTTTTTCTTTTTTTTCCAATAGTTTTACATTCAGGAGGCCTAGTTACTTTTAAATTATACAACATTTTTTGCATAAATCTTTTCTTAACATACATTTTTTCTCTTTCAAGACTTTCGCAGACAATTCTTCGACATGCCTCAACTTTCTGACTTATTATAAATATTTCTTTCTTTAAACAACCAGTTAATTTATTTCAGGACAAGAATTTACCATTTAATACTCTTTTTATATAAATTTGGCCCCCCCTTTTTTTTTTTCCTTTTTTCTTCCCCCCTCTTAGGATACTTCTGAACTAGTGAGGTGTGCTCACAATGAGGTTTCCTCTAAAAGTCACTTTTTTTCACTTTTTTTGTTGTTGTTGTTAGCAAAGCAGTTGCTGCTACAGATTGAATGCATTTGAGCCATCCGTGGGTTAAGGATTTTTGATAGGAAGGCCTCAGTGCTTTCGGGATACGCCCTTGTTTACACTGACAACAAAGTGGTACTGAAGTGTTATAGGGTTATGGAGAATACCTTCAATTATCAATTATAGGTTTTAAATTTATCTTGGCTTTTAACAGAATAGCGTATACTTTTTTTTAAACTACTTGTATACCTCTCTCCTTCTCTCTTTCTTTCTCTCTTTGACTTTGTCTTTCTCTCTTTGACTTTCCTTTTGCCTGTCTCTTCTTCTCCCTCTCTTCCTCTCTCTTTCTTTCTTTCTCTTTCCTTGACTCCCTCTTTGTCTGTCTCTTCCTCTCTGTCTCTTCCTGTCTCTCTTTGCCTCTTGTCCTCTCTGTATCTTTCCTTTCTCTCTCTCTGCTGGTCTTGCCTTGCCTCTGCCAGCTGCTTATGCTGCTGTTCTCTCAACCACTGTGTGTTGGGGGTGGGGGGGTCTAAAACCAGCTGGTCTGGGTTTCCTGGCTTACAGGTTATCTTGTGCCATACCTCTGAAACAAGGGACCTGTCCAGGCTTCCTTCTAATGGCCAACCTACCTCTAATGCTGGCCAGTCTATCTTACACAAAGTCTTAAGTTTTCCTGGTGTCATAGTCTTCCACAGTCTCCCTTAAACCTTTTTTCTGAAAATTTTCAACATAGTTCCTAGTAGGGTGGGCTTATTTGTGCCTGACCTATGCTTCTTCAAGACAAAACACCACGCTCACACCACACGCATACCACAAAACAAAGAATGGGTCAAAAGGGCACACACACACTTTTGCAGTTTGCACCAAACCAAAATCAAAATCAAAATCAGAGTATCCAGAAATCCAAGCCAGGTCAAAACCAAAACCAAAGTGTCAAGCAATCCAAGTCAAGTCAAAAACAAAAACCAAAGTGCCAGTACAGGCGCACCATGGGGGATCAGGCCACACTTCCACTCAAATGGAGTAGGCAAGTTCCCAAGACCAATCCTGTCAAGGAATTCAAACCAAGTCAAAACCAAAACCAAAGTGCCGATAAAGGCACGCTGTTGGTGATCAGGCCACGCTTCCCCTCAGATGGAGTGGGCAAGTTCCTAAGACCTGTCCTGTCAAGCAATTCAAACCAAATCAAAGCCAAAACCAAAACCAAAGTGCCGATAAAGGCACACCATGGGTGATCAGGCCATGCTTCCACTTAAATGGAGTGGGCAAGTTTCAAAGACTAGTCTTATGAAGTTTTAGATGTCCAGACTCCAAGTGTCCGTTCCTTCCCGGTGTTCAGCCACTGTGTTGATCCTCCACGGGGGCCTGCCACACACTGCTCTGGTGAGGCGTCCAACTGGGGCAAATGCTTACCTGGGAGTGCTCTCAGGATCCGCATCGCTGGGGCTGGTCTGAATCTCCCGCAGGGATGTTCCACAGGGCAGGCTTAAGTCACCTAAGGAGCTGCCTCGATCATCTGCCATTCACCTTTGCTTTCCGGTCAGGGAACCAAGAAATGTAGCAGGAGGTGTGGCAGACAAAACTCCTCAGACACTGAGTTAAAGAAGGAAGGGGTTTATTCGGACGGTGGCATCGGCAAGACTCCTGTCTCAAGAGCCAAGCTCCCCGAGTGGGCAATTCCTGTTCCTTTTAAGGGCTCACAACTCTAAGGGGGTGCGTGTGAGAGGGTCGTGATTGATTGAGCAAGCAGGGGGTACGTGACTGGGGGCTGCATGCACTGGTAATTAGATTGGAACAGAACAGGACAGGGATTTTCACAGTGCATTTCTATACGATGTCTGTAATCTATAGATAACATAACCAATTAGGTCAGGGGTCGATCTTTAACTACCAGGCCCAGGGTGCGGCGCTGGGCTGGCTGCTTGTGGATTTCATTTCTGCCTTTTAGTTTTTACTTCTTCTTTCTTTGGAGGGAGAAATTGGGCATAAGACGATATGAGAGGTGGTCTCCTCCCTTATGGGGATATTTTGGCAAGTGGTGAGGGGGGGGTGTGTTTTCCAGGCAAAGGGAACAGGCTGATCAAGAGACTGAGGAAGGGAAGCAGGGTGTGAGGCCAAAGAGAGAGGCTGGGCCAAGCTATGGCGTAAGATTGAACATCACCGCAGGTGACAAATAATTTTGTTGTGTCTGCCTAGCGCGACAACCTCCACGTGAGAACTACTTCCCCATGCAGATGAGGTGGCCGGGTGCTGGGTTTGTGTGTAGGATATGACCCTGTTCCTTTGACCATAGGTTATAGCAGGCTGAACATTTGACTCCAACTGGGCCAATCAGATCCTCCCTCCTAAGACCTAAGACTGTGGAAATTGAGACCATAGACTCCATGGTCTTTCTTTCTTTCTTTTTTTTTTTTTTGAGACATGATCTCACTCTGTCACCCAGGCTGGGGTGCAGTGTGAGATCTTAGCTCACTACAACTTCTGCCTCCCAGGTTCAAGCGATTCTCCTGCCTCAGCCTCCCAAGTAGCTGGGACTACAGGCCGTGCCACCACCCCTGGCTAATTTTTGTATTTTTAATAGAGACGGGGTTTCATGATGTTGGCCAGGCTGGTCTCAAACTGCTGACCTTAGGTGATCTGCTGGCCTCGGCCTCCCAAAGTGCTGGGATTACAGGCATGAGCCACTATGCCCAGCCAATAAAAACTTTTTTAAAAGACAAGAGAATAGAAAACTTAGCATAGGGGCTATTTCTAGGGAGGGCTACATCGGGAGCTTCTGGGCTATGTTTAATTCTGTTCCTTGGGCTGGTGGTGGGTACATGGTACATGGTTGTTCTTTAAACTGTACGTGGATATTTTCCCACACTCTTTTTGTAAGTATGCTATATTTCAGAATTTAAAAAACAAACATAAAGAAAATATGATGGAGTGGGAAAATAGAGTGACAGCAAAAGACCTTGTGTGATGTCTGCATTGTTCTCAGTGAGCTGGCTGACCTTGAGGAAGTGATCTAGCCTCTCTGCACTTTAGTCTCCTCTTCTGTTAAACCAGGGTCACAATCTCTGCTAGTGGAGGGGCCACAGGAAACCTCAGCTGAGAAGTGTTTTGCAAAATGTTCAGCCTATTGTACAGGGAAAGGATCCTCATATCTCTAAGGGAAAGAGGAAAACAGTGTATTACGTCTGTAATCACCTCACCTGAGTTAAAAAGTGACTAGGTCAGGTGCTGCTGGTTATACATTCTCTTAGTTCTTTGGACTTCTCCCTCTCGGCACTTAGCACAATTTGTAATTTTTTTTAAATGACAGTCTCGCACTGTCACCCGGGCTGAAATGCAGTGGTGTGATCTCGGCTTACTGCAACCTCCACCTCCCGGCTTCAAGCAGTTCTCCTTCTTCAGCCTCCCAAGTAGCTGGGATTACAGGCACCCGCCACCATGACCAACGAATGTTTTGTATTTTTAGTAGAGATGAGGTTGCACCATGTTGGCCAGGATGGTCTTGATCTCTTCACCTCATGATCCGCCCCGGTCTGCCTCCCAAAGTGCTGGGATTACAGGCATGAGCCACCGCGCCCGGCCCTGTAATTTTTTAATCATGTGATAATGCCATGCCTATCTGTCTGGCCCCCTAGTTTGTAAGCTCCGCAGAGCAGGGGTTGCTCTGTTGTTTTTGTTTGTTTTGTTTTGAGATAGTTTTGCTCTTGTCACTCAGGCTGGAGTGCAGTGGCTTGATCTCAGCTCACTGCAACCTCTGCCTCCCAGGTTCAAGCGATTCTCCTGCCTCAGCCTTCCGAGTAGCTGGGATTATAGGCACCTGACACCACGCCTGGCTGATTTTTGTATTTTTAGTAGAGATGGGGTTTCACTATGTTGGCCAGGCTGGTCTTGAACTCCTGACCTCAGGTGATCCTCCTGCCTCAGCCTCCCAAAGTGCTGGGGTAACAGGCATGAGCCACTGTGCCTGACTGAGGGGCCTCCTTGATAATACTCATAACCTCTACTCCATGCCCTTCTAGGAAGCAGAGGTTTTTGGGGGAAGGTTTTCATCCATACAGTTCCATGTTGCTTCTACTTGGAACAATATTCACTTGGGCCGATGCAAAGAAAGTCACAAATCTGCCTTGGCCAGTCGCCAACCTGCTGTGCTCAGAATGACACATGCATGTGCCTCCGTGCAGGTGACCCATAGGGGCCTCTCCAGGGTGACCGTGTGAGGGCTGCAGCATCAGCACCCGGAAGCATTCCTTTTGTTCTTTTTCTCACTGAGAGATCCATTGAGCTATGTTTACTATTTGTGACTGGGCGCAGTGGCTCATGCCTGTAATAGCAGTATTTTGGGAGGCCAACGTGAGCAGATCACCTGAGGTCAGGAGTTCGAGACCAGCCTAACCAATATGGCAAAACCTTATCTCTACTAAAAATACAAAAATTAGCCGGGCATGGTGGTGCATGCCTGTAATTTCAGCTACTCAGGAGGCTGAGGCAGGAGGATTACTTGAAGCCGGGAGGCGAAGGTTGCAGTGAGCAGAGATTGCACCACTGTACTCTAGCCTGGGTGACAGAGGGAGACTCCATCTCAAAAAAAAAGAACAGGAGGACCTCCCTTGAGCCTGGGAGTTCAAGGTGACAGTGAGCTATCATCGCGCCACTGCACTGCTAATTTTTGTATTTTTAGTAGAGATCAGGTTTCACCATGTTGGCCAGGCTGGTCTCGAACTCCTAACCTCAAATGATCCACCCATTTTGGCCTACCAAAGTGGTGGGATTACAGGCATGAGCCACCGCGCCTGGCTGTCCATGGTCTTTCAATTAAGTAAATGCCAAGTTGGGAACTAACGTTGCCACTGAAGGGCAGTTATCTTCACTGTGTGTTGAAGAGGAGAAGGTGACCTGCAGAGAGAGGGCAAATAGAGGGATGTGGCAGCCTCCTCCAGCCTCCCAGAAGACCTAATGTATTTGGGTTCCTCTAAGGATTTTTTGATAGACCTTAAATTATTGGGGGGTATTGTTTGTTTGTTTGTTTGGTTTTTGAGACAGGTTCTGGCTCGTCACCCAGGCTGGAGTGTGGTGGTATGATTTTAGTTCCCTGCAGCCTTGGGCCTCCTGGGCTCAAGTACTCCTCCTGCCTCAGCCTCCTGAGCAGCTGGGACTGCAGGCGAATGCCACCATGTGCGGCTACAAATTATTCTTTTAGTTCTAGCCAGCTCTCAGGGGCTCCTCCTACTTGCCACAGTATGAGCTTTGGCCAAGAACTTCCAAAATAATAGTGAGCCATCCAGAGCTTTGAAGGGAGTCATCCATGGCTCCCCAGTGAGCTTCAGGAATATTCAGCTGAAGGAGGAGTGGCAGAAGGGGCTGAGAGGAGTCCAGCAGCTGGTGAAGCCAGCAGGAGGCCTTCCTAATCATTCAGCTATTAGAGGTGCTATTGGAGATGATTAGAAAGATGCTATAGGAATTTCCCCAAACACCTTAGCGCCTTACACCATGGAAACACATCAGTCACTAACAGGTGCCCCACTTTCTGTTTCTATTTGATATTTCCCTTCCCTTCCCTTCCCTTCTCCTTTCTTTCTCTTTCTTTCTTTTAGATGGGGTCTTACTCTGCTCAGCCCAGGCTGGATCACCACTCATGGCAGCCTCGAGCTCCTGGGCTCAAGGGATCCTCTCATCTCAGCCTCCTGAATTGCTGGGACTACGAATGTGTGCCACCATGCCTGGCTAATATTTTTATTTTTTGTAGAAATGAGAACTCACTACATTGCCCCCAGGCGGGTCTTGAGCTCCTGGCTTCAAGTCATCCTCCCACCTTGGCCTCCCAAAGCCCTGGGAATACAGGCATGAGCCACTGCACCCAGCCAGGAACAAAATCTTAGTCATCCTTGGGGAGTAGTGACACCACCTGTGGCATGGTGGCTATTATTCAAGTGTGTTTCTGGCTCAGTCTCCCTGAATATAAATCTGGTTTCAAGAGGCAGAGGGAGAGAGAAAGAAGAATCGGTAAAAACTGAAAGAGCTGGCCGGGCGAGGTGGCTCATGCCTGTAATCCTAGCACTTTGGGAGGCCGAGGCAGGCGGATCACTTGATGTCAGGAGTTCGAGGCCAGCCTGGCCAACATGGTGAAACCCCGTTTCTACTAAAAATATAAAAATTAGAGGGTGTGGTGTCACACGCCTGTAGTCCCTGCTACTCGGGAGGCTGAGACAGGAGAATTGCTTGAACCTGGAAGGCTGAGGTTGCAGTGAACTGAGATCGCACCGCTGCACTCCAGCCTGGGCGACAGAGCGAGACTCCGTCTCAAAACAAACAAACAAACAAACAAGACGGGAAGAGCTACTTCGCTAGGCTGTTCACCCTGGAGCCCAAACAGTAGCTTTGGGACACCTTCCGCATGACGCAAAGCAGAGAGAGCCCTTCTCCCCAGCTCTGCCACAGCTCCTTCAGCTCTGGCACGTCCGGGGCTCAGGGCCAAAAGCAAGGGGAATGGCTATGTCTGAGGTCAGGCTTTAGAACAGCAGCCGAGGGGCAAAGCTTGGAGCAGATCACACTCCAGGAAGAGGAGTGGAGCACCAATGAGATAGCACTGGAGGCTTTCTGCAGGAACTTGGGTTTGCAGGAAGCTAAAGAGCCTGGACTGGCAGGTGGAGGCAATGAGGCCACAGCATGGGTATGTGAAAGTTAATATGATGCTATTGGAACTCACAGGTTGGTGAGTTCTGTAGAGGTGTGAGCTATATATAGAGAGAGAAGGAGGCCCAAGGCCCAGAGAGAGGAATACCTTCATCCACATTATTTGTTTGTTTTTTGTTTTGAGACAGAGTCTTGCTGTGTTGCCCAGGTTGCAGTGAAGTCAAGATGAGGAATACCTTCATCCACATTATTTGTTTGGTTTTTGTTTTTTGTTTTGAGACAGAGTCTTGCTCTGTTTCCCAGGCTGGAGTGCAGATAAGTGATCTCTGCTCACTGCAACCTCCACCTCCCGGGCTCAAGCAATTCTCATGCCTCAGCCTCCCGAGAAGCTGGGATTACAGGCATCTGCCACCATGCTGAGCTAATTTTGTACTTTTAGTAGAGACAGGATTTAACCATATTGGCCAAGCTGGTCTCGAACTTTCGGCCTAGGTGATTCGCCTTTCTTGGCCTCTCAAAGTGCTGGGATGACAGGTGTGAGCCACCGTGCCCAGCCCATTCATCGACATTAAAGGCAAGAGAGTGTTGCCCATATCTGGTTCCCAGGTCTCTGGCCCTCAACTACATACTTGTTT
Source organism: Chlorocebus sabaeus (assembly GCF_047675955.1). Classification (NCBI taxonomy): domain Eukaryota; kingdom Metazoa; phylum Chordata; class Mammalia; order Primates; family Cercopithecidae; genus Chlorocebus; species Chlorocebus sabaeus. Next base: position 27,427,070 of record NC_132908.1, read on the forward strand.
GCAAACACACACACACACACACACACACACACACACACACACACACACACAAATCAACCATCCACTTAGAGGCTGGAAATGAAGCCCCTGGAGTGAGCTCACCCAGTGACAACAGACCCTACGGACTGCATGTGAACACCCCCAAGGGATGCCATCCTTCCAAAATCCTGCCTGTGGTGCGTTTAGCTCAGCCCTTCCTCTGAAAATCCAGGTTGAGATTCTAGAACTTTAGTATTTATTTATTTATTTATTTATTTAAGACGAAGTTTCACTCTGTCACCCAGGCTGGAGTGCAGTGACGTGATCTCGGCTCACTGCAACCTCTGCCTCCCGGATTCAAGCAATTCTCCTGCCTCAGCCTCCCAAGTAGGTGGGACTATAGGTGCCCACCACCACGCCTGGCTAATTTTTTTTTTTTTTGTATTTTTAGTATAGACAGGGTTTCACCATGTTGGTCAGGCTGGTCTGGAACTCTTGACCTCAAATGTTCCACCCGCCTCAGCCTCCCAAAGTGCTGGGACTACAGGCATGAGCCACTGTCCCCGGCCTTGAGTTTTTAGAACTTTGGAATGCCCAGACCCACCTACCACGAGATCACAAAGGCCTTGGAATATGATGGTGGCCTCCAAGCCTCACCCATTGTAAGCTCCCACCACCACCTTAGAAACCACTCCCCTGAGGTGCAGACTCCCCTTAACCTCTTGGCAGGTGGGAAGAAGGGGAAGGAGCAGTGTGGTGACCCACAAACATCTGTCAGAGCCATCCTAACCGAAGTGGCCTCTGTCACGAACCCAGGAGGAAGTGGTGGGTGGGGAGCCAGGCTGGCGGGGAGAGTGGCAGCTGTCAGTGAGGCAGCGCCTGCCCCAGCAAGGCCTCTGTGAAGTTGCAGACAGACCTTTAGCCCTGAGCCCTCCAGGGACTGGAGGCAGCCAGGCCTGGCAGACTGGTGTGGGGCAGGAAAGCCCTAGCCTGGTTCTCCAGCCCGAGCCCTGCTGCCGGCTCCATATCCATGGCCCATTTGTCCCAAGTGTGCCCAGCAGCCTCCTACTGCCACACCCCAGCTTACTCCTTTTTTTCTTTTTTTGAGGCAAGGTCTCATTCTGTCACTCAGCAAGGAGTGCAGTGGCGCTATCTCGGCTCACCACAGCCTCGACCACCCCAGGCTCAGGAGATCCTCCTACTTCAGCCTCCTGGGTAGCTGGACCACAGGCACATGCCACCACAGCCACCTAATTATTATTATTTTTTTCATAGAGAAGGGGTTTTGCCATGTTGCCCAGGCTTACCCTAGATTTTATTCATTTTATTCATTTAAAAGCCACAAGAGGCCAGGCATGGTGGCTCACACCTGTAATCTCAGCACTTTGGGAGGCCAAGGTGGGTGGATCACGAGGTCAGGAGTTCAAGACCAGCCTGACCAAGATGGTGAAACCCCGTCTTTACTAAAAATACAAAAATTAGCTAGGCTGGGCATGGTGGTGTGCACCTGTAATCCCAGATATTCAGGTGGCTGAGGCAGGGGAATCGCTTGAACCTGGGAGGTCGAGCTTGCAGTGGGATGAGATTTCACCACTGCACTCCAGCCTGGGTGACAGAGCGAGACTCCATCTCAAAAAAAAAAAAAAAAAGAGGAAGGGGAAGGGGAGGGGGCGCAACTGTTGCTAATGGAATGCTATAATGCACAAGGTCAAGGATTTAATAATTCTAAGTCTCCACATGAATCAGTGATAACCACATTATTAGAAATATAAATGCATAGAATATAAAGTATATGGTATTAAAAACAGACCTTGCTAATATAAACATATATAAAGTATGTCACTTCTCTTGTAATAACAGTATAAAGATCGATCTACAGTTTGCCCTTTGCCTGGTACTTTTTTTTTTTTTGAGACGGAGTCTCGCTCTATTGCCCAGTTTGAAGTGCAGTAGCGCCATCTCAGCTCACTGAAAGCTCCACCTCCCGGGTTCATGCCATTCTCCTGCCTCAGCTTACTGAGTAGCTGAGACTACAGGTGCACGCTGCCATGCCCAACTAATTTTTTTGTATTTTTAGTAGAGACGGGGTTTCACCATGTTAACCAGGATGGTCTCAATCTCCTGACCTTGTGATCCGCCCGCCTTGGCCTCCCAAAGTGCTGGGATTACAGGCATGAGCCACTGCGCCCGGCCTGCCTGGTACTCTTAAACCGCTCCCCCAATGGTCGATGTTGACCTTGAAGCAACAGCTGCTGAACCCAGGAGACCCCACAGATGTCTAGATTCAGCATCTGGGGGCCCCACCTACCCTCTATGGTATGTGTTCCCATGACTCCAGAAATAATTAATTGCAATTTGCATTATCAAGTCTACAGGCAAGTTTGAAATCTAGCTAGAAAAAGTAGCAACAAAGGCAAAATAAGCTGGAGTTTGTTAGAAAAGCAATGAGAAGACTTCTTAAAATGCTTCCAGTTCAAGTCAGAATTAAGGTAAACATTAGGTCCCACCAGCTTTGCAGAACTGTAGATATTTTGTTCTTTCAAAAAAAAAGAATCTATAATAAGCATGTTTGGCCTGGCATGATGGCTCACGCCTGTAATCCCAGCACTTGGGAGGCCAAGGCGGGCGGATCACCTGTGGTCAGAAGTTCGAGACTAGCCTGACCAACATGATGAAACCCTGTCTCTACTTGAACCCGTGCCTCAGCCTCCCAAGTAGCTGGGACTGCAGGCTTGAGCCACCATGCCTGGCTAATTTTTTTTTTTTTTTTGTATTTTTAGTAGAGATAGGAATGTAAGTTAGTGTAACCACTATGGAGAACAGTTTGGAGGTTCCTCAAAAACTAAAAATAGAGCTACCATATAATTCAGCAATCCTATGCTGAGAATATATCCAAAAGAAAGATAATCAGGGCCAGTTGTGGTGGTTCACACCTGTAATCCCAGCACACTGGGAGGCTGAGGCAGGCGGATCACTTAAGGCTGAGGCAGGAGAATCACTTGAATCCAGGAGGCAGAGGTTGCAGTAAGCTGAGATTGGGCCATTGCACTCCAGCCTGGGTGACAGAGGGAGACTCCATCTCAAAAAAAAAAAAAAGACAATCAGCCTATCAAAGAGATATGTGTACTCACATGTTTGCTGCAGCACTGTTTCCAATAGCTAAGATTTGGAAGCAACCTAAATGTCTATCAGCAGAAGAATGGATAAAGAAAATGTGGTTCAGGCAGGGCGTGGTGGCTCACGCCTGTAATCCCAGCACTTTGGGAGGCCGAGGCAGATGGATCACTTGAGGTCAGGTGTTTCAGACCAGTCTGGCCAACATAATGAATCCCTGTCCCTACTAAAAATACAAAAATTAGCTGGTCATGGTGGCAGATGCCTGTAATCCCAGCTATATGGGAGGCTGAGGGAGGAGAATTGCTTGAACCCAGGAGGTGGAGGTTGCAGTGAACCAAGATTGTGCCACTGCATTCCAGCCTGGGTGATGGAGCAAGACCCTGTCACCTTGTCAAAAAAGAGTAGAATGAACCAGACCCATTATTGCTAACACAACAGGGTGACTATAGTCCACAATAGCTTAACTGTACATTTCAATATAACTAAAAGAGTGTAACTGGATTGTTTAAAACATGAAGCATAAATGCTTGAAGGGATGGAGACCCCATTCTCCATGGTGTGATTATTTCACATTGCATACCTGTGTCAAAACATCTCATGCACCCCATAAATATATACACTTACTACATTCCCACAAAATTTGAAATAAAACTATTTTTTAAAAAACTGCAACAACAGCTAGGCACAGTGGCTCATGCCCGTAATCCCAGCACTCTGGGAGGCCGAGGCAGGCAGATCACCTGAGGTCAGGAGATCGAGACAAGCCTGGCAAACATGGTGAAACCCTGTCTCTACTAAAAACACAAAAATTAGCTGGGCATGGTGGCGAGTGCCTGTAATCTCAGCTACTTGGGAGGCTGAGGCAGGAGAATCACTTGAACCCAGGAGGTGGAACTTGCAGTGAGCCAAGACCATGCCATTCCACTCCAGCCTGGGCAACAAGAGCAAAACTGTGTCTCAAAGAAAAAAAAAAATGCACCAACATAGATGAATTTCAATAGCATTATGCTGAGTGAATGAAGCCAGGCAAAAAAGGCTATAGACTATATGTCACCCAAAAGCATATGTTAAAAAAATGAACCCCCAATGCAACAGTGTTGGGAGGTGGGGCCTAATGGGAGGTGTTTAGGTCATGAGGGCTCTGCTTCCCTAAATAGATTAATGCTGATTATAAAGGGACTGGTGGGAGGCTGAGACAGAGAATTGCTTGAATCTGGGAAGTGGAGGTTGCAGTGAGCCAAGATCACGCCACTGTACTCGAGCCTGGGCTACAGAGCGAGACTCTGCCTTAAAAAAAAAAAAAAAAGGGACTTGATGCTATGAGTTCAAGCTCTTGTTAGTTTGTTTGTTTGTTTTGTTTTTTTATTGTTGTTCTTTTTTGGAATGCTGTCTCCTTCAAAAGATGTGATGTGCCACCTTCTACTGTGGGATGACACAGCAAGAAGGCCCTTACCAGATGCAGGTCCTTTAGCCTTGGACTTCCCAGCCTCCAGAACCATAAGCCAAATAATAAATCTCTGTTCTTTATAAATTACCCAGTCTCAGGTATTCTGTCAGAGCAGCACAAAGCAGACTAAGACCCTACATGATTCCTTTTTAGGATATTCTGAAAAAGCAAAACTGTAAGAACAGAGAACAGATCAATAGTTGCCAGGGAGTTGGGGTAAATGGAAGAAATTTACTACTAAATAGCAAAAAAGGGGCATTTGAGTGCGATGGAAATATTCTATATCTTGATTGTCATAGTGGTTAATCAACAGTATACATTTGTCAAAACTCATGAACTATACTCTTTTAAAGGGTGGATGTTAATGAGTATAAATGATACATAAACAAATCTGGCTTTTAGTTTTTAATTTAATTTATTTTTTAAAAATAGAGATGAGGTCTCACCATGTTGCCCAGGCTGGTGTCGAACTCCTGGGCTCAAGTGATCCTCCTGCCTCAGCCTCCCAAAGTGCTGGGATTACAGGTGTGGGCCACAACACCCACCCTAGATCTGGCTTTAAAGAGTCCTGGGAGGTTTATGTATTTCAAAAATTAGATGGAGGGTTTTTGGTCTTCCCTGTCTTGGTGGCTATGGGGATGCTCATGTCCAAGCTGTCTGTTTCATTCTAAAGTAATGGTTCTACTCAAGGGATTTCATATCTTCATGTCCAGATTGGACACTGGAAACTGCCTTGCAGCCTCTAAATCCAGGGGTCTGGGATTCTGTCTCCAGACCTCCATACATCACCCTCCAGGACTGCCTCTTCCAGCATAGAAAGTCACAGACACAGATCGTCCTCACTTGCAGAACCAGAAGCATTCTTCAAGGCCCAGTCACTGGGAATTTAGCCCTCTTGTTTTTCTTTTTTTTTTTTTGAGATGGAGTCTTGCTCCGTTGCCCAGGCTGGAGTGCAGTGGTGCAAACTCTGTTGACTGCAACCTCCGCTTCCTGGTTCAAACAATTCTCTTGCCTCAGCCTTCCCAGTAGCTGGAAGTACAGTCACGCACCACCATACCCAGCTAATTTTTTGTTTTGTTTTGTTTTTGAGAAGGAGTCTCACTCTGTCACCCAGACTGGAGTGCAGTGGCGCCATCTCAGCTCACTGCAAGCTCTGCCTCACAAGTTCATGCCATTCTCCTGCCTCAGTCTCCCGAGTAGCTGGGACTACAGGCACACGCTACCACGCCTGGCTAATTTTTTTTGTATTTTTAGTAGAGACTGGGTTTCACTGTGTTAGCCAGGATGGTCTCGATCTCCTGACCTTGTGATCCACCTGCTTCAGCCTCCCAAAGTACTGGGATTACAGGTGTGAGCCACTATGCCTGGCCATACCCAGCTAATTTTTTTGTTGTTGTTGTTTTGTTTTGTTTTGTTTTTTGAGACGGAGTCTCGCTCTGTCACCCAGGCTGGAGTGCAGTGGCGCGATCTCCACTCACTGCAAGCTCCGCCTCCCAGGTTCACACCATTCTCCTGCCTCAGCCTCCCGTGTAGCTGGGACTACAGGCGCCCGCTACCACGCCCGGCTAATTTTTGTACTTTTAGTAGAGACAGGGTTTCACCGTGTTAGCCAGGGTGGTCTTGATCTCCTGATCTCGTGATTCGCCCGTCTCGGCCTCCCAAAGTGCTGGGATTACAGGCGTGAGCCACCGCGCCCGGCTTTTACCCAGCTAATTTTTATGTATTTTTTTTTAGTAGAGACGGGGTTTTGCTATGTAGGCCAGGCTGGTCTCGAACTCCTGACCTCAGGTGATCCGCCCACCTCAGTCTCCCAAAGTGCTGGGGTTACAGGCGTGAGCCACCATGGCCCAGCCTAACCCTCTTCATTCAACCCCTACAACCCATCCCTTTTGGACAATACAGCTCTTTGCTTCTAAGAATCTAGACCTTCAAAAGCAAAAGGCTCTTTTTTTTTTTTTTTTGAGACAGTCTTGCTCTGTTGCCCAGGCTGGAGTGCAGTGGCACCATCTCGGTTCACTGCACCTTCTGACTCCCGGGTTCAAGTGATTCTCCTGCCTCAGCCTCCCGAGTAGCTGGGATTACAGGCGCCTGCCACTATGCCAGGCTAATTTTTGTATTTTTAGTAGAGATGGGGTTTTACCATGTTGGCCAGGCTGGTCTTGAACTCCTGACCTTGTGATCTGCCTGCCTCAGCCTCCCAAAGTGCTGGGATTACAGGGGTGAGCCACTGCACCCAGCAAAAGAGAAAGCCTCTTAACTCTCCTTAGGGGCAGGGGCAACCCCAAACATTTACTCATTCAGTAATATTTACTGAGCATCTACTATGCTCCAGGCACTGTTTTAGGTCCTGGGGATAGAACAGTGAAGAAAAACAAATAATAATAATACTTCCTCTGTGGAGTTTACATTCTAGTAGGAAAAATGGACAATAAACTGTACAACTAAGTAAATTAGATAGTATGGGGTCAGGCACAGTGGCTCAGGCCTATAGTCGCCGCACTTTGGGAGGCCAAGGCAAGCGGATCTTCTGAGGTCAGGAGTTTGAGACAAGCCTGGCCAACATGGTGAAACCCTATCTCTACTAAAAATACAAAAATTAACCAGGCATGGCAGTGCGTACCTGTAATCCTAGCTACTCAAGAGGCTGAGGTAGGAGAATCGCTTGAACTCCGGAGGTGGAAGTTGCAGTGAGCCAAGATCATGCCACTGCACTCCAACTTGGGCAGAAGAGCGAGACTCCATATCAAAAAATAAAATAAAATAAAATAGATAGTATAGGAGAAGGCTATAAATGCAAAGGAGAAGCTGATGGTCAAGCAGAGACCGAAAGGACACGAAGGTACAAGGGTACAAGCCATGTATGAGGCTTTCTTTCTTTTTTTTTTGTTTTTTGAGATGGAGTCTAGCTTTGTCACCAGGCTAGAGTGCAGTGGTGTGATCTTGGCTCTCTGCAACCTCCGCCTCCTGGGTTCAAGAGATTCTCCTGCCTCAGCTTCCCAAGCAGTTGGGACTACAGGCACGCGCTGCCATGCCCAGCTAATTTTTGTACTTTTAGTAGAGACAGGGTTTCATCATGTTGGCCAGGATGGTCTCAATCTCCTGACCTCATGATCCGCCCACCTCGGCCTCCCAAAGTGCTGGGATTACAGGCATCAGCCACCACGCCCGGCCATGTATGAGGCTTGCTTGGCAAAGAGCATTCAAGCAAGAGAACAGACATGCTGGAATGATCACAGTCTAGGGCAGCAGCGTGACTGGTGAGGAGAGGGCCAGAGGGCCATGAAGTCAGAGAGGGAACGAGATCTCTGACGGGTTAAGGCTCTGTAGGCCACAGTGAGAACTTTAGCTTGTATTTTGAGTGAAATATGGAGCCACCGGAGGTTTTTTTTTCTTTTTTATAATTTTTCCTTTCAGTTTTAGAGATGGGGATCTCACTGTGTTGCCCAGGCTGGTCTCAAACTCCTGGCTTCAGGTGATCCTCCCACCTCGGCCTCCCAAAGTGCTGGGGTTACAGGTGTGAGCCACTGCCCCTGGCTACACTGAAGGGTTCTGAACAAGAAAGTGACATGATCTGGCTTTCCCGACCCACACCCCTACCCACTGTTTCCTGATCCTCCCAGCCCCTAGCAACTGCCATTCTTCTTTTTCTTCCTTTTCCTTCCTTCCTTCCTTCCTTCCTTTCTCTTTTTCTTTCTTTCTTCCTCTCTCTCTCTCTCTCTTTCTCCCCCCGTCTCACCCTCACTTTCTTTCTTTCTTTCTTGGGACAGAATCTCACTTTGTTATCCAGGCTGGAGTGGAGTGATACGATCTTGGCTCACTACAACCTCTGCCTCCTGGGTTCAAGCGATTCTCATGCCTCAGCCTCCCAAGTAGCTGGGATTACAAGCATGTGCCACCATGCTCAGCTAATTTTTGTACTTTTAGTAGAGACAGGGTTTTACCATGTTGTCCAGGCCAGTCTCGAACTCCTGATCTTCAGTTATCTACCCGCCTCGGCCTCCCAAAGTGTTGGGATTACAGGCATGAGCCACTATGCCCAGCCTTGCTTATTTTAAATCTGAAAACATAATACGATAAATATGTATAAGCTTGCCTGCTGAAACTTAAACCCTAATTCAAGTATCTAAATTTTGAAGATAGCCTGAGGGAAAACCTTCACACAGGAGACGGCTGACTTAGCCATTAATTCTCAGTTAGATGTTCTGTGGTGAGATAATTACAGTTTTTCCAAACAGGTCAAACCTGTATGGTTAACTAACAACTCAATTTTTTCTTTTCTTTTCTTTCTTTCTTTTTTCTTTTTTTTGGGGGGACAGAATCTCGCTCTGTTGCTCAGGCTAGAGTGCAGTGGCTCAATCTCGGCTCACTGCAATCTGTGCCTCCAAGGTTCATGTGATTCTCCTGTCGCAGCCTCCTGAGTAGCTGGGATTATAGGCATGCGCCACAATGCCCAGCTAATTTTTGCATTTTTAGTAGAGATGAGGTTTCACCATGTTGGCCAGGCTGGTCTTGAACTCCTGACCTCAGGCGAGCTGCCCACCTCAGCATCCAAAAGTGTTGGGATTACAGGCTTGAGTCACAGTGCCCAGCCTAAGTTTTTCTTAATTCATGAAAAATATATGGCTTCAATTGTTCACAATGATTCCTCCTGGGATTTAGGGATGGAGAGTGGACATTAAGATAATACTTATCCTTCTTTACACATTCCATGGTGCTTGAATTTAAAAATGTATATTCTTTTTGTAATTTCAGAACAAAACAAAAGAATTTGTTTGGAACTGCTCTACAGAGAATCAAAGAAATCAGCCTGAATTATCTGATCTTAACTGAATTTTCGAAAGACTATCTAATACCTTCTAATTACCACAAACTAGCTTGTTCCATTCCAACCACCTGGTAGTACAGATAATAGATAATCTGTCTGAAAAAGGCTTCCTCAGGGCAACGACATATTTGCAGGTTGAACAGGATTTCTTCACAGCACAGGGAGAATCTGAAGATCCTTCCCAATTTCTTATAAACAAATACAGTTCCTTTACTCTGTTGTGTTTTAAATATTTTTATGTTTTGGTTTGTTTGCTTGTTTGTGTATAAAGATAGGGTATCGCTCTGTCACCCAGGCTGCAGTGCAGTGGCCTGATCACAGCTCACTGCAGCCTCTACCTCCTGGGCTCAAGTGATCCTCCCACGTCAGTTTCCCAAGTAGCTAGGACTACAGGCATACACCAGCACGCTTGGCTAAGTTTTTATTTTTATTTTTAGTAGACACAAGGTCTTGCTAAGTTGCCCAGGCTGGTCTCAAACTCCTGAGCTCAAGCAATCCTCCCATCTTGGCTTCCCAAAGGGCTGGAATTACAGGTGTAAGCCACCATGCCTGGCTAATATTTTTGTGCTTTTTAAAGGTAGTTTAATTTTTTTTTTTTTTTTCAAGACAGAGTTTCGCTCCTGTTGCCCAGACTGGAGTGCAATGGTGCGCTCTGGGCTCCCTGCAACCTCCACCTCCTGGGTTCAGGTGATTCTCCTGCCTCAGCCTCCCGAGTAGCTGGGATTACAGGCATGTGCCACCATGCCCGGCTAATTTTGTATTTTTAGTAGAGACAGGGTTTCTCCATGTTGGTCAGGCTGGTCTTGAACTCCCGACCTCAGGTGATCCACCCACCTTGGCCTCCCAAAGTGCTGGGATTATAGGCGTGAGCCATGGCGCCCAGGCTTTTTTTTTTTTTTTTTTTTTTTTTTTGAGACAGAGTCTTGCCCTGTCGCCCAGGCTGGAGTGCAATGGCGCGATCTTGTCTCACTGCAACCTACGCCTCCTGGATTTAAGCTATTCTCCTGCCTCAGCCTCCCAAGCAGCTGGGATTACAGGCACGCGCCACCACGCCTAGCTAATTTTTGTATTTTTAGTAGAGGCGGGGTTTCACCATGTTGGCCAGACTGGTCTCAAACTCCTGACCTCAGGGGTTCCGCCCGCCTCGGTCTCCCAGAGTGCTGGAATTACAGGTGTAAGCCACCACGCCTAGCTGATTTTTTTAAATGGTAAAGTTGTACGTCCTCATTGTAAAAAAATATGCAGACCATATAGAAATGTATAAACCTCATTCTGCAGAGCTAACCACCGTTTAAAGTATGGTTGTATATCTTTTCTTATTTAACAAATATGTACATACATATATAATTTCATGTTTATTTGTTATTGAGATACAATTCACATACCATAAAACTCACCATTCTAAAGTATACAATTCACCAGGCACAGTGGCTGTAATCCCAGTACTTTGGGAGGCTAAGGAGAGAGGATCAATTGAGCCCAGGAGTTTGAGACCAGCCTAGACAACATAGTGAAATCCTGTCTCTACAAAAAATACAAAAGTTAGTTGGGTGTGGTGGCACACACCTGTAGTTCCAGCTACTTGGGAGGCTGAGGTGGGAGGATTGCTTGAGCCAGGGAAGTCGAGGCTGCAGTGAGCCATGATTGCACCACTGCACTCCAGCCTGGGTGACAGAACAAGATCCTGTATCAAAAATTTTTTTTAAAAAAAGTATAGCATTCAGTGGTTTTTAAATAGATTCACGAAATTGTGCAATCATTACCACAGTCTATTTCCAGAACATGTCATCACCTAAAATGAAACCCTATGCCCATTAGTACTTACTCCCTAGCCTCCATTTCCACGGCAAGCACCAATCTGCTTTCTGTCTCTCTATATTTGCCTGTTCTGGATATTTCACTTACTGGAGTCAGACCATATGTGATTTTTCTTTGCTGCCTTCTTTCACTAAGCATATTTTCAAGGCTTACTCATATAGTAGTATGTACCAGTACTCTATTTTTTTTTTTTTTTTGAGATGAAGTCTCACTCCATCACCCAGGTAGGAGTGCAGTGGTGTGATCGCCACTACTGAAACCTCTGCCTCCGGGTTCAAGCAATTCTCCTGCCTCAGCCTCCCAAGTAGCTGGGACTATAGGCCGTGCCACCACCCCTGGCTAATTTTTGTATTTTTAATAAAGACGGGGTTTCACCATGTCGGCCAGGCTGGTCTCAAACTCCTGACCTCAGCTGATTTACCTGCCTTGGTCTCCCAAAGTGCTGGGACTACAGGCATGAATCACTGCGCCCGGCCTGATTCTTTTTTATAGGCAAATAATATTACATTGCATGGCTATGCCCTATTTTGTTCATCCATTTGTCAGTTGATAGACATGTGGGTTGTTTCCAGTTTGGGGCTAGTGTGAGTCATTATTGATACTGCTATGAGCATACATGTATAAATTTTTGTAGGAACATATGATTTCAATTCTTTTGGGTATATACCTAGGAGGAGAACTTCTGGGTCATATAGTAACTCTATGTTTAACTTTCTGTTTTTGTTTCCTGAGATGGAGTCTCACTCTGTTTCCCAGGCTGGAGTACAGTGGTGTGATCTCAGCTCACTTCAACCTCTGCCTCCCAGGTTCAAGCAATTCTCCCGCCTCAGCCTCGTGAGTAGCTGGGACTACAGGACGCACCACCACACCCGGATAATATTTGTACTTTTAGTAGAGATGGGGTTTTTCCATGTGCCCAGGCTGGTCTCGAACTCCTGAACTCAGGAGTTCTCACCTCAGCCTGCCAAAGTGCTGGGATTACAGGGATGAGCCACCATGCCTGGCCTATGTTTAACTTTTTTTAAAGAAGAACTGTTGGGCTAGGTGCAATCCCAACACTTCGGGAGGCTGAGGCGGGCAAATCATTTGAGCTCAGAAATTCAAGACCAGCCTGGGCAAGGTAGAGAGACCCCCATGTTTACAAAAAATAAAAAATTAGTCAGGTGTGGTGGCCTGCATCTGTAGTTCCAGCTACTCAAGAGGCTGAGGTGGGAGAATGACTCGAGCCAGTAAGGTTGAGGCTGCAGAGAGCCGAGATCACACCACTGCACTCCAGCCTAGGCAAGCCTCTCTCTCAAAAAAAAAAGAACCATCAAAGTGTTTTGCACAGCATCCACACCATTTGACATTTCTTCCAGCAATGCGTACCAGGCCTCCAATTTCTTCACATCTTCACTAACTCTTATTTCCTTTGTTTTAAACTCTAACCATCCAAGTAGGTGTAAAGGGTATCTCATTGTGGTTTTGATTTGCATTTCTCTAATGACTAATAACGTTGAGTATCATTTCATGTGCATGTTGGCCATTTATATGTCATTGGAGAAATGGCTACTCAACCCCTTTGCTCATTTAGAAACTTAGGTAGGTTGGTCTGAGTGCAGTCGTGTTTAAAACTAATTTTTTTTTTTTTTTTTTTTTTTTTTTGAGACAGAGTCTCACTCTGTCACCCAGGCTGGAATGCAATGGTGAGATCTTGGCTCACTACAACCTCCATCTCCTGGGTTCAAGCAATTCTCCTGCCTCAGCCTCTCAAGTAGCTGGAATTACAGGCATGTGCCACCACGCCTGGCTAATTTTTGTAATTTTAGTAGAGACGGGGGTTTCACCATGTTGGCCAGGTTGGTCTCGAACTCCTGACCTCAAGTGATCCACCTGGCTCAGGCTCCCACAGGGCTGGGATTAGAGGTGTGAGCCACCGCACCCGGCCATTTAAAACTAATTGAGCACAACCAGTTACTAATATCTTTGTTCCTTCTGCACTGCCTCTGCTTCACTTCACTAGCCTAAAATAAATAAATAAAAATAAACTGGGCACAGTGGCTCATACCTGTAATCCCAGCACTTTGAGAGGCTGAGGCAGGAGGATTACTTGAGCATAGGAATTCAAGATCAGCCTGGGCAACATAGTGAGAAACCATCTCAAAAAAGAAAAATTAGCCAGGCATGGTGGCATGCACCTGTGGTTCCAGCTACTTAGGAGCGGAGGTGGGAGGATTGCTTGACTCCGGGAGTTCAAAGTTGCAGTGAGCTGTGATCGCGCCACTGCACTCTCACTTGGGTGACAGAGCAAGACCTTGTCTCAAAAAATTTAACACAAAACAAAAAAAAAAGTGGTTATTTGTCTTTTTATTGTTGAATTATAAGAGTTTTAAAAAATATATTCTGGAGACAAATCCCTTATTAGATATATGATTTGCAAATATTTTCTCCAATTTTTTTTTCTTAAAAGACAAAGTTTCACTTTGTTGCCCAGGCTGGTCTTGATTCCTGGCTTCAGGCGATCCTCTTACCTCCACCTCCTGAAGTCCCACAGTGCTGGGATTACAGCCAGTAAGCCACTGAACCCAGCCTCCAATTCTTTAGATTTTGCATTTTAGAACCAAAATGGGTCACTAAATACACTGTTCTGTAATCCATTCTTTTCTTTAATAGTGGTTCATGTACATCTTTCTCCCCCTATTTTATTTTCCTGCCCTCATTCTTTTTCACTGCTGCATAGCATTCCGTTGTAATTTTGCCACCATTTATTGGACCAGTCCTCTGCTGAGCTTTACGGAGCCCTTAGGTGGGATGTTAGTGAGAAACCGTGTCAGCAGTGGAGACAGTCATCTCCCTGCTATGCTGTCAGCTTTTGGATGATATGAAAATGCAAGCAGGCACAGGAAATGTCTCTAACTTGCTTACACTTCCTCCCTGAACCCTTGCGGTTTCACAACTCCTGCAGGCACGCCTCCCTCCCCGCCTGCCAGTGTCACCAGCCTAGTGCTTCTGTGAGAAAGTACCACTGTAAGAGGCCAAAGGGCATGATCATTTTCCTCTTTCACTCTGTCTAGGTTGCCAGCAAATCCCACGGGCCTCCTGACGCTGCCCCTGGGGCCACAGGTCCCTTGAGTGCTGGAAGGATGAAGGATTCCTGCATCACCGTGATGGCCATGGCGCTGCTGTCGCTGCTGTCTGGGTTCTTTTTCTTCGGTAGGCAAGGGAGGAGGCAGGGGAAGGGACATGTGTCTGTGACCAGAGAAACTGCAGAGCTTGGTGGAGCTGGAGTAAACAAGGAGCTGCCCCCTAAAAGTGGAATTGGCCTTAGGAATACGGGGCCCAGGGATCTTGGAAGGAGAAAGTGGGGAATGGGGAAAGAAAAGAAATAAATAGGCAAGGGGTGGAGGCAAAGATAGAGAAGGGAACATAAGAAGGGGCAGTGGGTTCTTTGAAAAGGCAGATGGGGCCGGGCGCTGTGGCTCACGCCTGTAATCCCAGCACTTTAGGAGGCTAAGGTGGGCAGATTACTTGAGGCCAGGAATTTGAGACCAGACTGGCCAACATGGCAAAAACCTCATCTCTACTAAAAATACAGTAAAATTAGCTGGGTGTGTTAGTACAGGCCTGTAATCCCAGCTACTTGGGAGGTTGAGGCATGAGAATCATTTGATTCCAGGAGGCGGAGGTTGCAGTGAGCCAAGCTTGTGCCAATGCCCTCCAGCCTGGGTGACAGAGCAAGACCCTGTCTCTTAAACAACAAACAAACAAAAGGCAGATAGTTAATGAGTAGCTAAAGCTGGGAGGAGGGTGCTGGGTTCTGGGGCCACCTGTGGTACCACCTCTGTGCGTTTTAGGCAAGTCCTTTCCCCTTTCCAGCCCCACACTCTTCATCTAAACAAATGAAGGCCTGGCCTCCATGACATTCTAGGATGCTCTGAAATAAACTCCACGGCGGGAGAGAAAGCAGGGCGGAAAGGGCAGCCTGGGTGTGCCAGGGCGCCTGGGCAGGCCGACTGAGGGGGAAGGGGGCTGGGATCTACCCGCCCTCCAAAAGACTGGCCCTGTGGGGTGGGAAGGCAGCCCCCCAGGGATCAGGGGAGCTGCAATCTGAGACTGTGGGAGGAGGCGCCTGGGCCCCATGACCGCAGAAATGGGTGGCAGAGGCGCACCCGGCCCTGGGGCATCCCCATCTTGGCCTCTGCCTTGGAACTTGGCCACCCTCTGCCTTGGGGCCCCTTGGGTCTGCTCCTCTCTCTAGAGCCTCTAATTTCTCATCCTTCCTTCTTTGCAGAGAGGCCAAACGGGAAGTTGTGTTCTCAGGCCCTGGGAAGAGCTTTCAGAGCTCTAGAGGGGCCGGGAGTTGCTCCTTCCATATTCCCCCAAGTCAACGCTCTGGAGGGGAAGCGCAGGGTGCGGGTCCGCTCTGCCCGCCTGGGTGCGGGCGGCCTGGGGAGCGAGAGCCAGGTGGGCCTGGGATCGGCCACCTGCCGGGCACGTGCAGGGCGGGGTCCCTGGGTCGCAGCTGACGCCCCTTGCCTTCCTCAGCGCCGGCCTCGAGCTACAACCTGGACGTGCGGGGCGCGCGGAGCTTCTCCCCACCGCGCGCCGGGAGGCACTTTGGATACCGCGTCCTGCAGGTCGGAAACGGGTGAGCTGTGCCCCGCAAGTCCTCCTCCTGATGCCCGCCCTGGGGCAGCCCCCAAGGGGCGGCTTTCCAGGGGTTCCCGTCTGGAGGAGCCTGTGGGTGGGAATCCTCAGAGATAGGAGTGAGGGATCAAAAAGCGGGACACAGGCGATCAGGGAGGCCATGGAAGTGCAGAACAGGGAAGGATCCCAGCCCCCAAACACTTCACATTGCCCAGTAGGTTCCTGACACTCCCTTACTTCCCTGCCAGCGCCTGGAAGCCAGGAGTTTGTTCTCTCTTACTAACCCTTCTTAGATATACCACCGCCCAGCCATGAATGGCTTTTGAATCAAGGACTGAATGAATGAACCTGTCATGAGACATTCTGGCAGATCATTCTCTGGGCCTCAAAGACTGTAAATGCAAAGGAACCTTAATTTTCTAGGATTTTGGCATTTGGAATTATTTCTCTGGGATTCTGTAGGGAAGAGGTGAGGACGGAGGCATCTTCCTTTTTTTTTTTTGACATGGAGTTTTGCTCTTGTCACCCAGGCTGTAGTGCAACGATTAGATCTCAGCTCACTGCAATCTCTGTCTCCCAGGTTCAAGCCATTCTCCTGCCTCAGCCTCCTGAATAGCTGGGATTACAGGCATGCGCCACTATGCCGGGCTAATTTTTGTATTTTTAATAGAGACAGGGTTTCACCATATTGGCCAGGCTAGTCTCAAATTCCTGACCTCAGGTGATCTGCCCATGTCGGCCTCCCAAAGTACTTTGGCCTCATGCCAAAGTTACAGGCATGAGCCACCCTGCCCGGCCGGAGGCACCTTCTTGAAGGGGAATGGTTGCAGTGCTTGGAGAGATGAGGCGGGAGATCTGAACCTCCTGAGCAGGCAGGAGGAGGTGGGTACAGATCTGGGCCACTCCCTCTCACAGGTGAGATTTCTCCCCAGGGTCATCGTGGGAGCTCCAGGGGAGGGGAACAGCACGGGAAGCCTCTATCAGTGCCAGTCGGGCACAGGACACTGCCTGCCAGTTAGCCTGAGAGGTGAGTAACTGGGGGGTGAGCTGGGAGGAATGGGATCTTGGGGAATCTGAGGCTGGCCCCAGCCCACCTAGATTGCCTGAGCTCCTCCAGACCAACCTTCTGGTGCCTACAGGTTCCAACTATACCTCCAAGTACTTGGGAATGACCTTGGCAACAGACCCCACAGATGGAAGCATTTTGGTAAGAATTTTGTGCAGTGGTGTTATCAGAGCCTGTGAAGCTCGATCCAAGTAATGAGAGAAGAAAAGAGGAAGAATGTGGACAAAAGTTCCCACAGACAGTCAAAGGCATCAGAGTCAATTAGTGTTTATTGAGAACCAATGATGAGCCAGCTTTTTTGTTTTTGAGACGAGGTCTCATTCTATTATTCTATTGCCCAGGCTGGAGTGCAGTGGCGTGATCACAGCTCACTGTAGCCTCAACCTCCCTGTGCTCAAGTAATCCTCCCACCTCAGCCTCCCAATTATCTGGGACTATAGGTGCATGCTACCACGCCCAGCTAATTTTTATATTTTTCGTAGAGAGAGAGTGTCACCATGTTGCCCAGACTGGTCTTGAGCTGAAGAATCCTCCTGCCTCAGCTTCCCAAAGTGCTGGGATTACGGGTGTGAGTCACTACACCCAGCAGAGCCAGCTATTTTCAAGAACTTACCTCACTTTTCTTCCAGATATGAAATATCTGTGATCATTGATATGCAATATGATTTTTAGTGGTATACAAGCTTTTAATGTTTTCATGGTTGTAAATTTCTTTAGTGGTTTATTAGAAAAAAATCTATGACAAGCACATCAAATTTATAATTTCCTATATCATATTGCTTAGGAAAGCTGAAGTTAAACAAAAATTTAAAGCAAACTATTAAGAAAATAAGAGTATGCTCATATGGCAGATAGTGTGAAGTATTTCACAAATGCCTAAAGTTTAGGAAACACTGCTTTTTTTTTTTTTTTTTTTTTTTTTTTTTTTTTTTTTGAGACAGTTTCACTCTTGTCACCCAGGCTGGATTGCAGTGGCATGATCTCGGTTCACTGCAAATTCTACCTCCCGAGTTCAAGTGATTCTCCTGCCTCAGCCTCCGGAGTAGCTGGGATTACAGGCGTGTGCCACCATACCCGGCTAATTTTTGTATTTTTAGTAGAGATGGAGTTTCACCATGTTGGTCAGGCTGGTCTCGAACTCCTGACCTCAGGTGATCTGCCCGCCTCAGCCTCCCAAAGTGCTGGGATTACAGGCATGAGCTACTACACCTGGTCACTTTATTTCTTTTAACCCCTCAAGACACTCAGGTGAGATAGGGATCAGTATACACATTTCATACACAAGAAAACAGGACCAAAGGATTAAGAGACTTGACCAAGGTCACATGGTTGCAAAGTGGTAGAGTCAGGATTTGAATCAAATTCTCATTTGATCCCAAGTTCATTGCTGTTTCCAACTTATCCCAGCCAGCATCCTTCTGTGTGAGAGATAGAAGACTGAGGGAAATACTGATCCAGTATTTCAATAGAGCTTGTTTATTTAGCTACTATTATAAGCCAGGCATCGGGCTAGGTTCTGACAGGGGAAGGGGAGTGAGATACAAAGTTGATGAGGCCAGGCCGGTGGCTCATACCCGTAACCCCAGCACTTTGGGAAGCCAAAACTGGATGATCGATTGAGGCCAGGAGTTCAAGACCAGCCTAGTCAACCCTGTCCCTACAAAAAAAAAATGTTTTTTTCATTAGCTGGGCATGGTGGCACATGTATGTAGTCCCAGCTACTCGGGAGGATCAGTTGAGGCCAGGAGTTCAAGGCTACAGTGAGTTATGATCACACCATTACACTCCAGCCAGGGAGACAGAGTGAGACCTGTGTCTAAAAAAAACAAAAGCAAAACAAAACAAAAAGATGACCATGATACGAGCCCAGACTTTGAAGAAATTGCAATCTGGCAGGAAAGGGTCGTAAATGAAAGAAATGACTTTGGGAGGCAGAGGCAGGTGGATCGCTTGAGCCTAGGAGTTTAAGACTGGCCTGGGCAACCTGGCAAAACTCCATCTCTACAAAAAAATTAGCCAGGCATGGTGGCGCATGCCTGTAGTCCCAGTTATTTGGGAGGCTGAGGCGGGAGGATCACCTGAGCCCAGGAAGTTGAGGCTGCAGTGAGCCATGATTGTGCCACTGCACTCCAGCCTGGGTGATGAGAGTGAGACCCAAGAAGAAAGAAAGCAAGGAGAGAAAGAAAGGAGGGAGGGAGGGAGGGAGGGACGGAAGGACGGAAAGTAGGAAGGAGGGAGGGAGGGAAAGAGGGACGGAGGGAGGGGAGAGGAGGAGAAAGATAGAGAGGAAGGAAAGAAAAGGGAAGGAAGAAAGAAGAAAAAGAAAGAGGAGGGAAGGAAGGAAGGAAGGAAGGAAGGAAGGAAGGAAGGAAGGAAGGAAGGAAGGAAGGAAGAAAGAAAGGAAGGAAAGAAAAGGCCGGGTGCAGTGGCTCACTCTTGTAATCCCAGCACTCTGGGAGGCCAAGGTGGGCAGACACAAGGTCAGGAGTTTGAGACCATCCTGGCCAATATGGTGAAACCCCGTCTCTACTAAAAATACAAAAATTAACTGGGCATGGTGGTGGGCGCCTGTAGTCCCAGCTACTTAGGAAGCTGAGGCAGGAGAATCGCTTGAACCTGGGAAGCAGAGGTTGCAGTGAGCCGAGATCACGCCACTGCACTCCAGACTGGGCGATAGAGCGAGACTCCGTCAAAAAAAAAAAAAAAAAAAGACGGAGAAAGAAAGAGAGAGAGAAAAAGGAAAAAAAAGAAAGAGAAAGAAGAAAAAGAAAGAAAGAAAGAAAGAAAGAAAGAAAGAAAGAAAGAAAGAAAGAAAGAAAGAAAGAAAGAAAGAAAGAAAGAAAGAAAGAAAGAAAGAAAGAAAGGAAGGAAGGAAGGAAGGAAGGGAGAGAGAGAGAGAGAGAGAGAGAGGGAGGGAGGGAGGGAGGGAGGGAGGGGAGGGGGTAGGGAAGGGAAGGGAAAAAGAAAGAAAGAGGCACCGCACCTTTTATTCTGGGAATCTTGATAATTTGATTTGGCTGGAACACAGAAAGAGAGATTGGGACCAGGAGAAGATAGGCCTGGAAATGTGGGGTCGTGCCCAATGTAAGCCCAGCTAAGGGGTCCAGACTTTATCCTACAGGCGGTGAGCATCCATTGGCATACAGCATTGGTAGGATGGGAGGGATGGACACTAGAGACTGTGGAGGTGGACATTCCTTGCCTTGGTAACCAGTTGGACAGAGGAAGTGAGAAAGGACTCTGAACGTTCTTATTCTTGGTTGATGGTGCCCAGAAGACACATAGCAAATAGGAGACCCAAATCTTTGGCCTTTGCTTCCTTTAGGCCTGTGACCCTGGGCTGTCTCGAACGTGTGACCAGAACACCTATCTGAGTGGCCTGTGTTACCTCTTCCACCAGAATCTGCAGGGTGCCATGCTGCAGGGGCGCCCTGGTTTTCAGGGTAAGGAACTGGGGACTCAGTGGGTAAAACCTCCCAGTGGCTGCCCCTAGGGAGAACCAGCATGGGCAGTCAAACACCAGAGATGCTTCACTGGGTCCCTTGCGTCTGGCCTCTGCAGAATGTATCAAGGGCAACGTAGACCTGGTATTTCTGTTTGATGGTTCGATGAGCTTGCAGCCAGATGAATTTCAGAAAATTCTGGACTTCATGAAGGATGTGATGAAGAAACTCAGCAACACTTCCTACCAGGTAAAAATGCTAGTTAGGATTCTTGGTTGCAGGCAATAGATGCCTATCTGAACTGGCTTAAACCATGAAAGGAAATTTTAGTATGTGGTATCCTCAGAGCCTATGGGCATGGCTATAACTGGGCCTCTGGAAGGGATAAGAACCAGGGAGTTGAAGGCTTCTAGGAGTCTCTCTAGTTCTCATTTCCTTTTTTTTTTTTGAAATGGAGTTTCACTCTTGTTGCCCAGCCTGGAGTGCAATGACACGATCTCAACTCACTGAAACCTCCGCCTCCCGGGTTCAAGTGAGTCTCCTGCCTCAGTCTCCCAAGTAGCTGGGATTACAGGCACCTGCCACTATACCCAGCTGATTTTTGTATTTTTTAGTAGAGACGGAGTTTCACCATGTTGGCCAGGCTGGTCTCAAACTCCTGACCTTGTGATCCACCCACTTTGACCTCCCAAAGTGTGGGATTACAGGCGTGAGTCACCGTGCACGGCCTTTTTTTCTTTTTGAGATAGGATCTCACTGTGTCCCCAAGGCTGGAATGCAGTGGCACGATCATAGCTCACTGTAGCCTCAAACTCCTGTGCTCAAATGATCCTCCCAAGTAGCTGGGACTACCCGTGTGCACCACTGTGCGTGACTAATTTTTATTTTTAATTTATTTTTTATTTATTTTTTTGAGACAGAGTCTCGTTCTGTCGCCCAGGCTGGAGTGCAGTGGCGCGATCTCGGCTCACTGAAAGCTCCGCCTCCCGGGTTCACGCCATTTTCCTGCCTCAGCCTCTGGAGTAGCTGGGACTACAGGCACCCGCCATCATGCCCGTCTAATTTTTTGTATTTTTAGTAGAGACGGAGTTTCACCATGTTAGCCAGGATGGTCTCGATCTCCTGACCTCGTGATCCGCCCACCTCGGCCTCCCAAAGTGCTGGGATTACAGGCGTGAACCACTGCGCCCGGCCCACGCGTGGCTAATTTTTAAATTTTCCGTAGAGATGGTTTATCGTTGTGTTGCCCAGACTGATCTCAAACTCCTGGACGTCTCAAGAGATCCTCCTGCCGCGGCCTCCCAAAGTGCTGGGGTTACAGGCATGAGCCACTGTGCCCAGCTAGTTCTCATTTCTGTTTCTTTTTGAGTCTTTGCTTCCTTATTCTCTTTTCTCAGTCTCTGTAGACTGGCTCCCTTAGCACCTTTAGACCACATGGACCTATGGAAAGCTCCTAAGTTCACATGTTAAAGTTCCAAGAGGGCTTTTTACCTTTCCCTCAACCAACACCTCCCTTTGCAAACTCCCAGTTCTCAGAGAAGAAGCTCTGGCTGGCCTAGCTTCAGTCAGGTGTTGATCCCTGGCCCAGTCAACTGTGTCTAGTTAAGCAGGGTCACTCAGCAGAAATATGGCTACTGGAACCCATCCCTGTCAGTGACATAGGTGGACCCAGAGAATAGGAGCTCAACACACAGTATTACATGAGGGAGCAAGGTTTATTTTGTTTTATTTCTGTGCTTATTTGTATATTGCCTCATTTTCAAAAGAATTATCTGAGGCAAGGATGTGGAGTTGAGTTGCCCAGGTCCTGCATAAGAAGAGATTGAGCTAGGCACAGTGGCTCACACCTGTAATCCCAGCACATTGGGAGGCTTAGCCGGGAGGATCACTTGAAGCCAGGAGTTCGAAACCAGCCTGGGCAACATAGCAAGACCCCATTTCTACAAAAAATAAAAGTTAGCCCAGTGTGGTGGCACGTGCCTGTAGTTCCAGCTACTTCGGAGGCTGATGAGGGAGGATGGCTCGACCCTGGGAGGCTGAGGCTGTAGTGAGCTATGGTTGTGCCCTGCACTCCAGCCTGGGAGATAGAACAAGACCCTGTCTTGAAAAAGAAGAAGTAGAGTTTGGGGCTGGGCACTGTTGCTCACGCCTGTAATCCCAGCACTTTGGGTGGCCAAGGCAGGTGGATCACCTGAGGTCAGGAGTTTGAGACCAGCCTGACAAATATGGTGAAACACCATCTCTACTAAGAATACACACACACACACACAAAATAGTCAGGTGTGGTGGCACGTGTCTGTAATCACAGCTACTTGGGAGGCTGAGGCACGAAAATTGCTGGAACCCGGGAGGCAGAGGTTGTAGTGAGCCAAGATCATGCCACTGCACTCCAGCGTGGGCAACAAGAGCGAAACTCCATCTCAAAAAAAAAAAAAAAGAAGAGTTTGGAACAGACAAATGGAAAGGGATATATAATTGAATATCATTTCTTCCCTTTTCTAGTTTGCTGCTGTTCAGTTTTCCACAAGCTACAAAACGGAGTTTGATTTCTCAGATTATGTTAAACAGAAGGACCCTGATACTCTGCTGGAGCATGTAAAGCACATGTTGCTGTTGACCAACACCTTTGGTGCCATCAACTATGTCGCGTGAGTTCCCTTTTGCAGGAGAGCGCGTGTCCAGTCATTTGTTCTGGGTGATCTACCCTCTTCCAGCTGCAGGGCACGGGAACTCAGTAGGTAGGTACAGCAAGGGGCAGTTTATTGTCTGAATTAAAGTGGAACAATTTTACTGCAGGTTCTTTTGGTTGTACATAACAGAAATCTACTCTGTACTAATTAAATCCAAAAGAGAAACTCTAAGCCAGGTGCACAATCTGTAATCCCAGTGCTTTGGGAAGCTGGGGTGGGAGGATCTCTTGAGCCCAGAAGTTTTTGTTTGGTTGGTTGATTTTTGTTTTTGTTTTTTGAGATGGAGTTTTGCTCTTGTTGCCCAGGCTGTAGTGCACTGGCACGATCTTGGCTGACTGTAACCTCCGCCTCCCAGGTTCAAGCCAGTCTCCTGCCTCAGCCTCCCAAGTAGCTGGGATTACAGACCTGTGCCACCATACCTGGCTAATTTTTTTTGTATTTTTAGTAGAGATGGGCTTTTACCATGTTGGCCAGGCTGGTCTTAAACTCCTGACCTCAGGTGATCCACCTGCCTTGCCCTCCCAAAGTGCTGGCATTTACAGCACGTTGAGTGCTGTAGTCCCAGCTACTTCGGAGGCTGGGACTACAGGTGTGAGTCACCACACCCGGCCTATGAGCCAGGAGTTTGAAGCTGCAGTGAGCTATGATCACACCATTGCACTCCAGCCTGGGCAACAGAGCAAGATCCTATCTCTAAAAAATAAAAAATAATTTAAAAGTGAAGATCCAGGACACCAATGCGGCTGGAGAGAAATAAGTGAGAGGGGGAAAATAGTAGGTGATGAGGTCAGAGAGATCATGAGGGTCTGGATGGGTTAGTGACTTGGAGGCCATAGTGAGGACTTTGGCTTTCCTCTGAGTAAGATGAGAAGTCATTAGAGGTTTTGAGTAGAAGAGTGATGATCTGATTCATGTTTTTTAAAAGATCCCTCTGGCTGCGGGGTTGATATTAGACTGTAGAGGGGGCAAAGGTGGGTAGAAGCGATAGGGCCAGTTAGGACACTATTGAAAAATCCAGATAGAGACAATGGTTGTCTAAGCCAGGGTGGAAATCCATGAACAGGACCCGCAATAGGCCCATGTCTGTGTGGATGGAGATTGGAGAAGCATTTTGCATCCAGATAGAACCAGAGGTCTTGATAGCAGGTGTTCATGGGTAAGACGGTTCACATCTCGCTGCTGTTTCAGCAAGAGCTACGGCCAACCCAACTTGCTCAGAGGGAGGTTGTGGGCAAGGCAGGAATTTTCTTTTTCTTTTTTTTAGAGTCAAGTCTCACCCTGTTACCCAGGCTGGAGTGCAGTGACGTGATCCTAGCTCACTGTAGCCTTAAACTCCTGGGCTCAAGTGAACCTCCTGCCTCAGCCTCCTGAGTAGGGACTACAATCACACACCACCATGCCTGGCTAATTGTTTTCATCTTTGTAGAGTTGGGGTCTTGCTATGTTGCCCAGACTGGTCTGGAACTCCCAGGTCAGAAATCTTTAGCCTTGGCCCATCTGGTGTTCAGTTCTCCCTTCTTTGTTTATTTTTTTAATTTTTTTGAGGGTGGAGGATTTTTAGCAAAAAACAGAAAGCCTGCTAGACAAAATCTAAAAGAGCTATAACAGTAGTTCTTCCTCCTTCATCTCACATGCACAAGCACCTCCTCTGTGCTGGGAGCCAGAGATACAGCAACAAATCCAACATGGTCCTTTCCTTGAGGAGCTCATGGTTTAGGGGGAAAATTGACAGAGAAGTCATGGTAATTCATTGGGTTCACTGCTATTGTAGAGATCCGGAGGCAGGCTGGGGACTATGGGAAAGCAGATGAGGTGCTGGAAAAGTTTGCTCTGGAAGAGTGACTCCCCAATTTTCTTAAGCTGTGGGACCCTCTCTTCCACATTGAAATCTCACTTGGATCAACATCTGTAACTGATTAAAGAGTGGTGGCCATGTGGTTGCAATGGAGAGTGGGAAGCCCAGAGTCATTCCTCACAAAACCTCCTCCTCCTGCCCATGGGCTCTGGGACACCCTCTGGACTGCCCAGGATGCAATGTGAGGACCACTGGTCCAGAAGGAAAGGGGTGGCAGCAAGGAGGTTTAGAGGTGACTGCTGCAGGCTTGGAATCCCGGCCTGGGAGATCCAGGAAGGGCTTTTGCGTAACCAGTATGGCGGTGACCTGATGAGCAGGTGGGGAAGGAGACCTCAGGCCCTGGTTTGGGGGAGTCTCTCACCTCCTCCTTTCCTGGACACAGGACAGAGGTGTTCCGGGAGGAGCTGGGGGCCCGGCCAGATGCCACCAAAGTGCTCATCATCATCACGGATGGGGAGGCCACCGACAGTGGCAACATCGATGCGGCCAAAGACATCATCCGCTACATCATCGGGGTAGGGTCCCGGCTGCTTCCCACATCTCGCCTTCCCTCTCCTCTTTCTGAACCCCAGGCCCCTTTCTTCCTGGGGCCAAACTCTTGTGAAAATAATAGCAAACTGGACTGAGGTTTGGGGGATTTCAGCTCCTCACTCTCCACTCCCTCACAGATTGGAAAGCATTTTCAGACCAAGGACAGTCAGGAGACACTTCACAAATTTGCCTCAAAACCTGCGAGCGAGTTTGTAAAAATTCTGGACACATTTGAGAAGCTGAAAGATCTATTCACTGAGCTGCAGAAGAAGATCTATGTCATTGAGGGTGAGTGACAGGCCCTGGGAGAGGGCTCGGGAGGCTGAATACAGAAATTCCCCTGGGACATCAAGCCAGGCTCAGTGGATCACGCCTGTAATCCCAGCACTTTGGGAGGCTGAGGCAGGTGGATCAGTTGAGCCCAGGAGTTTGAGATCAGCCTGGGCAACATGGAGAAACCCCATCTATACGAAAAATACAAAAAATAGCCAGGTGTGGTGGTGAGTGCCTGTAATCCCAGCTACCCAGGAGGCTGAGGCACAAGAATCTCTTGAACTCAGGAGGCAGAGGACGCAGTGAGCCAAGATCACACCACTGCACTCCAGTCTGGGTGGCAGAGGAAGACTCCGTTTCAAGAAACAAAAAACAAAAAAACAAAAACGGCTAGGCGCGGTGGCTCACACCTGTAATGTCAGCACTTTGAGAGGCCGAGGCAAGCAGATCACCTGAAGTCAGGAGATCGAGACCAGCCTGGCCAACGTGGCAAAACCCCGTCTGTACTAAAAATACAAAAATTAGCTGGACACGGTGACGCACGCCTGTAATCCCAGCTACTCAGGGGGCTGAGGCAGGAGAACTGCTTGAACCCAGGAGGCGGAGGTTGCAGTGAGCCGAGATCGCGCCACTGCACTCCAGCCTGGTGGGCAACAGAGCGAGACTCAGTCTCAAAAAAAAAAAAAAAAAAAAAGAACTCCCCTAGGACATCATGTTAGAAACACAAAGAATAATAAGCACTTACTGAGTATCTGATCTTGTGCTAAGGGCTTACCTAAATAAAACAGACCTTTAGAAGGAATTTAGGAGAGGGTCATTTGGGAGCAGCCTCTGTGATCTTTCTTTCTCTTCCTTCTTTCTCTCCTTCCTTCCTTCTTCCCTTCCTTCCCTCCTTCTTCCCTTCCTTCCCTGTCCCTCCCCTCCCCTCCTCTTCTCTCTTTTCTCTTCTCTTTCTTTTCTTTTTGTTTTTTTTTTTTGAGATAGAGTCTCGCTCTGTTGCCCAGGCTGGAGTGTAGTCACACGATCTTAGCTCACTGCAAGCTCCACTTCCCAGGTTCACGCCATTTTCCTGCCTCAGCCTCCTGAGTAGCTGCGACCACAGGTGCCCGCCACCACGCCCGGCTAATTTTTTGTATTTTTTAATAGAGACGGGGTTTCACTGTGTTAGCCAGGATGGTCTTGATCTCCTGACCTCATGATCCACCTGCCTTGGCCTCCCAAAGTGCTGGGATTACAGGCGTGAGCCACCGCACCTGGCCTCTTTTCTTTTTTGCTTTTCTTTCACAGGGTCTCACTCTGTCACCCAGGCTGGGGTACAGTGGCATGATCACAGTTCACTGCAGCCTTGGCCTTCCAGGATCAGGTGATCCTCCTACCTCAGCCTCCCAAGTAGCTGGGACTATAGGTATATGATACCACACCTGGCTAATTTTTTTTTCTTTGGTATTTTTTGTAGAGGCAGGGGTCTCGCTATGTTGCCCAGGCTGGTCTTGAATTCCTGGCCCCAAGCAATCTGCCTGCCTCAACCTCCTAAAATGTTAGGATTATGGGCATGAGCCACCACACCCGGCCCTCTCTGATATTTCTTTCTGAAATTCCATCTTCTCTTGGAGCTCAGGTTGATCCAGGACTGACCTATGTCTTGCTGGTGTGATCTGAGCCCTGCAGAGTGAATATAATTCCTCCCCCTTCTTGCTCAATGTCTTTCTGTTGCTTATCTGAGGCTCCACATTACTTCAGAAGGGCAGACTGGCAGGGGCCAGTGTGAAGAACCCACGAGTCTTCTTTCCTGGCCTAGAATAAGAAAAGATTTGTATTGTGGTCACCGGATGGAGGACTGGTTATGGAGGGCATTTCCCCAGGAAGCTTACTTGGCTGAAAGATATGTGATTCCTACAGGAAAGTCTCCTTTGCTAGGACACAGCCTTGGTGTTCAGTTCAGTTAAAGAAGCAATGGGCTGGCCGGGCGTGGTGGCTCATGCCTGTAATCCCAGCACTTTGGGAGGCCTACGCGGGTGGATCACACAGTCAGGAGATCAAGACCATCCTGGCTAACACAGTGAAACTCCGTCTCTACTAAAAATACATAAAATTAGCTGGGTGTGGCGGCGGGCGCCTGTAGTCCCAGTTACTCGGGAGGCTGAAGCAGGAGAATGGCGTGAACCTGGGAGGCGGAGCTTGCAGTGAGCCGAGATTGTGCCACTGCACTCCAGCCTGGGCGACAGAGCGAGACTCCGTCTCAGAAAAAAAAAAAAAAAGAAGCAATGGGCTGAGAGCGGGGGCTCACGCCTGTCATCCCAACACTCTGGGAGGCTGAAGTAAGTGGATTACTTGAGGTCAGGAGTTTGAAACCAGCCTGACCAACATGGTGAAACCCAGTCTATACTAAAAATACAAAAATTAGCTGGGTGTGGCAGCGGGTGCCTGTAATCCCAGCTACTCGGGAAGCTAAGGCAGGTGAATCACTTGAACCCAGGAGGCAGAGGTCGCAGTGAGCTGAGATTGTGACACTGCACTCCAGCCTGGGCGATGAAAACAAAATTCTGTCTCAAAAAAAAAAAAAAAAAAAGGAGCAATGTTTCAGTCTGGGCAGCATAGCAAGACCCATGTCTAAATAAATAATAAAAATGAAAAGTGAATTAAAAAAAAAAATGTTTTTTTAAAAATTCACTCTCTGGCCAGGCACAGTGGCTTACGCATGTAATCCCAGCACTTTGGGAGGCCAAGGTGGGCAGATCAAGAGGTCAGGAGATCAAGATCATCCTGGCTAACACAGTGAAACCCCAAACCCTGTCTCTACTAAAAAAATTAGCCAGGCGTGGTGGTGTGTGCTTGTAGTCCCAGCTACTCAGGAGGCTGAGGCAGGATAATCGCTTGAACCCGGGAGGTGGAGGTTGCAGCCACTGTACTCCAGCCTGAGTGACAGAGACTCTGTCTAAAAAAAAAAAAAATTCACTCTCAACTGGCTTTTAAGCTGAGATATGAAAGATGAGATTCAAACAGCAACATGAGGAAGGTGGAATGAGGGCAGAGAGAAGCACAGGTGCAAGACTAGGGGCAGGGAAAGGGCTCAGCATGCCAGGAAAATGGAAAAAGTTCGGTGTGACCGGAGCGCGGTGAGGAAGGGAAAGAGAAGGTTGGCAAGGAGGTAAGGGTCTTCCAGGCCCTCAGAAAGAGTTTGGATTTCAGTGTGAAGATTGATGAGAAATCATGAGGAGTTTTTTGTTGCTGTTGTTTTGAGACAGGGACTCACTCTGTTGCCCAGACTGGAGTGCAGTGGCGCAATCACAGCTCACTGCAGCCTCAAACTCCTGGGCTCAAGGAGTCCTCCCACGTCGACCTCCTGAGTAGCTGGGACTACAGATACACACCACCACACTTGGCTAATTTTTAAATTTTTTTGTAGAGACAAGAGTTTCTACTATATTGCCCAAGCAAGTCTTGAACTCCTGGGCTCAAGCAATCCTCCTGCCTCAGCCTCACACAGTGCTGGGATTACAGCCATGAGCCACTGTGCCTGGCCAAGGCAGAGTTTCTACTATATTTCCCAGGCTGGTCTTTAACTCCTGAGCTCAAGCAATTCTTCTGCCTCAGCCTCACAAAGCATTGGGATTACAGGCGTAAGCCACTGCACCCAGCCCATGAAGAGTTCTTTTTTTTTTTTTTTCTGAGACAGAGTCTTGCTCTGTCACCCAGGCCGGAGTGCAGTGGCATGATCTTGGCTCACTGCAACCTCAGCCTCCTGGGTTCAAGCAATTCTCCTGCCTCAGCCTCCCGAGTAGCTGGGAGTACAGGTGCCTGCCACCACACCCAGATAATTTTTTTGTATTTTTAGTAGAGATGGGGTTTCACCATATTGGCCAGGCTGGTCTCGAACTCCTGACCTCAGGTAATCCACCCACCTCAGCCTCCCAAAGTGCTAGGATTACAGGTGTGAGCCACTGCACCTGACCTTTTTTTTTTTTCGAGACGGAGTTTCACTCTGTCGGCCAGGCTGGAAAGCAGTGGCGTGATCTTGGCTCACTGCAACCTCCAGTTGTTTTTGAGCCTCCCAAGCTCAAGAGATTCTCCTACCTCAGCCTCCCAAGTAGCTGGGATTACAGGCGTGTCCCATCATGCCTGGCTAATTTTTGTATTTTTAGTAGAGACAGGGTTTCACCATGCTGGCCAGGCTGGTCTCGAACTCCTGACCTCAGGTAATCTGCCCGCCTTGGTCTCCCAAAGTGCTGGGATTACAGGTCTAAGCCACCACGCCCAGCCAGTGAAGAGTTCTTAAGGAGAAGCTATATAAGCCAGGCACGGTGGTGCATGCCAGTAGTCCCAGCTACTTGGGATGCTGAGACAGGAGTATCTCTTGAGCCTAGGAGTTTGAGACTGCAGTGAGCTATGATGACACAACTGCACTCCAGCCTGGGCAACACAGCGAGTCCCTGTCTCAAAAAAAAGAAAGAGGATGTATTTCAAAGGCAGGAATATCATGATTTGGTGACGTGTTGGAGATGAGATGGAGGAAAGAGAAGACTCCAGGTGGATTTGGTTTCTTAGCATGGTTCATTAGGTGAGTGGGAGTGCCATTCATTGACGTGAGAAGCCTGAGTCAGAGCAGAAACCAAGAGCTGAGTCTTGGACACATGGAGATGAGTAATTGGACATTCAAATCTGGAGGCTGGGCACGGTGGTTCACACCTGTCATTGTCCCAACACATTGGGAGGCCGAGGTGGGTGGATCACTTGAGGTCAGGAGTTCGAGACCAGCCTGGCCAACATGGTGAAACCCCATCTCTACTAAAAATACAAAAATTAGCTGGGCATGGTGGTGCACCTGTAATTCCAGCTACTTTGGGAGGCTGATGCAGGAGAATCGCTTGAACCCAGGAGGCAGAAGCTTTAGTGAGCTGAGATTGCACTGCTGCGCTACAGCCTTGGCCACAGAGAGAGACGCCATCTCAAAAAAGAAAAAAAAAAAAAATTAGCCAGGCGTGATGGTGTGTGCCTATAGTCCCAGCTATCCAGGAGGCTAAGCCGGGAGGATTGCTTGAGCTTGGGAGGTTGAGGCTGCAGTAGGCTGTGATTGCGCCACTGCACTCCAACCTGGGCAACAGAGCAAGACCTTGTCTCAAAAACAAAAAACAAACAAATCTGGGACTCCCAGGGTATTACATGAGAAAGTCAACTCAGCATTAAGTCACTTCCTGGGTCCGCCTGACCCTCACATGCATGCCTTCTACCTTAACCCAGAGGTAAATACCTCACGCCTTCCCCATCCTGCCATGAATTTTTTTCACTGCATTTACGGCTGTTGGGTCTCACCTGTTCTCCGCTTTGTTCCCCAGGCACAAGCAAACAGGACCTGACTTCCTTCAACATGGAGCTGTCCTCCAGCGGCATCAGTGCCGACCTCAGCAGGGTGCGTGCTGGTCTGGAGCAATGAACTGCAGGGAGTGCAGTTGACTCTGGGGGGTGGATCGGTGGGTAGCTGACCCGCTCATCTCCTTCCCTGGGCAGGGCCATGCAGTCGTGGGGGCCGTAGGAGCCAAGGACTGGGCTGGGGGCCTTCTCTACCTGAAGGCAGACTTGCAGGATGACACATTTATTGGGAACGAACCGTTGACACCGGAAGTAAGAGCGGGCTATTTGGGTGAGTACTTCCCTTTTCTGCTGGGTTCTTCTGGTTGTAGGGTCAGACGGTCGCTCAGCCTGGCTTCCAAAACAATAATGAAAGCAGTTAAGCAACCAGCATGAACAAAGTCAGAGTTTAAATATGGCTATAACATTCATAATTTATTGTCTTTATTTTCTGATGCTTTAACATCTTGGGGCTGTGCTCATCCTGAAGAGACTACGCCTCCCAGGGTGGGCGAATTCCTAGAGATAGTAATATACCTGTGAATTGCCTGTGAATATACCTTGTAGCTGGTCATGGTGGCTCACGCCTTTAATCCCAGCACTTTGGGAGACTGAAGCATGTGGATCACCTGAGGTCAGGAGTTCAAGACCAGCCTGGCCAACATGGTGAAACCCTGTCTCTACTAAAAATACAAAAGTTAGCCAGGCGTGGTGGTGCATGCCTGTAGTCCCAGCTATTCTGGAGGCTGAGGTAGGAGAATTGTTAGAACCCGAGAGGTGGAGGTTGCAGCAAGCGGAGATCACGCTGCTGCACACTAGCCTGGGCAAAAGAGCAAGACTGTGTCTCAAAAAACAGGGCCGGGCACAGCGGTTCACGCCAGTAATCCCAGCACTTTGGGAGTGAGGTGGGTGAATCACCTGAGGTCAGGAGTTTGAGACCAGTCTGGTCAACATGGCGAAACCCCATCTCTATTAAAAATACAAAAATTAGTTGGGCATGATGGCAGATGTCTTTAATTCCAGCTACTCAGGGGGCTGAGGCAAGAGTATCTCTTGAACCCAGGAGGCGGAGGTTGCAGTGACTGAGGATCATGCCACTGCACTCCAGCCTAGATGACAGAGCAAGACTCCGTCTCAAAAAAGAAAAAAAAAAAAAAAAGGCCTTTTATATGCAAACCAACCAATTCCAAGCCCATATCCCCAGCCACCTCCTTTGTCTAATCCGTACACACCAAGCCAATAGTTCCTCTGCCCTAAATCAGCTCAGGGCCAGGCATCAACCAACCAGAGGCCACCGCTATAGCCCAGAGTCAGCCAAAATTATTCAAACTGTGCAATCCTAAACTTGCTTGAACTTGCCAACCTAACTTACCACCCTTCCTTGCGGAAACCATGAGAAGAGCTCTGGGCCATGCTCTTCCCTGGCTCCTCCTGCCTCTCCACTAATCTGATGTTTCTCTCTCTGGCCCTGCGTGGCATCCAGTGCCTCCTGCCTCTTGGAACTGTGACTAGTAAACTTCTTTCAATGACAGTGACTCTCTATACCATCAATCACACCTATATATTAAATCCCAGGCACATTTTTAAACAACCTGCCTTATTAGTAAGAGGACTGGCTACTCCTTTTTGAGGCTTCCTCCTCTTGAATTGTCCAAGATTACCTGAGGTCAAGAGTTCGAGACCAACCTGGCCAACATGGTGAAGCCCTGTCTCTACTAAAAATACAAAACAATTTGCTGGACATGGTGATGCGCACCTCTAGTCCCAGCTACTTGGGAGGCTGAGGCAGGAGAATCACTTGAACCTGGGAGGCGAAAGTTACAGTAAGCCGAGATTACACTACTGTACTCCAGCCTGGGCGACAGAGACAGACTTTGTCTCAAAAAAAAAAAAAAACTTAGTTGGGCATGGTTGTGCATGCCTGTAGTCCCAGCTACTTGGGAGGCTGAAATGGGAGGATCACTTGAGCCTGGGAGGTTAAGGCTGTCGTGAAGAAAAAAAAAGAAGAAATAACTCCAAAATTTAATCTCTAGCTGGGCATGGTGGCTCACACTGTAATCCCAGCACTTTGGGAGGCTGAGGCTGGCAGATCATTTGAGGTCAGGAGTTCGAGACCAACCTGGCCAACATGGTGAAAGTCCATCTCTAGTAAAAATGCAAAAAATTAGCGAGGCATGGTGGCATGCACCTGTAATCCCAGCTACTCGGGAAGCTGAGGCAGGAGAATAGCTTGAACGCAGGAGGCAGAGGTTGCAGTGAGCTGAGATTGTACCACTGCAGTCCAGCCTGGGTGACAGAGCAAAACTCTGTTTCAAACAAAAAAAAAAAAAGAAAAAAGGTTTAATCTCTAGTTAGACACCCACCCCACTATCCACACATGTAAATATATACATATATGTGGATAGATAAATAAACAGAATCCTGAGTGTCTACTATGCTACTATCCTTCAGATCTCAGTTTAGCTATCACTAGCATAGCACTAAGCATTTTATATATGCATCTTATTCAACTCTCAAAACACACCCCATGAGATTGGTACTGTTCCTTTTTTCTTCTTTAGACATAGGGTCTCGCTCTGTCACCCAGGCTGGAGTGCAGTGGCGCCATCTTGGCTCACTGCTGCCTTGACCTCCTGACTTTGAGAAAGCCTCCTGTCTCAGCCTCCCAAAGTGCTGAGGTTATAGCTGTGAGCCACAATGTCCAGCCTCTTCCCTTTTTGTAGATGAGAAAACTGAGGCAGTGCGGAGGCATGAAGCAATGTACTTAAGACTACACAGCTAGGAAACAGTAGCACTAGGATTTAAACCTTGTCTCACTGAGTTCAAGGATCTAAAGTTCTTTTTTTTTTTTTTTTTTTTTTTTTTTTTTGAGACGGAGTCTTGCTCTGTAGCCCGGGCTGGACTGCAGTGGCCGGATCTCAGCTCACTGCAAGCTCCGCCTCCCGGGTTTACGCCATTCTCCTGCCTCAGCCTCCGGAGTAGCTGGGACTACAGGCGCCCGCCACCTCGCCCGGCTAGTTTTTTTTTTTTTTTGTATTTTTAGTAGAGACGGGGTTTCACCGTGTTAGCCAGGATGGTCTCGATCTCCTGACCTCGAGATCCGCCCGTCTCGGCCTCCCAAAGTGCTGGGATTACAGGCTTGAGCCACCGCGCCCGGCCGATCTAAAGTTCTTAACCCTTGTGCTTCCAGACTCCATACGACAATAGGGAAGTGGTTCCGTCTCTTCACTCTTCCTTCCATGTGCTGTAGAGCCCTGGACAGCTCTGTTTTCTTCACTCACTTTCAACTTCTCTGCACAGAGACCATCAGATGGGGTCAGTGACTCATCCCAGAGGATTCCTGCTGGTGGCTCCTGTCTCTAGCCCAAGCCTGGGTCCAGTTTCCTGCAGTGTTTCCTAGAACATTCAGTAGAGATTGTCCTGGTATCTTAGAGGAAAGAACCTTGTTACCGGAAGTTGAAGATGAAGACAGCCTGACACTGACATGATATCTTTTTTTTTTTTTCGAGACCGACTCTCTCTGTTGCCTAGGCTGGAGTGAAGTGGTGCAATCTCAGCTCACTGCAACCTTCGCCTCCTGGGTACAAGTGATTCTCTTGCCTCAGCCTCCCATATAGCCAGGACTACAGGTGCATGCCACCATGCCTGGTCAATTTTTTGTATTTTTAGTAGAGACGGGGTTTCACCATGTTGACCAGGCTGGTCTCGAACTCCTGACCTCAGGTGATCCACCCACCTCAGCCTCACAAAGTGCTGGGATTACAGGTGTGTGCCACCACGCCTGGCCAGCATGATATCTGTAAGCATGAAAATTTTTCAAATTTTCTGCTTTATTTTATTTTGTTAGAGACAGGGTCTCACTCTGTCATCCAGGCTAGAGTGTAATGGCACCATCGTAGTTCACTGCAGCCTTGAACTCCTGGGTTCAAGCAATCCTTTTGCCTCTCAGTGTCTCTAGTACCTGGGATCACAGGTGTGCACCACCACACCTGGCTAGCTTTTGTAATTTTTTTGTAGAGACGGGTCTCACTATATTGCCCAGACTGGTCTCAAACTTCTGGCCTCAAGTGATCCTCCTACCTCGGCTTCCCAAAATGTTAGGATTACAGGCGGGAGCCACTGCACCTGGACGACATGCTTTATTTTTAATATCCATGCCAACTTTGCGTTCTTCTAATATATCCCATTTTATTTTATTTTATTTTATTTATTTTGAGACAGAGTCTCACTATGTCGCCCAGGCTGGAGTGCAGTGGCGCGATCTTGGCTCACTGCAAGCTCCGCCTCCCAGGTTCACGTCATTCTCCTGCCTTAGCTTCCCAAGTAGCTGAGACTACAGGCGCCTGCCCCCATGCCCAGCTAATTTTTCATATTTTTAGTAGAGATGTGGTTTTACCGTGTTAGCCAGGATGCTCTCTCAATCTCCTGTCGTGATCCGCCCGCCTCAGCCTCCCAAAGTGCTGGGATTACAGGTGTGAGCCACTGCACCCAGCCTCCCGTTTTATTTTATTTTATTTTATTATTTAAGAAAAAAGAGGCCAGGCATGGTGGCTTACACCTGTAACCCCAGCACTTTGGGAGGCTGAGGTAGGTGGATCACCTGACCAGGAGTTCGAGACCACCCTGGCCAACATGGCAAAACCCTGTTTCTACTAAAAATACAAAAAAGTATCTGGGTGTGGTGGCTGGGCACCTGTAATCCCAGCTACTTGGGAGGTTGAGGCAGAAAATTGCTTGAACCCGGGAGGCGGAGGTTGCAGTGAGCCGAGAACACGCCATTGCATTCCAGCCTGGGCAAGAAAGCGAGACGCTGTCTCTAAAAAAGAAGAAGAATGGAGTTTTCCTTACTAATCCTCAGGTAAACTGAGGTTCAGAAGAGGCTCCACACTCCACCTGTGGTGCATAGCTGCTTTTCCCTGGGTGTGCATGTCACCCACAGTTGAAGAAATGCCATCCCCAAGATGGCAGGATTTGGTCGGCTGGGAGCGCATGGCTGCTTTTCTCAGGAGAAGGTCTTCAGCTGTTTTGATGCATCTCTGCTACTAACCCAATTCCCTGGGGCCCCTGCCCCTCTCCTGCTGGGTGTTCTTCCAGCATCCTCTGTTTCTAACTCCACGCCCCGCACACTTTCCTCAGGTTACACTGTGACCTGGCTGCCCTCGGGGGAAAAGACTTCGTTGTTGGCCTCAGGAGCCCCTCGATACCAGCACGTGGGCAGAGTGCTGCTGTTCCAAGAGCCACAGGGCGGAGGACGCTGGAGCCAGATCCAGACAATCCATGGGACCCAGGTGCGCACAGTCCAAGGGCATCTGCAGACCAGGGACTGGAGGGACACGCGTCACACTCCCTTCTGTCCTTTGAATGCTCATCCACTTACGTGTGGCAGGCCCTGGGCTAAACACCATCACATTTGTCCCTCATAACACACGGAGGTAAGCCCTGTCATCTCCCTCTCTAGTTTAAGAAACAACCTCAAAGAGTCCACCTTGTCTTAATGCACATAGACTAGGAGTGGATCCAGGACTGGAACCTGCATTTGAGGGAGTGGCATAAGATGAACTCGGTACAGGTATCTCCCTGCCAGCCTCTGCTGTTCCCACAGGCGTTTCCCCAAACACCTGTCTCTCCCCACAGATTGGCTCTTATTTCGGTGGCGAGCTGTGCGGCGTCGATGTGGACCAAGATGGGGAGACAGAGCTGCTGCTGATTGGCGCCCCACTGTTCTACGGGGAGCAGAGAGGAGGCCGGGTGTTTATCTACCAGAGAAAACAGGTGGGGCCAGGACCTGGGGCTGAGAGGGAGGAGGCGGAGCAGCAGAGATTCGCAGCTCCCAGTTAGTGTGAAGGCTTTCTCTGTCTGGTCATGTGGTGATCAAACTTTTAGAACGACAGAGAGGCAATAGCGAATCCTCACTGGGGAAAGACTGTGTGCAGGGTCCAGTGCCAATATCTCTTTTTTCTTTTTTTTTTTTTTTTTTTTTTTTTTGAGACGGAGTCTCGCTCTGTCGCCCAGGCTGGAGTGCAGTGGCCGATCTCAGCTCACTGCAAGCTCCGCCTCCCGGGTTTACGCCATTCTCCTGCCTCAGCCTCCCGAGTAGCTGGGACTACAGGCGCCCGCCACCGCGCCCGGCTAGTTTTTTGTATTTTTTAGTAGAGACGGGGTTTCACCATGTTAGCCAGGATGGTCTCGATCTCCTGACCTCGTGATCCGCCCGTCTCGGCCTCCCAAAGTGCTAGGATTACAGGCTTGAGCCACCGCGCCCGGCCTCTTTTTTCTTTTGAGACAGAGTCTTGCTCTTGTGGCCCAGGCTGGAGTGCAGTGGTGCAATCAGGGCTCACCACAACCTCTGCCTCCTGGGTTCAAGGGATTCTCCTGCCTTAGCCTCCCGAGAAGCTGGGATTACAGGTGTGTGTCTCCATGCCCAGCTAATTTTTGTATTTTTAGTAGAGACGGGGTTTCGCCATGTTGGTCAGGCTAGTCTTGAACTCCTGACCTCAGGTGATCCACCTGCCTCGGCCTCCCAAAGTGCTGGGATTGCAGGTGCCCGCCACCACACCCAGCTAATTTTTGTATTTTTAGTAGAGACAGCATTTCGACATGTTGGCCAGGCTGGTCTCTAATCCTGACCTCAGGCGATCCACCTGCCTCAGCCTTCCAAACTGCTGGGATTATAGGCGTGAACAGCTGCACCTGGCAGGCGGCGCCAAACTTTTTTTTTTTTTGAGACGGAGTCTCGCTCTGTCGCCCAGGTTGGCGTGCAGTAGCGCGATCTCGGCTCACTGCAAGCTGGCGGCGCCAAACTTTTTATAGACATGACCTCACTTTCCTCATGACCACCTGCTGAGATACTACAAGCTTTGTTTTATAAATGGAAATCCCTGGGGTGCGGTGGCTCATGCGTGTAATCCCAGCACTTTGAGAGGCTGAGGCAAGGCAATTGCTTGAAGCCAGGAGTTCAAGACCAGCCTGGGCAACATGACAATACCCTGTTTCTACAAAAATAAAAATAAATAAATTAAAAATTTAAAGTTAACCAGATGTGGTGGTACATGCCTGTGGTCCCAGCTATTTGGGAGGCTGAGGTGGGAGGATTGCTTGAGCTCAGGAGTTCGAGGCTGTAGTGAGCTGTGATTACGCCACTGTACTCCAGCCAATGCAACAGAGCAAGACTCCGTCTCAAAAAAAATTATTCAAAAAATGTATATATATAAAGGGAAACCCCAAGGCCCAGCAGGGGGATGTCTGAAACCACAAGGTCACAGTAAGAGGACAGTAAGAGGCTGGGTTGGTGCTTGAACCCTGGTTAGTCTGACAGCTCCATTCCAATTCTTGGAGGGACCCCGTCTTACCTTTTTTAGCGTTCTTCACTCAGTTGCTCTGTGACGGCTTGCTGAGTGACTTGGGTGTGACCTGTCTCTTGTTACTTCCTAGTTGGGGTTTGAAGAGGTCTCAGAGCTGCAGGGGGACCCCGGCTACCCACTCGGGCGTTTTGGAGAAGCCATCACTGCTCTGACAGACATCAACGGAGATGGGCTGGTGGACGTGGCTGTGGGGGCCCCTCTGGAGGAGCAGGGAGCTGTGTACATCTTCAATGGGAGGCATGGGGGGCTTAGCCCCCAGTCAAGTCAGGTGAGGTATCCTGCCTGCCAATCACACTCCATTCTCAGGTGCCCTAAGCCCCCAAGCCCAGACCCCACTCCCCAGCCTGACCCTTCCCTCCCTCCAACTTACCTCTCCTCAACTTAGTGATAATTCCTTTCTTGCTCTCAGCGGATAGAAGGGACCCAGGTGCTCTCAGGAGTTCGGTGGTTTGGACGCTCCATCCATGGGGTGAAGGACCTTGAAGGGGACGGCTTGGCAGATGTGGCTGTGGGGGCTGAGAGCCAGATGATCGTGCTGAGGTGAGATGGGGCTCCCGGGTCATACCTGATGACCCCAGCTCCTATCCTATGTTTTGTTTATATTTTATTTATTTATTTATGTTGGGTTTTTTAAGAGACAGGGTCTCTCTTTGTTGCTCAGGCTGGAGTGCAGTGGCGTGATCACAACTCACTGCAGCCTCAAACTGCTGGGCTTAAGTGATCCTCCCACCTCAGCCTCCCAGGTAGCTGGGACTACAAATGCTCGCCACCACAGCTGGCTAATTTTTTTTTTTTTTTTTTTTTTTTCGTAGCAATGGGGACTTGCTATGTTGCCCTAGCTGGTCTCAAACTCCTGGTCTCAAACTATGCTTTCTCCTCAGCCTCCCAGAGTGCTGGGGTTACAGGCAGGAACCACTAAGCATGGCCTAATTTTTATTTAATATATGGTCTTCCAGGCCAGGCACAGTGGCTCACACTTGTAATCCCAGTACTTTGGGAGGCCAGGGTGGGTGGATTACTTGGGGTCAGGAGTTCAAGACCAGCCTGGTCAACATAGTGAAACCCTGTCTTTACTAAAAATACAAAATTTGCCAGGCGTGGTGGCAGGCACCTATAATCCCAGCTATTCGGGAGGCTGAGGCAGGCGAATTGCTTGAACCCGGGAGGCAGAGGTTGCAGTGAGCCGAGATTGTGCCATTACACTCCAGCCTGGGCGACAGAGTGAGATTCCATCTCAAAAAAAAAAAAAAAAAAAAAAAAGGAAAGGAAAAGAAAAGAAAAAAGAAAAAAAGATATGGTCTTGCTACTTTGCCCAGGCTGGTCTCAAACTCCTGGGTTCATGGGATCCTTCTGCCTCAACCTCCCAAGTAGCTGGGATTACAGGCATGAGCACTGCACCTGGCCACATCCTCTGTGCAATTACTATGTGCCAGGCCCCATGCAGATGTTTCATGGGCATGAGCTCGTTGGGTCTTCACCCAGCCCTGTTAAATAGGTTTGCTTTTTATAGAGTCTTCATGTTTTACTCCAGGTTGAACAGCTGCCATCAGTGATGGAACTGGGATGTGCACCCAGGCCTACCTGACACTAAAACTCAAAAAGAAGCATTATCATGGGACCGGGAAAAGCATAGCTTTAGAACATGGTAATCTGGATTCAAGTTAAAGCTCTGCCATTTACTTCTGGGATGCTGTTACCCCAGTCACTTAGCTTTTTTTTTTTTTTTCTTTTTCTTTTGAGACAGAGTCTCGCTCTTATCACCCAGGCTGGAGTGCAGTGGTGCGAATTTGACTCACTGCAACCTCCACCTCCTGGATTCAAGTGATTCTCCTGCCTCAGCCTCCCAAGTAGCTGGGATTACAGGCGTGCACCACCATGCCCTGCTAATTTTTTTGTATTTTTAGTAGAGACGGGGTTTCACCATGTTGGCCAGGCTGGTTTTGAACTCCTGACCTCAAGTGATCCGCCCGTCTTGGCCTCCCAAAGTGCTAGGATTACAGAGTGAGCCACCACGCCCAGCCTTTTTTTTTTTTTAACCAGGTACGGTGGTGCGTGACTGTAGGCTCAGCTACTTGGGATGCTGAGGCAGGAGGATGACTTGAGCCTGGGAGGTCGAGGTTGCAGTGAGCTGTGATCATGCCACTGCACTCCAGCCTGAGCGACAGAGTGAGATTCTATCACAAAAAAATAATAATAATAAATAGGCAGGGTGCGATGACTCATGCCTGTAATCCCAACACTTTTGGAGGCTGAGGCGGGCGGATCATTTGAGGTCAGGAGTTCAAGACCAGCCTGGCCAACCTGTTAAAACCCCATCTCTACTAAAAATACAAAAATTAGCTGGGCGTGGTGGTGCGTGCCTGTAATCCCAGCTATTCCGGAGGCTGAGGCGGGAGAATTGCTTGAGCTCAGGAGGTGGATCTCAAAAAAAAGGAGCCAGGCGCTGGGGCTCACTCCTGTAATCCCAGCTATGCAGGAGTCTGAGACAGGAGGATCACTGGAGGCCAGGAGTGTGAGGATGCAGTGAGCTATGACTGCACCACTGCACTCCAGCCTGGGCAACAAAGCGAGGCTCTAACAACAACAAAAGCTGCAACTTTATTATGAAGCATAATAAAATTCATGCAAGCATCATTGAAGGCTTAAACATAAGCAAGAAAGTAACTCATGATTTCTCTTCCTAAGAGCTTACTCTTCTTCATGGAAAATGGGTCAGAGGCTGCTAGAATGAACTGGGCACCCTAATTAGTTATCATCATTATTGGCCAGGCATGGTGGCTCACACCTATAATCCTAGCACTTTGGGAGCCCAAGACGGGAGGATTGCTTGAGCTCAGGAGTTCAAGACGAGCCTGGACAACATAGGAAGATCCCTTCTCTACAAAAATTTATTTAAAGTTAGCCAGGTGTGGTGGCACATGCCTGTGGTCCCAGATCCTTGGGAGGCTGAGGTGGGAGGATCACTAGAGCCTGGGAGGCCAAGGCTGTAGTGAGCTGTGATCATGCCACTGCACTCCAGCCTGGGCAACAGAGTGAGACCCTGTCTCAACATAAATAAATAAAAACTGTTATTATTATTTTCCTTAAGAGGAGGCAGTGACATGTTGAGGTCTGCTTTAGGGAAGGAGAGTTGTCTGGGCTCTGCTGGCGGGAGCCCCACATCTGAGGGGGGACGTGCAGTGGGGTTGGAGGGAGAGAACTGGTTGCTTTCTGCCCTGCAGCTCCCGGCCCGTGGTGGATGTGGTCACCCTGATGTCCTTCTCTCCAGCCGAGATCCCAGTGCATGAAGTGGAGTGCTCCTATTCAACAAGTAACAAGATGAAAGAAGGTGTTAATATCACAATCTGTTTCCAGATCAAGTCTCTCATCCCCCAGTTCCAAGGTCAGAGCTCTCCTCCTGCTCCCCAGGGTAGCTGCTGCCCCAAATCCAGGCTTATGGCCCTGGGATCCCCCACCATTCAACTCTTGCCTTTTCCGCCCTGCCCAGGCCACCTGGTTGCCAATCTCACTTACACTCTGCAGCTGGATGGCCACCGGACCAGAAGACGGGGGTTGTTCCCAGGAGGGAGACATGAACTCAGAAGGAACATAGCTGTCACCACCACCATGTCCTGCACTGATTTCTCATTTCATTTCCCGGTAAGGGAGCCAGCGCCAGTGCTCTGGGAT
Organism: Chlorocebus sabaeus; assembly: GCF_047675955.1. NCBI lineage: Eukaryota > Metazoa > Chordata > Mammalia > Primates > Cercopithecidae > Chlorocebus > Chlorocebus sabaeus. Next base: position 27,469,116 of record NC_132908.1, read on the forward strand.
GAGCTACCTGCAGGGGCAGGCTCAGCTCCATCACTGTCCAGTGGGTGACCCGTCACTTCCATCCCTCTGTGCTGTCACTTCCTCTCCTGTGCAATGGTAGTAATAACACCTTTAACATATTTTCTTCTAGTGTTTTTTAAAAATTATATATATGGCCAGGCGCGGTGGCTCACACCTGTAATCCCAGCATTTTGGGAGGCCAAGACAGGCGGATCACGAAGTCAGGAGATTGAGACCAGCCTGGCTAACATGGTGAAACCCCGTCTCTGCTAAAAATACAAAAAATTAGCCTGGCGAGGTGGCGGGCGCCTGTAGTCCCAGCTATTCGGGAGGCTGAAGCAGGAGAATGGCATGAACCCACGAGGCAGAGGTTGCAGTGAGCCAAGATCGTGCCATTGCACTCCAGCCTGGATGACACAGCGAGACTCCATCTCAAAAAATATATATATATATAAAATATATATTTTATATAAATTTTAAATATATATTTTAATTTTAAATATATATTAAATTTTAAATTGTATATAAAATTATATAAAAATGTATATATTTTACATAAATTTTAAATAAATATATATTTTTATATATAAAATTATACATATTTTTTTTTTGAGACGGAATCTCGCTCTTGTTGCCCAGGCTGGAGTGCAGTGGCACGATCTTGGCTCACTGCAACCTCCGCCGCCTGGGTTCTAGTGATTCTCCTGCCTCAGCCTCCTGAGTAGTTGGGATTACAGGCATGCACCACCATGCCCGACAATTTTTGTATTTTTAGTACAGAAGGGGTTTCACCAAGTTTGTCAGTCTGGTCTCGAACTCCCGACCTTAGGTGATCTGCCTCCCTTGGCCTCCCAAAGTGCTGGGATTACAGGTGTGAGCCACCACACCCAGCTACATATATTTTTTTGACACAGAGTCTCGCTCCATCGCCCAGGCTGTAGTGCAGTGGCACGGTCTCACTCACTACAGCATGATCTCTGCTCACAGCAACCTCCGCCTCCTGGGTTCAAGCGATTCTCCTACCTCAGTCTCCCGAGTACCTGGGATTACAGGCACCTGCCACTAGGCCCAGCTAATTTTTGTATTTTTAGTAGAGACAGGGTTTTACCATGTTAGTCAGGCTGGTCTCGAGCTCCTGACCTCAGGTGATCCACCTGCATTGGCTCTCAAAGTGCTGGGATTACAGGCATGAGCCATCACGCCTGGCCTATTTTATATTATTTATTTATTTATTTGAGACAGAGTCTCGCTCTGTCACCCAGGCTGGAGTGCAGTGGCATGAACTTGGCTCACTACAGCCTCCACCTCCTGGGTTCAAGCGATTCTCCTGCCTCAGCCTCCCGAATAGCTGGGATTACAGGTATGTGCCACCATGCCCAGCTAATTTTTGTATATTTAGTAGAGTTGGGGTTTCACTATGTTGGCCAGGTTGGTCTCGAGCTCCTGACCTCAGGTGATCCTCCTACCTCAGCCTCCCAAAGTGCTGGGATTACAGGCATGAGCCACTGCACCTGGCCATATTTTATGTTTTTAGAGATGGGGGTTTTACTGTGTTGCCCAGACTGGACTCTAACTTCTGGCCTCAAGAGGTTCTCCTGCCTCAGCTTCCTGAGTAGCGGGGACTACAGGTGCACACCACTGTGCCTGGCTCCTTCTAGTTTTTTAATTTTTTAAATTTTGTATTAAAATTCTTTTTTTAAAGACAGGACCTCATTTTATCATCCAGGCTGGAGTGGAGTGATGCAATCATGGCTCACTGCAGCCTCCAACTTCTGGGCTCAAATGATCCTCCCACCTCAGCCTCCCGAGTAGATAGGACTACAGGCATGCACCACCATATCTGGATAATTTTTTAAAATGTTTTTGTAGGCCGGGCGCGGTGGCTCACGCCTGTAATCCCAGCACTTTGGGAGGCCGAGGTGGGCGGACCACAAGGTCAGGAGATCCAGACCACGGTGAAACCCTGTCTCTACTTAAAATACAAAAAATTAGCCAGGCACGGTGGCGGGCGCCTGTAGTCCCAGCTACTCGGGAGGCTGAGGCAGGAGAATTGCTTGAACCTGGGAGACAGAGGTTGCAGTGAGCCAAGATTGTGCCACTGCCCTCCATCCTGGGCAACAGAGCAAGACTCCGTCTCAAAAAAAAAAAAAGAAAAGAAAAAGAAAGGGTAGGGGGCGGTTGGCTGGGTGCTGTGGCTCATGCTGGTAATCCTATCACTATGGGAAGCTGAGGCAGGAGGATCACTTAAGCGCAGGAGTTCAAAGTCAGCCTGGACAACATGGTGAGACCCCCCCTTCTCTAATTAAAAAAAAAAAAAAAAATTCTGCTGGGCGCGGTGGCTCAAGCCTGTAATCCCAGCACTTTGGGAGGCCGAGACGGGCGGATCACGAGGTCAGGAGATCGAGACCATCCTGGCTAACATGGTGAAACCCTGTCTCTACTAAAGTACAAAAAAAAAAAAAAATTATTTGGGTGTAGTGGTGCCTGCCTGTAGACCCAGCTACTCAGGAGGCTGAACAAAAATTAGCCAGGTGTGGTGGCAGGCATCTGTAATCCCGGCTACTCGGGAGGCTGAGGCAGGAGGATTGCTTGACGCCAGGAAGCGGAGGTTGCAGTGAGCCGAGATCACGCCACTGCACTCCAGCCTGGGCAACAAGAGGAGACCTCCACCTCAAAAAAAAAAAAGGGCCAGGCACGGCATGGTGGCTCGCACCTGTAATCCCAGCACTTTGGGAGCCCGAGGCAGGCAAATCATGAGGTCAGAAGTTCTAGACCAGCCTGGCCAACATGGTGAAACCCCATCTCTACTAAAAATACAGAAAATTAGCTAGGTATGGTGGCTGGTGCCTCCCAGCTACTTGGGAGGCTGAGGCAGAAAAATCGCTTGAACCCGGGAGGAGGAGGTTGCAGTGAGCTGAGATCGTGCCACTGTGTTCCAGCCTGGGTGACAGAGTGAGACTCTGTCTCAGAAAACAAAACAAAACAAAACAAAACAAAACAGGTTAACAGGAGAGAAGGATACAGATTTACTTAATAGAAGTTTTGCATGGAATAGGAGCCCTCAGAAGAAAATGAATTTGAGAGGTCAAGGCAGGAGGATCCCTTGAGGCCAGGAGTTCAAGACCAGCCTAGGCAACATAGCAAGACCCTGTCTCTACCAATACAAAAATTAGCAGAATGGCCGGGCGCGGTGGCTCACACCTCTAATCCTAGCACTTTGGGAGGCCAAGGCAGGTGGATCACGAGGTCAGGAGATTGAGTCCATCCTGGCTTACATGGTGAAACCCCATCTCTACTAAAAATACAAAAAAATTAGCCGGGCGTGGTGGCGGGCGCCTGTAGTCCCAGCTACTTGAGAGGCTGAGACAGGAGAATGGCGTGAACCTGGGAGGCAGAGCTTGCAGTGAGCCAAGATTGCGCCATTGCACTCCAGCCTGGGTGACAAAGCGAGACTCCATCTCAAAAAAAAAAAAAGAGATTGATATAAAATTGTTTTGTTCTCTTAAATATTTCATAAAAGGCCAGACGTGGTGGCTCATGCCTATAATGCCAGCACTTTGGGAGGCTGAGGTGGGCGGATCACTTGAGGTCAGGAGTTCGAGACCAGCCTGGTCAACATGGTGAAAACCCATCTCTACTAAAAATACAAAAAATTAACCAGGTATGGGTGGCAGGTGCCTGTAATCCCAGCTACTCAGGAGGCTGAGGCAGGAGAATTATTTGAACCCGGGAGGCAGAGGTTGCAGTGAGCCGAGATCGTGCCATCGCATTCCAGCCTGGGCAACAACAGTGAAATTCCGTCTCAAAAAATAAAACAAAACAAAATCATATAAGACAGTATAGGATTGGGACATAAGAATTTGAAAATTTGAAGTTTGTTTTAAAAACTTTTTTTTTTTTGAGATGGAGTCTTACTCTTTTGCCCAGGCTGGAGTGCATTGGTATGATCTGGGCTCACTGCAACCTCTGCCTCCTGGATTCAAGTAATTCTCCTACCTCGTCCTACTGAGTAGCTGGGACTACAGGTGTGCACCACCACACCCGGCTAATTATGAATACCATAATTAATATAATATAATTTAATAAAGATGGGGTTTCACCATGTTGGCCAGGCTGGTCTCAAACTCCTGACCTCAGGTGATCCACCCACCTCGGCCTCCCAAAGTGCTGGGATTACAGGTGTGAGCCACTACACCTGGCCTGTTTTAAACTTTTTATTATGGGGAATGTGAATCATACAAAACTAGAAAAAAATAGTTTAATGAATCCCCAGGTCCTCATCACCCAGTTTCAACAATTACCGACTCACCCTCTATTTCATTCAAACCTCTACTCAGTGCCCCTCTGCCTCCTCCCTTTCCACCTCTTATAAGATTTAGACATTTTTAATCCCAGCACTTTGGGAGGCCAAGGTGAGTGGATCACGAGGTCAGGAGATCGAGACTATCCTGGCTAACACGGTGAAACCCCGTCTCTACTAACAAAATATAAAAAAATTAGCCGGGCACGGTGGCGGGTGCCTATAGTCCCAGCTACTCTGGAGGCTGAGGCAGGAGAATGGCGTGAACCTGAGAGGTGGAGCTTGCAGTGAGCCGAGGTTGTGCCACTGCACTCCAGCCTGGGTGACAGAGCGAGACTCCGTCTCAAAAAAAAAAAAAAAAGATTTAGACATTTTAAACATAAATTTGCCAGAAAAGAAAGCAGTGTGACATGGTGGAACGATCCTGGACTTTGTATTTGGACAGATTTGGGTTCAAATCTTGACTCTGTCACTCCAAGTTCTTAGGACAATTGTGCCACCTTTTTAGTTTTCATTTTCTTCTTTTTCTTTTCTAGAGTGGGGTGAAAGGAGGGAGGATGAAAGAGAAAGAGAAAGAAAGGAGGGGAGGAAGGAAGGACAAGGGAGGAAGGAAGGAAGGAAGGGAGGGAGAGAGGGAGAGAGGGAGGGAGGAAGAAATGGGGGAGGGAGGGAGGAAAAAGAAGAAAGAAAAAAGAAAAGAAGAAAGAAGAAGGGAAGGAAGGAAAAGAGAAAAAAGAAAAGGAAGGAAGGGAGAGCTCATTTTCCTTATTTTAAATGTTGGGGTAATAATACCTACCTCTTAGGGTTAGTAGAACCTTCAGGTGAAAAACTATTTGAGTACCTACAGAATGCCAGTGTCAGGCCTTGGTAATAACAAGTGACTAAGACCCAGCCCTGTTCTCAAGGAACAAAATTCTAGAACTAGGATATTCTAGTTATTCTGAAATTTTCTTATGTAAACTTTGATAATGGCTGCCTAGGTCAAAATTCAGGGGCTTCAGTTGTGACGCAGTGGGAAAAAGTGCTGGGATTGATTAGTGATGTCTGCTGAGGAACTGGGGCTCAGGGATGATAACTTTGCTGAGAACCCCCTGGGTGTGCTATACACACCCACTATGTAGTCAATGGATTTTCACTACTGGTAGAGTCTTAGACAGCGAAATACCAGAATTTCACCACTTGTAAAATGCTGACAAGGTATACATCTCAAGGAAGTGTGGTAAAGGTTAGATTCATGACATAGGCTGTATTCTTATCACCCTCAGGTATGTGTTCAAGACCTCATCTCCCCCATCAATGTTTCCCTGAATTTCTCTCTTTGGGAGGAGGAAGGGACACCGAGGGACCAAAGGGCGGTAAGAAGAGATGGCTAGGGACGGTGGGGAGTTTATCAGAGAAATCCATTTGTCAAGAAGAGCCACCCATGGCCAGGCGCCTCATTCCTTTAATCACAGCACTTTGAGAGGCTGAAATGGGTGGATCACTTGAGGTCAGGGGTTCGAGACCAGCCTGGCCAACATGGTGAAACTCCGTCTCTACTAAAAATACAAAGATTAGTCAGGTGTGATGGTGCACTTGAGGCCAGGAGTTTGAGACCAGCCTGGGCAACATAGTGGGACTCCCTTTCTACAAAACATAAAAAATTAATTGGTATGATGGTGCGCCCCTATAGTCCCAGCTACTTGGGAGGCTGAGCAGGGAGGATCACTTGAGCCCAGAGTGAGGCTGCAGTGAGCTATTGAGCTGTGATTGCACCACTGCACTCCAGCCTGGGCAACAACGTGAGACTGTGTCTCTAAAGAAGAAAAAAACAAAAAACAAAAAAAGAGCCAGCCAGATTTGGTGGCTCACACCTATAATCCCAGCACTTTGGGAAGCTGAGAGGGGGTGGATTGCTTGAGACCAGGAGTTCAAGATCAGCGTGGCCAACATGGCGAAAACCTATCTCTACTAAAAATATTTTTTAAAAATTAGCCAGGCATGGTGGTGGATGCCTGATGGATGCCTGTAATCCCAGCTACTCAGGAGGCTAAGGCATGAGAATCGCTTGAACCGAGGCGGCAGAGGTTGCAGTGAGCAGAGATCGTGCCACTGCACTCCAGCCTGGGCCTGGGCAACAGAGTAAGACTCTGTCTTTAAAAAAAAAAAAAAAAAAAGAGCGGCCAGCAGAGTGCGACTGCACAAGTGGCAGTGGGCTGAGGCAGCAGAGCGGGGCAGCCCTGGGAAGGCAGCTGGCTCCTGGGCAGGGCCAACCACAGCCAATTCAGTTAAGCTAAGCCCCTGCCCCACCAGCTCTCATTCATTCATGAGGTCTGCTGCCTCGGCTAATCTCTCTTCTCTCCATCCTGCCCACTACCCCTCGCCTGGCAGAGCAAGGACATACCGCCCATCCTGAGGCCCTCCCTGCACTCAGAAACCTGGGAGGTAAGAGGGGAGGAGGGGCAGGCAGAGAGGCCTGGGGTCAGGTCCCTCCTGGTCTGAGCCTCTTACTCCTTTCTTCTTGGCCTTTCAGATCCCTTTTGAGAAGAACTGTGGGGAGGACAAGAAGTGTGAGGCAAACCTGAGAGTGTCCTTCTCTCCTGCAAGGTCAGTAAGGCCTCCCGCCCTCCAGCCTCCATCCACTCTGTTTTAAGACCCCCTGCTCCACTCACCAGATATGTCATTTGGAGATGCCACTACCCTCTCTTGGGCCTTAGTTTCCTTTTCTGAGAAATTTGAGGCTGAACTCAGTGGCTCATGCCTGTAATCCCAGCACTTCAGGAGGCCAACCAAGGTGGGAAGATTGGTTAAGGCCAAGAGTTCAAGACCAGCCTGGGCAACATAGCAAGACCCTGTCGCTACAACAAATTTAAAAATTAACTGGGCATGGTGGCTCATGCCTGTATTCCCAGCTACTTGGGAGAGTGAGGCAAGAGGATTGCTTGAGCCTGGGAGTTCAAGGCTGCAGTAAGCACCACTGCACCCCAGCTTGGGTGACAGAGCAAGACCCTATCTCTAAAAAATAAAAAGTAAATAAAATAGAAAGCAAATCCCTCATGGAACTCCCATCAGTCAGCAGTAAATAAGATTGCAAGAATTGCAAAACTGAAAGTCTGAGCATAGCTGGGCGGGGAGGCTCACACCTATAATCCCAGCACTTTGGGAGGCCAAGGCAGATGGGTCACCTGAGTTCAGGAGTTCAAGACCAGCCTGGCCAACATGGTGAAACCCCGTCTCTACTGAAAATACAAAGCTTAGCCGGGCGTGGTAGCACATGCCTGTAATCCCAGCTACTTGGGAGTCTGAGGCAGTTTAGTTGCTTGAACTCTGGAGGTGGAGGTTGCAATAAGCCGAGACTGTGCCATTGCACTCCAGCCTGGGCTACAGAGTAAGATTCTGTCTCAAAAAAAAAAAAAGACTGAGCATAAAAGATGATTGGTTTTGATTTACTTCTTTCTGGCCCACCAGATCCTTCAGTTCTGATATTCCCCACCCTGATCCTCCCTCCTCCATCTCGGCACCTAACTTTTCCCTGATCATCCCCCACAGATCCAGAGCCCTGCGTCTGACTGCTTTTGCCAGCCTCTCTGTGGAGCTGAGCCTGAGTAACTTGGGAGAAGATGCTTACTGGGTCCAGCTGGACCTGCACTTCCCACGGGGACTCTCCTTCCGCAAGGTGGAGATGCTGAAGGTGGGTGAGAGTACAGTGCCTGCCTACGGGTGTGCGTTCCGCAGCCGCTACTCCCTTCTCTGAGCCCCAGGCAGCCAGGACAGCCTGAACACGTGGGCAGCCGCGGGTGGACAGGGGTCTTAGGGTCATATCTGGGTTCCCAGCCTCGAGCTGTATGATCTAAGGTACGAAGTTTACCCTCTCAGGCTGGGTGCCGCGGTTCACACCTGTAATCCCAATACTTTGGGAGGCCAATGCGGGCGGATCACCTGAGGCCAAGAGTTCAAGACCAGCCTAGCTAACATAGTGAAACCCTGTCTCTACTAAAAAATACAAAAATTAGCCAAGTGTGGTGGTGTGCACCTGTAATCCTAGCTACTAGGGAGGCTGAGGCCGGAGAATCATTTGAACCTGTGAGGCAGAGGCTACTGTGAGGCAAGATTGTGCCACTGTACTTCAGCCTGGTGACAGAGCAAGACTCCATCTAAAAAAAAACAAATTTAAATAGAGAGAGGCTCTCACTATATTCCCCAGGCTAGTCTCAAACTCCTGAGCTCAAGGAATCTGCCCACCTCAGCCTCCCAAAGTGCTAGGATTACAGGTGTGAACCAGTGTGCTCCGCCAAATTTCCTTTCTTTTTAAGGTTGAATAATATTCCATTTTATGTATAGACCATATTTTATCTATTTATCTGTTGATGAACACTTGAATTTTTTTGTTTTGTTTTGTTTTGTTTTGTTTGAGACGAAGTCTCGCTCTTGTCGCCCAGGCTGGAGTGTAATGGCGTGATCTCGGCTCACTGCAAACTCCGCCTACCGGGTTCAAGTGATTCTCCTGACTCAGCCTCCTGAGTAGCTGGGATTACAGGCGCCCGCCACCATGCCTGGCTAATTTTTGTATTTTTAGTAGAGACAGAGTTTCACCATGTTGGCCAGGCTGGTCTCAAACTCCTGACCTCAGGTGATCTGCCCACTTTGGCCTCCCAAAGTGCTGGGATTACAGGCATGAGTCACCATGCCCGGCCGAATTATTCTTATACAACAACATTAAATGCTTCTTTGCTGGATGTAGTGGCACAATTCCAGCTACCTGGGGGGCTGAGGTAGTCCTCAGAGGTAGTCACTCAGAGAAGTGCTTAAGCCAAAGGGTTCGAGGCCATAGGGAGCTATGATCATGCCAATGCACTCTAGCCTGGGCAACAGAGCAAGACTCTGTGTCTACACAAAATTAAATAATTAGCCAGGTGTGGTGGGGTGTGCCTGTAGTCCTGCTACTCAGGAGGCTGAGGTGGGTGGATCGCTGGAGTCATGTTTGAGGCGGCAGTGAGCTATGATTACGCCATTGCCCTCCAGTTCGGGCGACAGAGTGAGACTTTGTTTCAGAAACAAACAAACAAAACAAAAACAAAAAAAAACTGGGCTGGGTGCGGTGGCTCACGCCTATAATCCCAGCACTTTGGGAGGCTGAGGTGGGCAGATCACCTGAGGTCAGGAGTTCAAAACCAGACAGGGCAACATGTTGAAACCCCATCTCTACTAAAAATACAAAAATTAGCTGGGCGTGGTAGCCTGTCCTGTAATCCCAGCTGCTTGGGAGGCTGAGGCAGGAGAATTACTTGAACTCAAGAGGTGGAGGTTCAGTGAGCCGAGATCACTCCACTGCACTCTAGCCTGGGTGACAACAGCAAGACTCCATCTCAAAAAAAAAAAAAAAAAAAAGAGAGAGAGAGAGAGAGAAAATAACTGGAGTCAAACAGTTCTGTGTTCAAGTTCTTATGGATCCCTACTGTTACCCAGTTATGACACCTTGGGAAAGTCCCTTAGCCTCCCTGAACCTCTATTTCCTTATCTGTTTCCTTCCCAGTCTGAGACTGAAATCTATCCTTTACAAAATTGGGATGAATGGTTTAATAATGCTTAGCCCACGATAAGGCTCATTTTGTAAATGGTTACTGAATGCATAGAGGTAGTGGCATTTTTAAAACTTCACGATAGAACTTATAAATAGTGTTGCAATTACCCCCCTACACCCAACTTTTATTTTTGAGATAAGGTCTCACTCTGTTGCCCAGGCTAACGTGTAGTGGCGCAAGCATGGCCCGCTGCAGCCTCAAACTCCTGGGCTCAAGTGACTCTCCTGTCTAATAGCTGGGACGACAGGCATACCCCACTATGCCCAGCTAATTTTTAAAAATCTTTTGTAGGCCAGGTATGGTGGCTTACACTTGTAATCCCAGCACGTTGGTAGGCCAAGGCAGGCAGATTCCTTGAGCCCAGGAGTTCAAGAGTAGCCTGAGTGACATAGAGAGACTCCATCTCTGCTAAAAACACAAAAATTAGCCGGACATGGTGGCACATCCCTGTAGTCCCAGCTACTTGGGAGGCTGAGGCAAGAGGACTGCTTGAGCCTGGGAGTCAGAGGTTGCAGTGAGCCGAGATCGCACCACTGCACTCTAGCCTGGGCAACAGAGTAAGATCCTGTATTTTTTTTTTTTTTTAATTATTTTGTAGAGATGGAGTTTCACTGCTGCTCAGGTTGATCTCGAACTCCTCAAGTAATCCTCCCACCTCAGCCTCCCAAAATGCTGGGATTTCAAGTGTGAGCTACCTTACCTGGCCTTGCAGTGACGATTTTGTACTAAGCCTCTGTCTGCAGCCCTGATTCTTGGGCCCTTTCCCTCTGAGAAGGTGCCACGACAGAGACAGAGCCCCTGGGGGACGTAGGCCAGGAGGGCTGGTGGCCTCTGGGGAAACCTTGGCCTTGCTCATTAACAAACCTGTTCCCTCCTTTCACTCCCAGCCCCATAGCCAGATGCCTGTGAGCTGTGAGGAGCTTCCTGAAGAGTCCAAGCTTCTGTCCAGGGTGTTATCTTGCAACGTGAGCTCTCCCATCTTCAAAGCAGGCCACTCTGTGAGTGCTTCAAGTCTCCAGGGACCAAGCAGCCTAGGGACCCTGAGCTGGCAGAGGGCAGGGAGCTCTTGGCTCAGGAGGAGGGAGTAGGTGACTGTCAGGAAGGGTGTACTTTGCCCCCACCCAAGAGAAATGTATGTGAATCTATTTCGTGTCATGTTTGAGAGCCTGGACTTTGGAATCAGGCAAAGCTGGGATTGGGTTATTCACTTTGTGACCTTATAGACATGACTTAACCGTTTGGAGCCTTGGTTGCCTCATCTTCACATTGGGTAGAATCCTAGCTCAGTGCTTGGGGTGCAGTGAGTACTTGATAAGGGGTCCCTGAGATGATGGTGACTGGATGTGGGGGCCGTGGGGCTGCTCCTCATGCCCCTTCCATTTCCATTCCCTTCTCCTTCCCTGCCAGGTTGCTCTACAGATGATGTTTAATACGCTGGTAAACAGCTCCTGGGGGGACTTGGTCGAGTTGCGCGCCAATGTGACCTGGTGAGCAGGCCCTGCCCACATCCCTGCCCTGGTCTCAGACCTGGCCAAGCCCTTCTCCTAACACTGGCCTCTTCCTTGCCTCGATGCAGTAACAATGAGGACTCAGGCCTCCTGAAGGACAACTCGGCCACTACCAGCATCCCCATCCTGTACCCCATCAACGTCCTCATCCAGGAGTAAGTCCTTCCCAGCAGACAGCCAACCCTCTCCTCCCACCGCAGCCTCCCAACCCAGGGCCCCGACTTTGTCCCCTGGAGCTCCCCTTCTGAACCTCCTTCCTTTCCTAGAGCCCCCTGGGGTAATTAGAACTGATTCCAGCCACAACCCCAACGGTTTTTCACGGTCCAAAATGTGAGGGCCCTGGAAGAGTTCGGGGAAGGATCAGCATTTACTGATGGAAGAAAAGGCTCATTGAACACTGATCTTATATCAGACTGAGGGCCGGCTGCACTGCGCGGTTGCTGACACTGCCTGGAGCCCTCAGCACCTCTGTGAGGCAGCTGTGCCTCTCTCCGTTTTACCAATGAACAAGCTGAGGCTCAGAGAAGGCCAGCACTTACCCGAGGTCCAATAGCTGGAAGTACTAAAGCCAGGGTATGAGCTTCAGCCTGCCTGACTCCAAACGCCCAGCCAAACTCCTGACTGTTTCAGTCACCCTAGATTCTCTCCCCTCCTGGGGGCCGATAATGTCAGGAGAGACAGGAGAAAAGTTATCACAATACCTCTTGCCCTCAGGGAGCTTACAGTCAAGGTGGAGAGACCAAACTCATGCACACACATAGTCAGTGACTCTCAGAATGCAGTAGCAGGAAGGAACAATGGGGATCACTAGTTGGATTTGTAACTGAACCGTGGTCTGGCTGCTTGTTACTTGAAAGCCAGACTTAAGAGGCAAGAGTTGGTGGGAGGAAAGTCAGGTTTATCTGGAAAGCCATGCAATTGAGAAGATAGTGAACTAGTGTTCTAAAGGACCATCTTTAATGTTAAGGGTAGGGGGAAGAGAACGGGGTTGAGATCAAGAGGTAACTTAGCAGCACAGACATCCGGGCACCAGAGACGATACAAGGAGGTTGGGAACTTCTTGGTCCTTGGTCAGGTCACAGTGCTTCTATAAATCTTTTTTTTTTTTTTGAGACGGAGTCTCGCTCTGTCGCCCAGGCTGGAGTGCAGTGGCACGATCTCGGCTCCCTGCAAGCTCCGCTTCCCGGGTTCACGCCATTCTCCGGCTTCAGCCTCTGGAGTAGCTGGGACTACAGGCGCCCGCCACCACGCCTGGCTAATTTCTTTTTATTTTTTTGTATTTTTAGTAGAGACGGGGTTTCACCGTGTTAGCCAGGATGGTCTTGATCTCCTGACTTCATGATCTGCCCGCCTCGGCCTCCCAAAGTGCTGGGATTACAGGCTTGAGCCACCGCGCCCGGCCGTGCTTCTATAAATCTTTAACAAAACGTAGTTAGTTGTTTACATACGTCCCCTTTAATGCCAGACTTAGTTTTAAAAACTACGTGATTGCTGTTTTTGCATGTTATCTCAGTGCTCTAAAATTATCCTAACCTATGGGCAGGAATGGGTAAGGGCCTCTTCAACAAAAATAGAGGGAGTTACGTCAGTTTTTTGCTATTTCAAAAAAACCTGTTACAGGTCTTCTCGCTTATAGAAAAGGAAACTTGGCCAGGCTCACACCTGTAATCCCAGCACTTTGGTAGGCCAAGGTGGGTGATCACTTGAGGTCAGGAGTTCAAGACCAGCCTGGCCAACATGGTGAAACCCTGTCTCTATTAAAAATACAAAAATTAGCTGGGTGTTATGGCAGGCACCTATAATCCCAGCTATTTGGGAGGCTGAGGCAGGAGAATCACTTGAACTCGGGTGGAGGAGGTTGCAGTGAGCTGAGATCACACCACTGCACTCCAGCCTGGGTGACAGAGTGAGACTCTGTCTGAAAAAAAAAAAGAAACTCAAAGTCGAGTGGCTTTTTTCAGTTGGCTCAGTTACAGAAGGAAAAAGAAGGATGAGGACAGTGTCTGAGCCCAGGTCTCCAGTGCTTTTTAAATTTTTCTTATTTTTTTATATTTATTTATTTATTTATTTATTTATTTATTTATTTTTTATTTATTTTTTTGAGACAGAGTCTCGCTCTGTCGCCCAGGCTGGAGTGCAATGCTGCGATCTTGGCTCACTGCAAGCTCCGCCTCCCGGGTTCACGCCATTCTCCTGCCTCAGCCTCCCGAGTAGCTGGGACTACAGGTGCCACCTCGCCTGGCTAGTTTTTTGTATTTTTAGTAGAGACAGTGTTTCACCGTGTTAGTCAGGATGGTCTCGATCTCCTGACCTCGTGATCCACCTGTCTCGGCCTCCCAAAGTGCTGGGATTACAGGTGTGAGCCACCGCACCTGGCCAAATTTTTTCATTTTTTAAGAGATAGAGTCTCGCTCTGTTGCCCAGGATGGAGTGCAGTCACACAATCTCGGCTCACTGCAACCTCCACCTCCCGGGTTCAAGCAATTCTCCTGCCTCAGCCTCCCAAGTAGCTGGGACTATAGGTGCCCACCACCACGCCCGGCTAGTTTTTGTATTTTTAGTAGAGATGGGGTTTCACCGTGTTGGCCAGGCTGGTCTCGATCTCCTGATCTCAGGTGACCTGCCTGCCTCAGCCTCCCAAAGTGCTGGGATTACAGGTGTGAGCCACCGCACCTGGCCTGCAGTACTTTTGAACATCAATGCCACACAGTATGATACTGACATGAAATTAGAGCCAGGAAAGATGAGTGTGGGTTGGGGGACAAATGGAAGGGTTTGTGGAGAAAGTGCAGCTTGGATTGGGGTCTGGAGGATGAGGCCATTAGGGGAAGAGCTAAAAAGGAACCTAGGTGTCCTCATCAGAAACCATGGCCCAGACAAAGGCAAGGAGGGAGGAAGCAGTGGGGCAGACATGGGGGACGGGGAGTGGGCAGGATTACCCGAGGGCAGGTGTGTGCAGGGGAGCAGTGGGGAGACAGCCTGGACGTGGGAGGCTTTGGACCTGACCCTCCCTCGCAGTAGGGGGCAGTTTGCAGATGCTAAGCAGGTGAGTTTCAGGACTAGAGAGTGATGTTGGGAAGGTCACCCAGCAGTGTGTATTGGAAGGATGGGTGTGAGAGGCATCAGCAGTGGATATGATTATTCAGGAGATGAGCAGGGCCCAGAGGACAGTGGAGACACCAATGAGGTGGCGCACAGTGGGAAGGACATAGCCTCCACTGGACACACCTCCCTGGGCTCCAGTCCTGTCTCTCTACTGTGGGGCTTTGGACAAGAGGCTGGCCCTGTCCAGGAGCCTTAGTTTCTGGGAAAGAGCAGGTTGTGGTAGGGATTGAATGCGATGGTATCTATGCAGTTCCTAGCGCAGTGGCTGGGTGCTCAGAAGCTTCCTGGAGCCCAGGTTGCTGTCACTTTGTTCTTCCATCACTGCCCTTCTCTCTCCACAGCCAGGAAAACTCCACACTCTATGTCAGTTTCACCCCCAAAGGCCCCAAGATCCACCAAGTCAAGCACATCTACCAGGTATGAACCCCAATGTGGAAGGTCCTTATAGGTCACACATTCATTCCTTATCCTGGGGACTGAGGATGCAGGCACCAAGTAGACACAGTCCTCATCCTAGCCGTCCACCTGTTCAATAATCCTTTCTCTAGAGCGTCACAGCCTCCACTTATAGGCTTCCAGCAGCAGCATATGCTAACTCCTTTCTGCCACTGGATACGTTATTTCAAGAATCACAGGGCTTGAGAGCAAGGAGGATGCTGAGAGAGAACCTACTTTTTCATACTCACATTGAATGAGCTGCTATTCTTTGCTCTGTTACCCAGGCTTGAGTGCAGTGGTGGGATCTCGGCTCACTGCAAACTC
Source organism: Chlorocebus sabaeus (assembly GCF_047675955.1). Classification (NCBI taxonomy): domain Eukaryota; kingdom Metazoa; phylum Chordata; class Mammalia; order Primates; family Cercopithecidae; genus Chlorocebus; species Chlorocebus sabaeus. Next base: position 27,484,352 of record NC_132908.1, read on the forward strand.
TGCCTCCCAAGTTCAAGCAATTCTCGTCTCAGTCTCCCAAGTAGTTGAGGTTACAGGCATCCACCACCATGCCCAGCTAATTTTTGTATTTTCTATAAAGACGGAGTTTCGCCATGTGGGCCAGGCTGGTCTGGAACTCCTAACTTCAAGTGATCCACCCACCTCGGCCTCCCAAAGTACTGGGACTACAGGCATGAGCCACCGCGCCCGGCCTATTCTAAGTTAGGTATTTAGCTAGGTGCTGGCACCCTGCCCAGTCTCTAAACCCAGGTTCTGTGCCTGGTGCTTTATTTTTATTTTTACCTTTTTACCTTTTTTTTTTTTTTTTTTCAGACAGAGTCTTGCTCTGTCACCCAGGCTGGAGTGCAGTGGCGTAATCTCAGCTCACTGCAACCTCTGCCTCCTGGATTCAAGCGATTCTCCTGCCTCAGTCTCCTGAGTAGCTGGGATTACAGGTGCACACCACCACACCCGGCTAACGTTTGTATTTTTGGTAGAGACAGGGTTTCACCGTGTTGGCCAGGCTGGTCTCAAACTCCTGACCTCAAGTAATCCACCCACCTCGGCCTCCCAAAGTGCTGGAATTACAGGCATGAGCCACTGTGCCCGGCCTGGTCTCAACACATTCTAAACCAAATTTGCTGTCTTCCCCTAAGCCAGCATCTCCTCTGGGTTGCGTGGAATCTTTGGAAAGCACCCTGTCTTCCTCAAGGAAAACTTACGTGTCTGGGTGAATTTCTCCTCCCTTCTGCCTTGTCCCACTGCCTCCCAGAGTCTGGTTGTCTGTGTCCTTTTTCTGCTACTGCCCAAACCCAGTTCCTCACCTTCTTGCAACTGGACTATTGAGAGAGGCTCCCAACGTGGGCCATGACCCGCCTCTCCCAGCCTCTTTCCAGCTCATGCCTGCAGGGGATGGACCTCCCTGGAGCCACTCTCTTCCTCTGCCATCTTCCGTGACTTCCCACTGCCTCCTTGATGCTGCTCCAACTCCTCACTCTCAAGCCTTCCAGGCCCCCATAGTCTGATCTTGGGCTTCCTTTCCAGCCTCAGCTCCTGTTCTCCTTCCCAGGCACCCTCCTTCCAGCCACATCACTCCCATCTGGAGTCATCCTGGCTCCCTGCATGTCTCTTCCTGGATGCCGTCTCCCACCTTCCTCTGTTAAAATCCTGTCCATCTGGTCGGGCGTGGTGGTTCACACCTGTAACCCCAGCACTTTGGGAGGCCCAGGTGCGTGGATCACCTGAGGTCAGGCGTTCAAGACCAGCCTGGCCAACATGGTGAAACCCTGTCTCTACTAAAAATACAAAAATTAGCTAGGTGTGGAGGTGTGTGCCTGTAGTCCCAGCTACTGGGGAGGCTGAGGCAGGAGAATCGCTTGAACCTGGGAGGTGGAGGTTGCAGTGAGCTGTGATCACATCACCACACTCCAGCCTGGGTGACAGAGTGAGACTCTGTCAAAAATAAAAATAAAAATAAAAATCCTGTCCATCTTTCACAGTCAAATTCAAATCCTGCCCCTGACATTTGGCCTTTTTAATTTAACTGGTATTTCAAGTGTCCACAAATGTTTGTTGAATGAATAAATGATAGAATTCTTCTAATTTGACACACATTTTCTTGCTTCCTAAGACATTGTTAGTGCCACTTCTGTGTCACTTTCTTATACATATCTGGGTCTCCCAGCCTTAACACAGGTAGCTCTTTTTTTAACAAAAGGTGCTCAAAAAAATTTTTTTTTTTTTTTTTTTTTTGGTCGCCCAGGTTGGAGTGCAGTAGTGTGATTTCGGCTCACTGCAACCTCTGCCTCCTGGGTTTAAGCAATTCTCCTGCCTCAGCCTCTGAAGTACCCAGCACTATATGATTGCGCCACCATGTCTGGCTAATTTTTGTAGTTTTAGTAGAGACAGTGTTTTTCACCATCTTGATCAGGCTGGTCTCAAACTCCTGACCTCAAGTGATCCGCCCACCTTGGCCTCTCAAAGTGCTGAGATTACAGGTGTGAGTCACCACACTAGGCACTGTGTCAAGCAGTAGGGGATTGGAAGTGGCGTAAGAATGGCTCCTGTCCTCAGGGAGCTCATGGTCTAGTGGAGATGCAGACATCCAAGCAGATCCTTCGCTGTCCTGCTGGGGACGCAGAGCACTCTGTGGGAGCCCAGTAAGGGGAGCTGCCCTGTCCTTGGGGAGTCAGCGAATCCTTCAGAGATAATATTAGAGCAGACTGTTGCAGGGTGTGTGAAAGCGTACTGGGTGGAGAAAGCTGGAAGAGCATGGAAGCCACACTGCAAGGCCCTGAGGATGGAAGCTGGCCACGCCCAGTCACTGGACACTACCTAACCAACAAGGGCCCTGGGGACTCAGCTGATGAGGACTGGAAGAGGCGTGCAAGGGCACACAGGGTCTGGGTAGCAGCTGGGGTGGCTGGCATTTAGGGCTCTGCATCCCTTGTCCTCTGTGCCAGGTGAGGATCCAGCCTTCCATCCATGACCACAACATCCCCACCCTGGAAGCCGTGGTTGGGGTGCCACAGCCTCCCAGCGAGGGGCCCATCACACAACAGTGGAGCGTGCAGATGGTGAGTGCTGCCTGGAGAGGGAGGGGCTGCCCTCCCCAGGTCTTGGGGGTGAGTGCATTTGAGGGTACAAAGGGCAGGGCTTGGCCGGGTGTGGTGGCTCTGCCTCCCAAATCCCAGCACTTTGGGAGGCCAAAGTGGGAGAATCAATTGAGGCCAGGATTTTGAGACCAGCCTGGGCAACACAGCAAGACCCCAGTCTCTACAAACAAATTTTAAAATTAGCCAGGCATGCATGGTGGCCCGTGCCTGTGGTCCCAGCTACTCAGGAGGCAGAGGCCGGAGGATCACTTGAGCCCAGGAGTTTGAGGTTGCAGTGAACCATGATCGCACCACTGCACTCCAGCCTCGGCGACAGAACAAGACCCTGTCTCTAACAAAGAAAAAGAGAAATTCAAGGGGGCAAGGCTGGGTGTGTGGGGAGTGAGGATGGATTAATTCAGATCCTGCTGGACTCAGAGATGTCTGAACTCACCCAGGACTAGGGCCAGGGTAGGGGAAAGCTGGGATGCCGGAGTCTTACCTGGGTTGTGGAGGCTCTAACTGAAGACCTGCCGCTCATTCCTAGGAGCCTCCTGTGCCCTGCCACTATGAGGATCTGGAGTGGCTGCCGGATACGGCTGAGGTATGGGTGTGTGAGCTGAGAGACGGTGGGGCTGGGTGGCACACGGTTCAGAACGAGGCCGCCCTGACCCCTCTTTCCTCATCCTTGTCAGCCTTGTCTCCCCGGAGCCCTGTTCCGCTGCCCTGTTGTCTTCAGGCAGGAGATCCTCGTCCAAGTGATCGGGACCCTGGAGCTGGTGGGAGAGATTGAGGTAGTTCCCGCTCCTAACAGATGTGGAACCGCTGTGGGGGCCCCAATGCCTGGGGCCGTTGGGGGTGGGCTCCCACCAGACAGTCTGCCTCCATTTTTCTTTTCCATCTTGATGAAATATCCCCTGTTTACACAGTTACAGGTGAAAGAGAACCATGATTTCTGTGAAATGTGCAATGCTGTTTCCATGGGCCTATGGATAGTTCCTATGTGTTCTTTATAGAAAAGCTTTCCTTACAACAATGGGGAGTGACATATTAGGGTGCCACAGTAGAGGCTGAGGCAGGGCTCATGCCTGTAATCCTAGCACTTCGGGAGGCTGAGGTGAGCGGATCACTTGATCACTCGTCGGGAGTTCGAGACCAGCCTGGCCAACATGGTGAAACCCGGTCTAAAAATATAAAACTAAAAATACTAAAATATAAAACTTTAGCCAGGTGTGGTGGCACATGCCTGTAATCCCAGCTACTCAAGAGGCTGAGGCATGAGAATCCCTTAAACCCGGGAGGCAGAGGTTGCAGTGAGCCAAGATGACACCACTGCACTCCAGCCTGGGTGACAGAGCAAGATTCCATCTCAAAAAAAAATTGAAAGGAAAGAATGCCACACTAGAAAGTTGAGTAGAGATGGGTGCACCCCACTGGAACCCCTTCTCTGCCCTTCCCCACTGTGTTGTGATGGGGGCAGAAGCCAGTGGGTTCTGTTCTCCTTCTCCTGGGTTCTGACGCCTTTTCCCACTCCCGCAGGCCTCCTCCATGTTCAGCCTCTGCAGCTCCCTCTCCATCTCCTTCAACAGCAGCAGGCATTTCCACCTCTATGGCAGCAACGCCTCCCTGGCCCAGGTACCTCTACCTCCTCAGAAGCCCCAGGAACAGGCAACAGAGGGAGTCCAGGAGCCCCAGGGTAGACCGAGATGTAGGACAGCTCCTGGGCTCTGTGCCAGTCAGAGCTTCCCCACTGCCAGAGCCATCAGCCTGGGAGAAGCTGCTTCTTCCCTTGGTGGGCTCACAACCCCAAAGTCACCTGAGATGTAGTAGACTTATGTGTCAAGTAAAGATCAATCAAGGCCGGGTGTGGTAGCTCACACCTGTTATCCTAGCACTTTGGGAGGTCAGGTAGGCAGATCATGTGAAGTCAGGAGTTCAAGACCAGCCTGGCCAACATGGTGAAACCCCATCTCTACAAAAATACAAAAATTAGCCGGGCATGATGGTGGGTGCCTGTAACCCCAGCCATTCGGGACGCTGAGGTGAGAGAATCACTTGAACCTGGGAGGCAGAGGCTGCAGTGAGCTGAGATCCTGCCATTGCACTCCAGCCTGGGCAACAGAGTGAGACTTCATCTCAAAAGGATCTGTCAGAGGCAGGCATGGTGGTTCATGCCTGTACTCAGCGCTCTGGGAGGCTGAAATGGAAGGATCGTTTGAGCACAGGAGTTCAAGGCTGCAGTGAGCTATGATTATGCTACTGCGCTCCAGCCTGGGCAACACAGTGAGACCCTACCTCAAAAAGAAAAAATCAATCTGATGGCAACTTAGCAAAAGAGCTACCAAGCCAAGAGTCAGACAGTGAAGAAAGGGTGCTCTAAGCAGCGGCAGCAGCAAGTTCAGGGGCCTCTGTGGTAAGCGTGGGCAGGGCAGGTTTGAAGAGCAGAAAGTTCAGTGTGGCTGGCAGGCAGAGGGGAGGAGGGAAGATGCATCTAACAGGTAAGCAGAAGCCGGATTCTGGACAGCTTTGAATGCTGAGCTGCGTGTGATTCCAGGGAAGCCATTGAAGGCCTAGGGCTGCCTAAGGTGTGTATTGGCCAAGTCATGGCAGCGACTGCAATAGGTGACGCGTTGAAGGGAGAGGGTCTGCAGCAGGAGACTCCAGATGGGTGATGCAGTCCGGATAGGAGGAGATGGAGAATGCCACCAGGTTCACAGGGACTTTCGGGGGTGGAAAAGGCATTTTCCGACACTCTCCTCCCCCTACCCCCAGGTTGTCATGAAGATTGACGTTGTGTATGAGAAGCAGATGCTCTACCTCTATGTGCTGAGCGGCATCGGGGGGCTTCTGCTGCTGCTGCTAATTTTCATAGTGCTGTACAAGGTGGGTGCCTCTGGGGGCCATGGGCATTGCTGAGACAGCCAGGCTGGGGAAGGGTATCTGGTGGGAGCCAGGGAGGAGAATACCAAGCCAGAGGGCATTAGAGCCAGGGAGCCTCAGCTTACTCCCTTCTTCGACAGAGAAGGCTACTGAGGTCCAAAGAACAGGTGGAGTGGCTCATACCTGTAATCCCAGCACTCGAGGCCGAGGCAGGTGGATCACATGAGCCCAGGAGTTCAAGACCAGCCTAGGCAACATGGCAAGCATCCGCCTCTACAAAAAAATTTTAAAATTAGGGGGACGTGATGCCACCCACCTATAGTCCCAGCTACTCGGGAGGTTGAGGTGGGAGGATCCCTTGAGCTCAGGAGGTCAAGGCTGCAGTGAGCCATGATGATGCTACTGCGCTCCAGCCTGGGTGACAGAGCGAGACCTTGTCTCACACACACACAAAGAGCAAGAGAGACTTTTCCACTGTCATTCAGCCCATCCCTGGCAGAGCCAAGACAAGGCACCCTGGGAGAGGAAAAGGAAGTACCTCAAATATGGAGGTCCTTCTGGCTGCTGGGCACTGTCCCAGGAGGCACATGCCACAAACATGCTCCCTGCCATTGTGGCGCTCGCAGTCTAAGAGGGGACACAGGCAGGAGCAAGCAGAATGAGGGTTGTAAAGGGTCTGTGTGGTCTGGGGCCTAGAACCCAGGAGACTCACTTAGGCTGTGAAGGCCTGGCAGGCCTCCCAGGAAAGGTGGCATTTGAGGTGGGATTTGAAGGCTAAGTAGAAGTTACAGATGAAGGCCAGGTACGGTGGCTGACACCTGTAATCCCAGCACTTTGGGAGGCAGAGGCAGGTGGATCACCTGAGGTCGCAAGTTCGAGACCAGCCTGACCAATACGGAGAAACCCTGTCTCTACCAAAAATAGAAAATTAGCCGGGCATGGTGGCTCATGCCTGTAATCCCAGCAGCTTAGGAGGCTGAGGCAGGAGAATTGCTTGAACCTGGGAGGCGGAGCTTACGGTGAGCCAAGATGGTGCCATTGTACTCCAGCCTGGGCAATAAGAACAAAACTTCATCTCAAAAGTAAAATAAAATAAAGTGTTCTCGCTCAGCTCGGGGACTCATGCCTGTAATCCCAGAACTTTAGGAGGTCAAGGAGGGCAGATCACTTGAGGACAGGAGTTCGAGACCAGCCTGGCCAACATGGTGAAACCCTGTCTCTACTAAAAATACAAAAATTAGCCGGGCGTGGTGGCAGATGCTTGTAATCCCAGCTACTCAGGAGGCTGAGGCAGGAGAATTGCTTAAGGCTGGGAGGCAGAGGTTACAGTGAGCCGAGATCACACCACTGCACTCTAGCCTAGGCAACAGAGTGAGACTCCATCTCAAAAAAAAAAAAAAAAGAGAGAGAGAAAGAAAAAAGTGTTCTCACATTTTCTTGGGTCCAGTGCTCAGTAAATTTTTTGCTCATTCAAATTTTGTCTTTGTACAGGTTGGTTTCTTCAAACGGAACCTGAAGGAGAAGATGGAGGCTGGCGGAGGTGTCCCAAATGGAATCCCTGCAGAAGACTCTGGGCAGCCGGCATCTGGGGAAGAGGCTGGGGATCCGGGCTGCCTGAAACCCCTCCACGAGGAGGACTCTGAGAGTGGCGGTGGCAAGGACTGAGTCCAGGCCTGTGATGTGCAGAGGGTCCAGAACTGAACTCAGGACGCCCAGGGCCACTCTGCCTCCGCCTGCATTCCACTGTGTGCCCTCGGGCGAGTCACTGCCCCTCCCTGGCCTTCAGTTTCCCTATCTTGAACACGGAGCTCATGCCTGCCTGTCTCCTTTGCAGGCTCATAGGGAGGACCTGCTGAGGGACCAGCCAGGAGGGCTGCAAAAGTGAGGGTTTGTCATTACCAGACAGTCCACCAGCCTTTCTTGGTTTCCTTCCTTGGAAGAGAATGTCTGATCTAAATGTGGAGAAACTGTAGTCCCAGGACCTAGGGATGTTCTGGCCCTCACACCTTCCCTGGGATGTCCACAGATGCCTCCCGCCCCACCCCCACCCCCCCACAGAACCTGTCCCTGCCCACTCCCCTGCACTGGAGTCCAGTCTCTCCTGCTGGCAGAGAGCAAATGTGACCTGTGTCACTACATGACTGCGGCACATGCCTTGCTCTTGGCCAAAGACCAAATTCCTTGGCATGCCTTTCAGCACCCTGCAAAATGAGACCTTTGTGGCCTTCCCCAACTTATTTTAGAGCCATGCTGCCTCCCTGTCGAAGCTCCAGTGACACCAGCCTTTCTCCCAGGCCAGGCTCCTTCCTGTCTTCCTGCATTCACCGGACGGCTCCCTCTGTCTGAACCTTCCACCTGGCCACCCCTCCTTCCTTGGCTGGCAGATCCTAGCTCACATGTCAGACTCGGTTGGGTCCCCACGTCTTTCACACTTCCTCCAGCCTGCACTACTCCTTCAAAGCATACATCATGTTTCTTCATCCAGCAGCCTGGATGTTTTTCCCTGTTTAATGACTGACATACTTAGCAGCTATCTTTCAGTGAACTCTGAGGGTAAAGGTCATACTTGTCTTGTTCACCTTGGGATGCCTCGTGATATGTCAGGGCGTGGGACATCTAGTAGGTGCTTGACACAATTTCATTGAATTAATGACAAAGCCTGTGGGAAGATACAGAAAAAGACGGGATGGACTGGGTGCAGTGGTTCATGCCTGTAATCCCAGCACTTCGGGAGGCCAAGGAGGGTGGATCACCTGAGGTCAGGTAAAGACCAGCCTGGCAAAATCCCGTTTCTACTAAAAATACAAAAGCCAGGCGTGGTGGCACACGCCTATAGTTCCAGCTACTCAAGAGGCTGAGGTAGGAGAATCGCTTGAACCCGGGAGGTGAAGGTTGTGGTGAGCCAAGATTGTGCCATTATACTCCAGCCTGGGCAGCACCGAGCGAGACTCTGTCTGGAGGAAAAAATAAAAAGAGGGCATGGGCCTGTGACATCCCCATCCTTGGAGGCCGTCTTCCCAGGCTCTGTCCCTGCCCTGGCTCCACACCCTCTCCCAGGACCCATCATACCTGTGCAATGGCTCCCACAGAAAGACTGAGCTCAAAGTGGGAACCACGTCTGCTCACTTGGAGCCCCAGTGCCAAGCACTGTGCCTGCGTGTATTTATCCAATAAATGTGAAATTCTGTCCAGTTTTGCGGTGTTTTTGTGCTGGTGCAATATTGCAGCCCTACTCAATTAAGTGAACATTTCTGGCTGTGTTCTATGGCTCACAACTGTATTCCCAGCACTTTGGGAACCCAAGGCGGGAGGATCCTTCGAGGCCAGGAGTTTGAGACCAACCTGGGCAACATAGCAAAACCTTGTCTCTATAAAAAATTAAAATATAAAAACTTATTTGAGCCTGGTTGCACGTACCTGTAGTCCCAGCTACTCAGGAGGCTGAGACAGAAGGATCACATGAGGACAGGAGGTCAAGGCTGCAGTGAGCAATGGTCACATCACTGCAGTCCAGCCTGGGCCACAGAGCAAGATACTGCCTCCAAAAAAAAAAAAAAAAAAAAAAAAAAGCCAGGCGCAGTGGCTCACATCTGTAATCCCAGCACTCTGGGAGGCTGAGGTGAGCGGATCACATGAGGTCAGGAGTTCAAGACCAGCCTGGCCGACATGGTGAAAACCCCATCTCTACTAAAAATACAAAAAAATTTAGCCAGGTGTAGTGGTGGGCACCTGTAATACCAGCTACTCGGGAGGCTGAGGCAGGAGAATCACTTGAACCCAGAAGGTGAAGACTGCGGTGAGTCGAGACCACACCATCGCACTCCAGCCTGGGTGACAGAGTAAGACTCCATCTCAAAAAAAAAAAAAAAGAAAAAAATAGCACTTCCAACCAGGCGCAGTGGCCCGCCGCAACACAGCGAGACCTGTTTTCTAACAGCAGCAGCAGCAACGCACTACCCAGATAAGGCCCCTGGCTACTACTGGTGTCTCCCACTTCCCAGGGCGCTGTCCACGCACGTTTTAAGGACAAGTCTCGTTTACCACATAAAGGTTTTTATTGAACTCAAACTCAGGGGCTCCAAAGCCTGAGGAAAAAGAGGGAGGCTGGGGTTTGCACGCAGAGGCCCAGGCCCCATCCCGAGGCCCCACTCCCCACCCCACCTACCCTTTTAATTGCTCCTGACTCAACGAGGGTTTCAGCAGCTACCAATCTAAGCTAACCCACTCTAATTAGGTAATCCCCCGCCCTCCCCCCTCCCTGCTCTAGCACGTTGCCAAGCCAGGCACCCACCTAGGAGCCACCACTGCGAGGCCAGCCCTCCGCTGACCTCTCTCCATTTCTCCCAGGGCCTCCCGCTGCCGGCCTGGCCTCCCTCCAACCCACTTCCCACAAGTCTCCAGGGCATGTCACTTCCTCCACCCTGGCCCTCTTCTTCCAGCATCCTCAGCTCCTCCATCCTGCTGCGGCTTCTCCACTATCCTCCCTAAAGGTTCTTCTAGTTCCCTGGCCCCTTATCTTCTGCCCAAACCTCCCACCCCTGCTGGGGCCCCGGGTCAGCGCCGGCCCGCCGCATGGGTCCGCTGGTGGCGGATGAGGTCGGAGCTCTGGGAGAAGGCCTTTCCGCAGTCATCGCACTTGTAGGGCCGCTCTCCGCTGTGCACCCGGTGATGCTGCAGCAGCGTGGAGGAGCGGCAGAAGCCCTTGCCGCACACAGCGCACCTGTAGGGCCGCTCGCCCGTGTGGGAGCGCTGGTGCTGGATGAGCGTGGAGGAGCGATTGAAGGTCTTGCCGCAGTCGGGGCAGCTATAGGTGCGGCCTGGCAGGTGGGTGCGGGCGTGGATGGCCAGCACCGAGCTTTGGCCAAAGCGCTTGCCGCACTCAGGGCACTTGAAGGGCTTCTCCCGGGCGTGGCTGCGGGCATGGGGAATAAGGGCCGACCGCTGGGAGAAGCTCTTGCCGCAGATGCCACAGCTGAAGGGCCTCTGACCGGTGTGCACCCTCTGATGGCTGCGCAGGGACGAGTTCTGGCTATAGCACTTGCCGCACTCGGTGCAGCTGTAGGGCCTCTCGTGGCTGTGGGTGCGCTGGTGTCGCAGGAGGTAGGAGCTGTCGCCGAAGGCCTTGCCACAATGTGGGCACTTGTAGGGCTTCTGGCCAGAGTGAGTGCGCTGGTGGCGAAGCAGGTAAGAGCTGTCAGCGAAGGCCTTGCCGCAACGGGGACATTTGTAGGGTCGCTCGCCAGTGTGGGTGCGCTGGTGTTTGATGAGGTCAGAGCTCTGGGAAAAGGCCTTGCTGCAGACCTCACATTTGTAGGGCTTCTCACCGGTGTGAATGCGCTGGTGCTGGATCAGGGTGGAACCCCGCCCGAAGCTCTTCCCGCAGATGCCGCAGATGTTAGGCCGAGGGCCCTGCCCACCCCTGGCCCGGCCACCCCGCCGGCTTGGACCTCGAAGGGCTCCTGTGAGACCCAGGGGATTCTGAAGCATCTCAAACTGTGGTGTAGACAGCAGGGCCCCTGTGGGCATCTCAAAAGGTGGTCCTATGGGCAGGTCCCCTGTGGGCTGCTCCCCAAACCCCTGAGTGAAGGAGTCCAGGGGGTGAACTCCTACAGAGATATTCAAGGGACTCTTTTCCTCGGGGTTCAGAAGCATCTCTGCACCCTCCTGGAATTTGGAACTTTGAGCTTCAAATTCTGGGCTTTGGGTTTTGAGCTCAGGGTTCTGGGATTCATATCTAGAGCTCTCAGATTCATAGCCGGGGCTCCGGGGTTCGTAGCCGGGGCTCCGGGGTTCATACCCAGGGCTCCGGGGTTCATAGCCAGGGCTTTGGGGTTCATACCTAGGGCTCTGGGATTCAAACTCAAGGCTCTGAGAATCTGATTCAGGGCTTCTGGGGGCAAACTCAGGGCTTGGGGGCACAAGCCCAGGGCTTCGCGACTCAAATCCCGGGCTTTCAGGCTCAAATCTGGGGCTTTGGGGTTCAAACTCGGGGCTTTGTGTCTCAAACCCAGGGCTCTGGGGTTCAAGCCCAAATGGTATCTCTTCGACTTCATAGTCCCCAGTGCCTTCTTGCTGAGAAATTTCCTCTTCCTCATTCTCACTCATGTTGCCTGCAGGATCAGAGAATTACAGAAAATCCAGATCGTGTGAGACCTGGAAGGTCATTTGGTCTATTAGCAACCATACACCTCCCACCTCACAAGCAGGGTTGCTGGCCCCTAGACAAGTGCTGAAATTCCCACGCCCCCCTCAGCTGACCCAGGACACCCCAGTCCCCGCCTGCCCCTCCTCCGAGTCCCAGGTGTCCCAGCCCCGGGCCCTCGCTCCCTCCCTGGAGCCACAGTCCCTTCTCCTGCGCGCAGGTCCACTCCTCGGACGGGCGCTCCCTCCTCACCTCTGAGGGACCCTTCGGGGCTTCTCATTTCGTCAGAACTCTGCACATCCTGGGGCTCGAGGCCCCATGGCGACGCCTCCCGCTCCATCCCCGCGGGCTCCCCGTGCAGCGGCGGCGGCGATGGCGGCCGATCCTGCGACCCGGCCTGGGTTGCCCTGAGCCCCGGGGCCCCGCCGCCCGCCCGCCCGCTCAGCGCCGCCCAAGGGACGCGGCGGCCCAGCCCGAGCCCCCGAGGCCGGACGTCTTGACCCCGCGCCTCTCCAGCGCGCCGGGCCCCTCCCCTGCCCGCGGCCCCGCCCCCTCCCAAGGTCTCGGCCTCCCCGTGGCCCTCACCGGCCCCCGAGCGTCGCGGCCTCGGGGATGAGGGGCTTCGCGACTACCCCGGCGGCCCCCGGCCCCGCTCCCGCCCGAGCCCCCACCGTCTGGCCCCCGGCCCCGGGCTGGGCTGCGCTGTCCAACGGCCGCCCGGCCCCCTCCCCCGCACAGGAAGTGTCCGTCCGCGGCCAGGTCCCCCCGCCGGCTCGCGCCGCGGCCTCTCTAGGAGCCGCTGGAGGTGGAAACTCGTTGGCATTAACCCTGGGCTGGAGGGGCCCGGCCTCGGGGTGGGCAAGGACCTGACACCCCGGAGCCCACCGGGCTACCGGGGCCGTATGTGTGCCTATGTTCTAGGTCTCCGTCCCTCCAAAGGCCCGTCTGTCCATCTCCCTGGCCCCGCGTTGTCGGTGCGTGTGGCCAAGGGCGAGGCGACAAGCGAGACCAAGGTCAGCGAGAAGGAGCGACGCTTCCCGGCGCCAGCGGGGGCGGTGTCTCTCTCCCTCCCCTCCCGGGCCTCCGGGTCAGCTCCGGCAGCGCCTCGGGAACCGGGACGGACTACCCTTGGCCTCGCCGAGGTCCTTGAGCCTGGGACCCCCTCCTGGAACTCCGCTCCCCCGCACCTGCGCGCCCGCTCCCGTTCCTCCGATCCCCACCCCGCTCGGCTCTCCTGATCCCCCTCCTCCCTCCTAGAGGGCTAGGATAGTTGCCAAGGAGACAGCCCCGCCCCGGCTCCCAGAGGCACCGCTTCTCCGCGCCTGGAAGCCTGGCGGTTGGCCGATGGGGCTAGTGCTCTAGCCGCCCCGCCTCCTCCAACCCCGCGGACGGCTGGGCGTTAATGGTCGCCAGGGAACGCCAGGCGCCTTCCTGATTGGCCGGGGGCGCTCTGGTCGGGTCCGCCTCCCCTGTCGGCCAGAAGCCCCTGCAGGAGGTAGTGGGAGGGAGGTGTCAGGCGTTTCCCATCCAGCCGGGCCTGTGCCTTCAAAACTTTTCCCGCCCCTACTTAACCTCTATTATGTTTTATGAAAGGCAGAAGATCTGAGAACAGACACCCTTCCTCCTCGTCGGCCTCACACCCCTTGCCTCTCCTCTCCACCTTCCCCAGCGCCTGAGTTTAACTCAATCCCTGGCAGCCTTTGTCCCTGGTTGCTGGATTTCCTCACAGGGAGGCAGGATTCCTTCCAGGTGAGGGTGATACAGAGGAGAATTGGACTAAGAGAACCATCTGGCCTTCGAGGCATCATCTAACAATTCTCCAGTCTTGTCTGACTCGAATGGAGGCTTGCAGAGGAAGGGAACCTGAGAAACACTGCCTCGGGTGCAGCTTTGAATTGAGGAAGTGAGCCTGGACAGACAACTTAATATCATCCAATTATTGTCTTTTTTTCTACGCTTCGTGCTGAAACAAGTTTGGCAGCGTTCTTGACAGTTAATGAGCCTGATGCCCCTGTGTGATGCAGGAGCCATGGATCGTGTTTTCTTGTCGCCTACCCAGACAAATGAAGGAAAGAGAATGTTTGTGAGGAAGGATGGCCTCTTCTTCATGAAAAGGGATGAGAACAAGAACTTGGAGAATGCCAAGTGGCAAAAAGTGGAGAGAAACTATCTAAAGGCTTACAGGCGGGGCGCGGTGGCTCATGTCTGTAATCCCAGCACTTTGGGAGGCCCAGGCAGGTGGATCACGAGGTCAGGAGTTCGAGACCAGCCTGACCAAATTGGTGAAACCCTGTCTCTACTAAAAAATACAAAAATTAGCCAGGCGCGATGGCGGGCACCTGTAATCCCAGCTACTTAGGAGGCTGAGGCAGGAGAATCCCTTGAAACGGGGAGGCAGAGGTTGCAGTGAGCCGAGATCTCGCTACTGCACTCTTGTCTGAGTGACAGAGCAGGACTCTATCTCTAATAATAATAGTAATAATAAAGGCTTACAAATAAAATCACAAGAGCTCATCCCACAAATGAAGCGGGGAAAACTTTCTGCCCTCCAGAGGAACAACTTCCAGCTCCACAGCTCTCTCCCATCCCAATGTCTGTTTGTCCTGAAACCTTTGCTAAGAATGGCTTACATGGTCCAGCACTAGAGTCCACAGTCAGGGAAGCCTACAAGAGGACCAGTTTTGGGAAGAGCTGGACATGGGGTACTCTCTGGTCATCCCCAAAGCACTCAGGTAGGAAACAAGTCTCCTTCACAAGATATTTTTCTCTGACCTCCAACTTGTTGATCCACGAAAATTCACACAGGAGAGCAGCCACACCCTAAAAATGGGTGGCGAGACCTCCAACCACAGCTCTGACACTGTCCACTGCCTGCACTCTTATGAGCCACAAGTCCCAGGTGTAGCAGAAGCTGGGCCAAGACTTCACGCTGCCCAGGCACCCGCATTTCCACGTGCAAATTCAGCCTCACTGGCACCTGGAGTAAGAGTGGCTCAGTTCCAGCCAGCCTCCTCCAGGACCAGGGAGCCATCTATTCATAGGGACTTCACAAGGAAGCCAGCCTCCACCTGACACACAGCCACAGCAGTGAGAGGCTCCAAGCCCAGTGACCCAACACCAGCTAATCCAAGGCAGGAGAAACTTGGGAGTCCACTGGCGTTGTCCTACCTCTGCATCCATGAGGATGAACCCTGCGCATGTCCTGAGTCGGGTGGTCACTTTGTTCACAGCATTATCTCCTGGCATGCACAGCACTAGGGCAGAGCCATTCAGTGTGCAGCCAAGGTTTATGGTCCAGCCAACGTGGCCAGTGCTGCAGGATAGAGAGATCCCTCACAGACGTTCTCAGTGAGAAGAGCTTCCGTGTGCATTGCTCCCTCCCCTCATGCAAAGGACAAGCTCTCTTAAAGGCCTTCGATCTGATGCTACAGGAGATGCCCCAGTGTACTGAACATGATCCTAGGTACCCAGGAAGACAGCAGCCACGGTATAGGGCCCTTTGGAAAGAATAAAGAAATGGAAGTCTTTGTGTATGCCTGACATTGGGGACAGGCCCCGGGACCAACCACTACTCTTGCAAAACTAAGAGCAGTGTGAAAATAATGTTTTGTTTGCAGCAGTGGTTCTCTCAAACTTTCACAGGCATCAAATTCTATCCCTGGAGATTCTCATTCAATAGATGAGGAACTGGGCCCAAGGAGTAGCTACCTTTTTTTTTTTTTTTTGAGATGGAGTCTCACTGTTGCCCAGGCTGGAGTGCAGTGGCGCTATCTCTGCTCAGTGCAACCTCCACCTCTGAGTTCAAGCGGTTCTCCTGCCTCAGCCTCCTGAGTAGCTAGGACTATAAGCATGTGCCACCATGCCTGGCAATTTTTTTTTTTTTTTTTAATGTATCTTTAGTGGAGACGGGGTTTCACCATGTTAGCCTGGATAGTCTCGGTCTCCTGACCTCGTGACCCGCTTGCCTCAGCCTCCCAAAGGCTGGGATTACAGGTGTGAGCCACTACTCCGGCCGAGAGTAGCTACGTTTTCAAAAGATACTCAGCCCGGCCCTACCTCTAGGTGGAAATATCTACACCACAAACTAAGGAGCTGAGAATGGGGTGGGGCTAAGGCTTAAGGGTTTCATGACGCTAAAAAAGGTGATGAGATGCTGGAAAGTTGGGCCATGAGGGCAGGAAGCAGAGGAGTTGGAGTCTGGCTTCTGGGCCCTAAATAAGCTTTACAAACTTCAAAGCACTCAGAGACTTCTAGGTAATAATCATGGCACCTTTAATTGGCGTACTCAGGGCCAAGATCTGACTGTCAGTCTGGGCTGAGAACTGGTGTTGCAAGCTGGGCTTTCCCCAGGCTGTGTTGAGGGTTAGGGGAGGGGACTGGGATGTACACTGGGAATTAAAACCTGGTACAAAGGTATCTCCTACTGCCAAGGTGCCTCTTCTCACCCCATGTGTCCCTGTGATAAGGTGACACACGAGTCAACCCACCCCAGAAAAGCTGAGGGAGAGAGACCTTGGTGGGGTCGGATTGGAGATGAGGTTGGAATAAAGTCAGTTCATTACTTCACTTGACACAGTGTCTTGTCTCCAAAACTTCTACCTCCTTCCAGGTTGACAAATCTGGTCTCTTCCTCCCTGGGTAGGCCAGACACAGGGCTGAGCTGGGTGACAGGCGGGGGCGCACAGGCCAGCAGAGGTCACAGGCCCTTGCTCTCCTTGGGCAGGTGCTGCTCATGGCTGGACTCTGCCCACAAAGGAATTAGTGGTAGATGGATAATGGAGTCGTGAAGTGCTGGGGGGATTCTGTGTAGAGCTTGGGGATACAGATGGGTACAGTTGCCACTGGCTACAAATCTAACACCAGGTGTTCCTGGCCTAGTCCTCTCTGCCCATGATGGCACATACTTAAAGACAGCAAAGATGGCGCGTACCTAAAGACAGGAAAGATGCAAGGATTGTTTTGACACAGACATGGGTTCAAGAAATACTTCCCTTTCTTCTTTGCTGTACTTTAAACACCAAAAACACTAGAAGCAAGCAATGATGAATGGCAACGCGTGCTTGGTCAGGAGCTGATGGGATGAGTGGCCACGGTAAGTTGGGAGTTCTGGCTCCAGCCCAGCTCCCAACAACTGCGACTTTCTGAGAGCCTAGGTGGACTTCCAAAATCTTTGGATTTTTCTAGAGATGCCAGAAACCTGGATTTTGGTGCAAAATAACCTTTTAAATCTTCACCACTAATTGTTATCACTTAAAAACACTGCCTGGGCCCAAATCAATACAGCAACTGCAGGCCAGATCCAGTACAGGGCCACTGGTTTTTTAAGTTGTGCAGCAAAAAGACAATGAAGGTCAGTGCGGTGGCTCCCCTGTAATCCCAGCACTTTGGGAGGCCAAGGTGGGCAAATTGCTTGAACCCAGGAGTTTGAGACCAGCCTGATCAACATAGTGGGAACCCCATCTCTGCAAAAAAACTAAAACTTAGCCAGGCATAGTGTAGCCCACCTGTAGTCTCAGCCATCTGAGAGCCTGGGGCAGGAGGATTCCTTGAGCCCAGCAGGTCTAGGCTGCAGTGAGCCCAGTTCACACCACTGCATTCCAGCTTGGGTGATGAGCAAGATGCTGTCTTAAAAATATGTAAATAAATAAACAGACAATGGGTATTGTGTTGTGGGAGGGTCAAAGAAAATAAAAAAGAAAAGGCCAGGTGAGGTGGCTTAAGCCTGTAATCCTAGCACTTTGGGAGGCAGAGGTGGGTGGATCACCTGAGGGCAGGAGTTCAAGACCAGCCTAGCCAACATGGTGAAACCCCATCTCTACTAAAAATATAAAAATTAGCCAGGCATAGTGTGCCTGTAATTCCAGCTACTCAGGTGGCTGAGGCAGGAGAATCGATTGAACCCAGGAGGCGGACATTGCAGTGAGCGAAGATTGCACCATTGCACTTCCAGCCTGGGCAACAAGAGCAAAACTCCATCTCAAAAAATTAAAAAAGTAAAAAGAAAAAACAGAGAAAACAAGGTTCTCCTCTACCTCAATCCTCTTAGCACCTTTGGGAGGAGAAACAGCTTTTGCTTCCGGGTATGCAGGTCTGGGGGGTTCTCACCTCAGCCCTGCCTCAGCAAAGGTGGCCTTGGAGAGCCCAGGGCAGCGGGGAGCAAGGTGCTGGCAGAAGAGGCTGCTGAGGGCCCACGTTCAGAATGTCCACACCCCAGGCCAGCTCTTGCCGTGGATTCTGGGACCTCCCTGCAGGCCGCTGCAGAGGTTCGGGCCCCTGAGCCCATCTCGGGCCTCCCGCACTGTCTAGATAGTCACTTTTGAGGCCTTCATCCACATTCCTGGAATATCTCTGGGTACAGCTGGAAGCCCACGGGTGGGTCCAGGTCCCCGCGGCCAGGGGTCAGTGTCACAGACAGACCCCCAGGGCGCCGGCCCCTGCGCCCCTCGCCCCCTGGCCGATGGACCCACTGGTGCTTGGCCATGCCAGTCTTCAGGCCGAAACAGCGGCCACACTGTGGGCAGCGGTAGGGCTTCTCGCCGGTGTGGACGCGCAGGTGCGAAGTCAGAGCCGTGCGGCGCATGAAGGCCCTGCCACACTCGGAACAGCGGTGGGGCCGCTCCCCGCGATGGATGGCCCGGTGTTTGCTCAGGGAGGAAGCATGGCCAAAGCCCTTGCCGCAGTCTGCACAGTAGAAGGGCTTCTCACCCCTGTGGCTGTAGATGTGCTCCACTAGCGTGGAGCGCCAGGCGAAGCTCTTCCCGCACACGTAGCAGCCGTGACGCTGGTCCGCTCGGGGGACAGGGGGGTGGACAAAAAAGCGGGGGCGACTCCGGTGCCGCGCCTTGGACGGCTGCTCCAACCTGGTAAAGGGGGCTTGGGGAACCTTCAGCCCAGGAGACCCGGCGGTCACAGGGACAGGCTTCTCCAGGGCTCCCATCCCTTCCCTTTGTCTTTCCTCTTCCTCGTTTCTGGAATCTGCTGGGAGATAAAGACGAGAAAGTTCAGGCGCGGCTCATCCTGGTCCTTGAATCCCACAGCCCGCGTGGACAGGGACAGGCCTGCTGGACCCCCGGCTGCCCCTGGGAGATGGAGGAGTGACACCTGCTCTTCCGCTGCTGAGCCAGACAGAACCAGGAGGGAGAAACAGTCCATTCCGCCTTGGGGCTGGGGAAATGTCACCACAGGGAAGGGCAGAGATGACATGAACATCTGGGCCTGATCCAGAAGGAGGAGCGGACACCTGGCAATATTCTAGGCAGAAGGAACAGCACCAACAAAGGCAGAACCAGGCGGGCATGGCCAAGTTCAGTGGGGCTGGATACTCTGCAAAGGCTGAGGCAAGAACTGAAGGAAGGAAATGGGAGGGCGGGGTAGGAGGCGGGGCATAGGAACCATCCTGCAGGAAAACGACTGGGGCGGGTCATGATGTGGAGGTAGAGCCAACGGAACTTAGAGGCCGGGCGCGGTGGCTCATGACTGTGATCCCAGTGCTTTGGGAGGCCGAGATAGAGGATGGCTAGAGTTCGAGACCAGCCCGGGCAACACACCGGGACCTCCACCTCTTTAAAAAAAATTTTTTAATTAAAAAAACAAAACAAAACAAAATAGCCAGGCGTGGTGGCTAGTGCCTTTACAGTCTTAGGTACTCTGGAGGCCCAGGCGGGAGGATTGCTTGATCCGATTGCTTGAGCCCGAGGCTGCAGTGAGCTATGATGGCACCACTGCACCTCAGTCTGGGCAACAGAGACCCTATCTCTAAAGCAAAACAAAAAAGCCCCCAGAGTGTAGTGACCACGCAGAGGTGAGGACTCAGAGGCAGGTATGGCAGGGCCAGAGCCCCCATCACAGCCCCTTTCTAGGCTGCATCCGGGGCCAAGGCAGGGACTCACCCTGCTGGCCGTAGTTGAGAAGGCAGTTCAGAGAGGAAACTGCTAAGCAGGTTGCTGGGGGTGGCAGAGGAAACCGGGATGGGACAGGAACAGAGAAGTCCCCATGGGACTTAGCACCCGATACTCCACCTGGGTCCGTTTCTGTCGGACACTTCGTCACCTCCGGATCCCGGGCAGCTGGATCCCACAGTTCGGCCGCCTCCTCCACCCAGGAGATGAGCGCCGGCTTGCTGCCTCCGACTCCTGGGGGAGAAGAACGCAAACCCCACGCTGCGGGGAGGCCGCCTGCCCGGCCCCGGGACCCCCAACTCCACGCGCAGCTCCCAGAGGCGCGGTAGGGCGTGTAGGGGCGCAGGGCCCAGGTGAGCAGGTGGGGGTCTCACCGAGCGCGCCCAGGTGGCCGTAGGTCTCCCGCATCACGTCCCGGTACAGGGCCCTCTGCGCGGGTCGCAGGCAGCCCCACTCCTCCCGAGAGAAGTACACGGCCACGTCGGCGAAGCTCACGGTCCCGGGCTTTCTCCACTCGGGTACTGCCCCGTTTGGATCCCGAGAAGGGAGCGGGGCCAGAGGCGGCGCCATGGGGACTGTCAGCCCCAGCGACGAATCGGTCACCTCCCCTGGCCGGGCCTGGGCATACGGAACCTCCCGCGCCCGAGAACGCCTCCCCGACCCAGTCCCAAGGGAAGGAGGGAGGTCACTATAACCCCCGAGGGCCCACTAGAGGGGATGGAAACTAAGGGCCGATGGCTGCGAGTCCATAGTCAGAAATGGACTATTTCTTCAAAAAAAACTGCGGCTGCGCGACCTCTCCACCTTTGCCCCTGCGCAATTGTACCCAGGACGACGCCCCCCGCCCCCACCCCCAGGCAGCGTTCTCTCCGTGCCCTAATCCAAAATGGCCGTTGCGGCTACAGGCGCCGGCCTGGAAAACCAACCGAGTGTGCTCTGGCCCCACCCGGTGAGGCCGCACAGCTCAGAGCTCAGCCCGGGTTTGCAGAAATTAAGGAGCTTCCCACGGAAGGGAACCGTCGTGAACTCAGAAGTTAGTTTTCGTCCCTGGACCTTTTTAGAATCGGGCTCCAGCCCATCACCCTCTCATTTTGTCCTCAGGAACGGCGGCAGCAGTCTCTTCCCAATGTTGAGAGCAAAAAGTGTGAACCCAGAAATTCCGAGATCTCAATTACTTGCCAAGGTTGACGACACGCGCGTGACAGACTCAGGAAGTCCTCACGACATGTGCCCAAGGTGGTCGGGACACAGCTTAGTTTTATACATTTTATGGAGACATGAGACATCAATCAGTGTATGTAAGAAGTACATTGGTTCTGTCTGGAAAGGCGCGACAACTTGAAGCAAAGGCAGGAAGACCTGAAGCAGGGGGGGCTTCCAGGAAACTGAAGATGAGGCACAAACGGTTGCATTCTTTGGAGTTTCTGATTAGCCTTTCCAAAGGATGCAATCAGGTATGCATCTATGTCAGCCAGCAAAGGGGTGACTTCGAATAGAATGGGAGGAAGGTTGGCCCTAAGCAGTTCCCAGCTTGACTTTTACCTTTAGGGTAGTGATTTGGGGGGCCCCAAGATTTATTTTCCTTTCACAAAAGCCATGGAGTGGATACAGGAGACCCTCCTCTATTGTAGGCTTGTTGGAGCTTGAAATCCTTGGAGCTTCTAGATGGCGGAAGCAACCAGGAGAGTAGGGTAAGGTTGAGAAGGTCAGAGGGTCCTCTCTTCTAGGAGTTTCTCCCATGTGCTGTGCAGGACGCCTCCCGACCGCTGGTTTCCCTCTAGCTGCAGCCAGGCTCTCGGCTCCCCTCAGGTCCTGCCCCTAGGCGGATGGCCGAAGACTCCTCCGCTCAAAACCAGCTCATCCCTTTCTTACCCCAACCTGCTTCCCCTGGGATCTTTATGTCAGTAAATGTCCCCAGCTCTCCCACCAGACCTCCGTCTCACACTTCCTGATGGCGTACTCTGTGCTCCACCTGACTTCATACGTGTCCTGTGTACTGGAGTCAGAGTAATCTCCAAGGCGCCTTTTAGCTCTTAGTGGGCTCTTTAGTTGAATCTAGGCCTAGATTGAGAATCGTCTGTAATCCTATCTACTGGGAGGTCGAGGCATGAGCATCTCTTGAGTCCAAGAGAGTGAGATCCGCCTGCTCAACTTAGGAGACCCTGTCTCAAAAATAAATAAGAAAAAAGGAAAGAATACAAATTGTATCTGTTTTACATGTACTCAGGGATCTTCACAAGACAGAGCAGTCAGAAAAAATGGCTGAAGCCAAGTTTGGCTTTTATATTTCTTTTCTTTTTTTTTTTTTTTTTCAGAGACAAGTGAACATTTATTTTTATGGCTTTCTTCCTATGTGTATTTCAAGTCTTTTTCAAAACAAGGCCCCAGGACTCTCCAGATTCAGTTATGTCCTTGGGCTTGGTTGGCTGCTGCAGGAGCCTTAAGGAGCCTTTTACAAATGTTAGAGTTACTCATTTATCAACATTAAACCCTAGGATAGATGCAACAGAGCAAGACTCCTTCCTCCATGGAATGTGCTGATTTCAGATGACGTGGCACCCAATGTAGAAAATGCTGGAATTTTTCCTTGGAACTGCACTGTGATGAGAAGTGCTTGCCATGAACATAAGCTACTGTCTTGTCTTGTCTTTTTGAGACGGAGTTTTGCTCTCGTTGCCTAGGCTAGAGTGCAATGGTGTGATCTCTGCTCACCACAACCTCCACCTCCCAGGTTCCAGCGATTCTCCCACCTTAGCCTCCCAAGTAGCTGGGATTACAGGCATGCACCACCACGCCCAGCTAATTTTTATATTTTTACTAAAGACGGCGTTTCTCCATGTTGGTCAGGCTGATCTCAAACTCCTGACCTCAGGTGATACGCCCGCCTCAGCCTCCCAAAGTGTTGGGATTATAGACTTGAGCCATCGCACCTGGCCATCGCGCCTGGTCTTTTCTTTTCAGTTTTTGAAGATAAAGCAGGAAATAATCTCTGAAGTAGTTGCTAAAAATTCCCAAAACAACAAAAACACATGCTTCCACTTCACTGATAAAAATTTATCACAGTTTGGCCGGGCGCGGTGGCTCAAGCCTGTAATCCCAGCACTTTGGGAGGCCGAGACGGGCGGATCACAAGGTCAAGAGATCGAGACCATCCTGGCTAACACGGTGAAACCCCGTCTCTACTAAAAAATACAAAAATCTAGCCGGGCGTGGTGGCGGCGCCTGTAGTCCCAGCTACTCGGGAGGCTGAGGCAGGAGAATGGCGTGAACCCGGGAGGCGGAGCTTGCAGTGAGCTGAGATCTGGCCACTGCACTCCAGCCTGCGCGACAGAGTGAGACTCCGTCTCAAAAAAAAAAAATTTATCACAGTTTGGCACCTGAGTCTAGTTCAGCTGACAGATGAGCTGATTGATACATTCACCCCGATAACCAGGTGTGCCCATCTCCTTGAGGAAGCCCACTCTATTTTTGGTAGCATCATGGGCCACTGAGAGGTGGAAAGGACGCAAGAACCATGAGAGCTCCTGGAAATGCTTCCCTGGGAAGGCAATTTAATGAATGAGGTCTTCCAAGCAAATGACACCAAACTTCCCCAGGTCCTCCTCAATCACTGTGTTGTCTGTCAGGGGGATGGTCTTCCTCTTCCTTTTTTTTTTTTTTTTTTTGTGAGACAGAGTTTTACTCTGTCGCCCAGGCTAGAATGCAGTGGCGTGATCTCGGCTCACTGCAAGCTCTGCCTCCCGGGTTCACGCCATTCTCCTGCCTCAGCCTCCCGAGTAGCTGGGACTACAGGCGTGTGCCAACATGCATGGCTAATTTTTTGTATTTTTAGTAGAGATGGGGTTTCACCGTGTTAGCCAGGATGGCCTCGATCTCCTGACCTCGTGATTCACCCGCCTCGGCCTCCCAAGGTGCTGGGATTACAGGCGTATGCCACCACACCTGGCCAATGGTCTTATTCTTGACCTTGGCTGGTCCATGTTTCAAAATGAGCTCCCAGACAGACTTCAGATTTGGAAATCCTCAGGTCACATAAGGTTCCACTATACGTAGCATTTTTAGGTTCTGGGGGGTGACTTTTTACAAAGACACCACTAAAAATTTTCTTTAGGCGAAGTCTTGCAATGGTTCTCTGCACCAGTAAACTCACACCATCAATCCTTTTGATGCATACAACAAAGGCCAAGGAATGTTTATCTGGCAATTCCAAGGCATGAGGTTTCACTTCTAGTCATCTGAGATGCACCTTGTCACGTTTCTCCTGCCAGGAATCATGTAGGAATGATTCCAGTCGCTTAAACCTGAGCCCTTTTCCTGTCCTCTGCTCCTTCTTTGCCAAAAGTGCCTGCTTTGCCTGGGTGGCTTTGAGGGCTTGATAAGACCTCCTATTTTTCAGATTTTCTGGAACCAAAAGGATTTTTCTTTGCTCTTGCTCCACCATCTTTCTAGTGGTGCAGCTACTGATCATTTTCTTTCTTT
Organism: Chlorocebus sabaeus; assembly: GCF_047675955.1. Classification (NCBI taxonomy): domain Eukaryota; kingdom Metazoa; phylum Chordata; class Mammalia; order Primates; family Cercopithecidae; genus Chlorocebus; species Chlorocebus sabaeus. The sequence continues at coordinate 27,508,345 of NC_132908.1, forward strand.
TCTTTCTCTTTCTCTTTCTCTTTCTTTCTTTCCTTTTTTTTTTCTTTTTTTTTTGACGAAGGCTCGCTTTGTCGCCCACGCCACCGCGCCCGGCCTATATTTCTTAAAGAACTATAATTTTTATTTATTTATTTATTTATTTTGAGATGGAGTTTCGCTCTTGTTGCCCAGGCTGGAGTGCACTGGCGCAATCTCGGCTCACTGCAACCTTTGCCTCCCGGATTCAAACGATTCTCCTGCCTCAGCACCCTGGATAGTTGGGACTACAGGCATGCACCACCACACTCAGCTAATTTTGTATTTTTAGTAGAGATAGGGTTTCACCATGTTGGTCAGGCTGGTCTTGAACTCCTGACCTCAGACAATCCACCCACCTTGGCCTCCCAGAGTGCTGGGATTACAGGTGTGAGCCACTGTGCCCGGCCAAGGACAATAAATTTTAAAAGACATGACAGGACAAAGAAAATCTGGCTAGGGCAGTAAAATTTTCAAGGGGAGATCTATGTGGGGGGGAGGGTGTGAAACAGGTGGAAGATATGGATTACTTTGTTAAGTGTGTTTATTCTGGTCCCTTGTGGACTCTAAGGGCTATTTTCTCACCCTGGGGAGCAGAGGCAAAAAGTTTGGGAGGGGCATAAGGATTCAGTGTTGCCCAGGGGGTGTGGTCCCAGCCCTAGGTCTCCCAGGCTCTCAGGCCTCTGAAGGACACAAGAGAAAACTGAAAACTTCCCTTAAGAGCAATGACATTTCTTCTCTTACAGTGCCCACCCCTCAGCGTGGTGCCTATCACCTCCACAGTCTGGAAGAGCTCTGGGAGGTGCTGGAAGCTCCCGTGGGGGTCTGGACCCTCCTGGGAAAGAACCAGGGGCAGAGTTCACAATCCTGGAGGTCAGCCTCTGAGGCCCATGTCACCAGGCCAGTGGCTCCACTGAAGGGCCCCTGGCTCAAGCATTGCCAGCAGTGGGGACAGGCGAAGGAGCACAGGCCCGCTGGGCAGCAGGAAGCAGGGGTGGACCTCGCTGTGGGAGAAGTGGGTGCTGTACCAGCTGCAGGAAAAAGGTCACTCCCCGGAGTACCTGGGGCCTGGCTGAAGGTACTGGCGAAGCGTGGCTGCACTGGGGACAGGAATGAGGTACTGGGTGAATGCCAGATGTTGATGCCGGGCAGAGACTGCAGGTTTGGGGAAGGCCTGGCTGCAGGGAGCCTTGGCCAAAAGCTCAGAGACCAGGTCAGTGTTTCTGATGCCAAGGGCTTATGACAGCTCCCAAATAGACTCCTGCTGGTCCCTTCCAAATGTGTTATTTTTCTGAGTGGCCATTGGGAAACTGCTGATTCAAAACTTACCTCTTGCCTTGTCAACTCCCCAAGGCCTACTCATATTCAACCTTCACAACAGCAGCATTCAGATGGGTACCCCTGGGAGCCACCCTCATCCCCCACCCCCAGACAGTGCTGGCCAACTGAGGAGCTCACCAGGCAGTGACATTCCCACATGCCTCAAGGCCAACCAGAGGAGCCGCCATCAACCACACAGGCAGCTATTCCAGGGCCCAGGGGCCTGGAGAGAGAAAGGTGAACTTTCTTCATCCTAAACTTGAATTCACGCACTGCCACTGAATGGGCCGATTCATAGCACGGCCTGACTATAGTCCCATGGAATGTCACCAGTCAAATTAAGTGCTGGGCATGGTGCCTCATGCCTGTAATCCCAGCACTTTGGGAGGCCAAGGAGGGCGGATCACCTGAGATTAGGAGTTCAAGAGCAGCCTGGCAAACATGGTGAAACCCCATCTCTACTAAAAATACAAAAATTAGCTGGGTGTGGTGGCACATGCCTGTAATCCCAGCTACGCCAGGCTGAGTCAGGAGAATGGCATGAACCCGGGAGGCAGAGGTTGCAGTGAGCCGAGATCACACCACTGCACCCGAGCCTTGGTGACAGAGTAAGACCCTGTCTTTAAAAAGAAAAAAAAAAAAAAAAAGGCCGAGCACGGTGGCTCACACCTGTAATCTCAGCACTTTGGGAGGCTGAGGCAGGCCAATCAACTGAGGTCGGGAGTTTGAGACCAGTCTGACCAACATGGAGAAACCCCATCTCTACTAAAAATACAAAATTAGCCAGTCGTGATGGCGCATGCCTGTAATCCCAGCTACTCAGGAGGCTGAGGCAGGAGAATCACTTGAACCCGGGAGACGGAGGTTGTGGTGAGCTAAGATTGCGCCATTGCACTCTAGCCTGGGCAACAAGAGCGAAACACCATCAAAAAAAAGAAAAAAAGAAAAAAAGAAAGAAGGAAAGGGAAAAGAAGCCCAGTCTGGGCCAGGTGTGGTGCCTCACACCTGTAATCCCAGCACTTTGTGAGGCTGAGCTGGGGCAGATCCCCTGAGGTCAGGAGTTCATGACCAGCCTGGCCAACATGGTAAAACCGCGTCTCTACTAAAAATAAAAATAAAAAAAATTAGCCAGGTATGGTGGCAGGTGCCTGTAATCCCAGCTACTCGGGAGGCTGAGGCAGGAGAATCACTTGAACCTGGGAGGCGGAGGCTGCAGTGAGCAGAGATCGCTCTACTGCCCTCCAGCCTGGTCAGCAGAGCGAGACTGTCTCAAAAAAAAAAAAAAAATTGTAGCAGGACGAGCCTCAGACAAGAACCCCTCAGACACCGAGTTGTGAAAGAAAGGGCTTTATTCAGCTGGGAGCATCAGCGGACTCACATCTCCAAAAATCGAGCTCCCCAGATAAGCAATTCCTGTTCCTTTTAAGGGTTCACAACTATAAGGGGGTCTGCCTGAGGGGGTTGTGATCGACTGAGCAAACAGTGGGTAGTGACAGGGAGCTGCATGCACCAGTAATCAGGAAGGAACAAAACAGAACTGGGATTTTTTTACAATGCTTTTCCATACAATGTCTGGAATCTATAGATAACACAAGCAGTCAGGTCAGGGGTTGGTTTTGTTTGTTTGTTTGTTTGTTTGTTTTGAGTTGGAGTCTTGCTCTGTCACCCAGGCTGGAGTGCAGTGGTGCGATCTCGGCTCACTGCAACCTCTGCCTCCCAGGTTCAAGCAATTCTCCTGCCTCAGCCTCCTGAGTAGCTGGGACTACAGGCGCCCGCCACCACGACTGGCTAATTTTTTGTAATTTTGGTAGAGATGGGGTTTCACTGTGTTAGCCAGGATGGTCTCAATCTCCTGACCTCGTAATCCACCAGCCTCGGCCTCCCAAAGTGCTGGGATTACAGGCGTGAGCCACCGCACCTGGTCTAGGGGTTGATTTTTAACTACCAGGCCCAGGGTGCGGTGCTGGGCTATCTGCCTGTGGATTCCACTTCTGCCTTTTAGTTTTTACTTCTTTCTTTGGAGGCAGAGTCTGGGCATAAGACAATATGAGGGGTGGTCTCCTCCCTTAAAGTGAGAAAGAAAAGGTCAAGATCCCAGGCTCCAGGAAATGTAATAAATTCAGGTCAGCAAAAATGAGTCACACCAGGAGCAAGGAACATATAAGTAGCGTTTCTTCCTGAACAAAATATTCCTCTTCCAGCTGGGACTGAGACGTCATCCGCTTTTCTCCCCTTTCTGCCTTTCTGTCAGGCTTCCTCCTTCCTGGGGATCCTGGGCATTTTGACCTCACAGCTGGGCCTCCTCCTACTCTCAGGAGATGAGGATGTAAGGTCAGCTGAGAGAAAGGAAAAATAGACCTAAAGTTAGGCAGGCAAGTTTTCATTAACCTGCCAGCTGCTCCCCTAATAGAGAAGCAGCAGCCCCAAGCTTACAGAATGAGGGGTTTATATTGGGGAGGGGAGTTTGAGGGAGTTCTTTGGTATGGCCACATCCTGGGTTGTTTGCTGGTTAATTTTGCTACGTATTACCTTGTGACATCTATTACAGGAGGGTGAAGGTAAAGTTTATGTTTCCCACGACCTCCCCCGTCAGGTGTGGGTGGTTTGTAATTGGGGTTTGCTTATTGCAGCAAGGTCTGACAAGTGACGTCTGCTTGCTTCACTGCGGCACCTAGATAAGGGCTTAGAAATATAAAGAGGCTTGGGGGAAGGGTGGGCAGCACCAAGAAGCTTTCTTGGGCATTTTGTCCCTAACATTCCAGCCTTTTAATAGGTAATAGAAGAGGGGCACCATTGTCTGGCTGCTTCTTGCTGGGAAGGGGCGACGGTTGTTGGGGAAGGCTGGATGGAAGGGATTGCTGTTTTTGGAGCCATTGGTATTCCCGGAGCAGCATTATATCTTGTCTTGTCCCATAGGTAAAGCTCTGATAAGGTCCTATAAAAACTGGGCGAGAAGGTGTAAGAGACAAGGGCCAAATGCTAGAAAAAGAAAAATGGTTATGGCCGGGCCTAGGTGGGTCAAGCCATGGAAACTAGGTATTAAAAGACCAGAAGGGCCACACTAGCCATCGAGGGATGTTTTCTTTAATTTTTTGTCCTCGGTCCTTTAGTCTTTTTACAGCATGTTGTACTAAGCCAGATTAGTTAAGATAAAAGCAACACTGTTCATCTAGAAAAGGGCAGAATCCTCCTTTTTTGGCTGTGAGTAGGTCTAAGTTTCTGTGGTTTTGAAGAACCATCGCTGCTAAATAATTTATTTGTGATTGGAGAGTTGTAACGGATTTGGCTGTTTTTTCCAAGCTATTCGTGAGGTCTTTGGAGAGGGATTGGTAATAGGAAACGGAGGTGGTTAATCCTGCAACCCCAGCTCCAACTCCTGTAGTTATTCTGAGGTCTACTCATAGAGGTATGAGTTGTATAGCATGGTGGTGTCAGACAGGGGTATTAACGGGGATTGGTAGGGATTGGTCTCCTGAGGCAACGTTGATATTTGGACTGAGGAAAACCAGGGTGCAGGTGCCCATCCAGTTAGATGGGAGGCAAATATAAGTTGAGGTACTGCATAGGAAAAGTATGCCTTGGTTTGGTAGACAGAACTGGTTGTGTATGCTAAAAATGTATACCATTTTGTTATTTTCATGCGTTTATACTCCTAGGGTCCTGGCGAGGGCTGCTGCTGTAAGTGGTTGTAAAGGGGTGTTTGGTTTAGGCTGGGAGGCTGTGGGGTTCTTTTTTTCTCAGTGTAAGAGGAAGCGTTTTGTGTCCACTAAGATTCAAGTGGGAGTGTTGTTTAATGTTGGGATAAGGAGACAGTCGCGGGTGGTGGGTGTAGGGTAGGGATGGTGCAAGGAGAGGGGAGTCAAGGGAAGAGGGATAAACAGAGGAGGTGGTGGCCATTATAGTACTTTTTTTTTTTTTTTTTTTTTTTTTTTTTGAGACGGAGTCTCGCTCTGTCGCCCAGGCTGGAGTGCAGTGGCCGGATCTCAGCTCACTGCAAGCTCCGCCTCCCGGGTTTACGCCATTCTCCTGCCTCAGCCTCCCAAGTAGCAGGGACTACAGGCACCCACCACCTCGCCCGGCTAGTTTTTTGTATTTTTTAGTAGAGACGGGGTTTCACCGTGTTAGCCAGGATGGTCTCGATCTCCTGACCTCGTGATCCGCCCGTCTCGGCCTCCCAAAGTGTTGGGATTACAGGCTTGAGCCACCGCGCCCGGCCCATTATAGTACTCTTAATTTTTGTTAAGGAGGTGGAGGCTAGAAAAACGAAGCCTGTCTTTATTGTTGGCAGCTTTGAGAATAGTATGTTCGGTGGGAGGTTTGAGTTGTAGGGTAAAGTTGCAGTTTGGAATTCAGGTGGCTGAGGGGAATGCCAGAGGGTAGATGTCGTTGTACGCACAGTAGTGCTGGATAGAATAAGATTGTGTGGGTTGTTATGGCTCCTAATACGGGTTTATCACGGCTGCAGTAGGGGGATAGGTTGTGTAAATAGGGATGTAAGGTTGTAACAGCTGGACCAAACTCATTAGCTAACTGGGGGGAGATTTCTGTTAATGCCTGTGTGTCGAGTTCGAGGGGGCTGTTAATGAGGATTTCGGGATGGTAGGTTACTTGGGTGGAAGTCCAGTTATAGGCTGAGGCAGGGATTGCATTGTATATTGTGGAGAGGAGGGATAGAAGAGGTTCCTGGAGGTAGGCCCTTAGCTTCAATTACTCAGTCAAGGGAAACAACCACATACCCAGCAATTTTGGGAGAGCCAGTGGGCACAGAAGAGGAGCCATCTATAAATGGCTGGTCATTGGGGTTGGTGAGAGGCTGGGAGGAAATGTTTGGAAAGTGTGGTTGCAGATGATCTAGGATGCTAGTGCAAGAATGAGTAGGAGGGGAAGAATATACAGGGAGTGAGGATGCTGTGTTGAGGGGAGCACTTTTGACAAGACTAAATTTGGGATTTTCCATAAAGAGGGCATGGAGTAAGCCAGGCACGGTGGTTCACGCCTGTAATCCCAGCACTTTGGGAGGCTGAGGCGGGTGGATCACATGAGGTCAGGATTTCAGGACCAGCCTGGCCAACATGGTGAAACCCTGTCTCTACTGAAAATACAAAAATTAGCTGGATGTGGTGGCACACGCCTGTAATTCCAGCTACGCAAGACGCTGAGGCAAGAGCAAAACTCCATCTCAAAAAAAAAGAAGGCATGGAGTAATTGAATCCATGAAGGAGGAAGAGAGCCTAATGCTCAGAAGGAGAGGAGATCCTGTAGATTATGACGACTGTGGACAGTGGTATTCTGGCTGAAAGTTGGTTTCCTGCCTTTTAGAGCTAAAATGGGCACCACTGCTAGTGCTTTAAGACAGGTTGGCCCCCCTTTGACTGTGTTATCTAGTTGTTTAGAGAGTTAAGTTACAGGGGCAAAAAAAGGAGGAATTTTTTCCTGTTGTCCTAAGACATCGAGGGTTATTCCTCGGTTTTTGGCAGTATAGAGTGAAAGGTTGGGAGATATTAGGTGAGGACAGAGTTGATACAGTGACAAGAGCGATTTGCAGTTTGCAGAAGCTGGGGAGTATGTTATGTGAGGGGTTTAGGGGTTCACTGAGAGGGCCTTTGGCCACTTTATAGAGGGGGTGAGCTAGGAGGGTAAAGTTGGGAATCCATATTCTAAAGAAGCCTGCTAACCCTAGGAAGGAATGGATTTCTCTTTTGGAGGAGGGCGGGGATAGATTATTTATTAATGCTGCTCGGACTGGGGTCATAGCCCGGGCCCCAGGGGAAAGTTGAATTTCTAAGTAGGTTACCATGAAGGTGGAGAGTAGTGGGAGTTTGAAAAGGATATCTCTGCCCAGGAGCAGAGTTGGACATGAGGGCAGGACTAAGGAAGAGTGAGTGAAGGAAAAGCTATGCAGGGAGCAGAAGAGTGGAGGGGTGGCTCGGGGTTTGGAGACTTGTCCATCAATTCCTACAACAGAGACCTGGGAGGACTGGGTGGGTCCCGAAAAATTGGGTAAAGCAGCGTAGGTTGTCCTGGTATTAATTAAAATATATATATATATACTGGCCTACTTGCCACCATTCGGGTTACTTTTGGCTTGAATGAAGAGATGGTAGTTGTGGGGGGCGTTCATTCCAGGGCACCGTCAGTCTTCAGTGGCAAGGCCGATGAAATCTGAGTAGGAGGTTTTGGCCGGCTCAGGAGGGGATGGGGGTGGTCCTTGCTGGGGCCTCTCACAGTCTGACTTCCAGTGAGGTCCTCCACAGAGGGGGCACGGCCTGGTGGGCTTTCCTGGGTATGGGCATTGTCTGGACCAGTGGCCTTTATTGCCACACTTGAAACAGGTCCAGATGGGGTGAATTGTTAGGAGTCTTCCACGTGGAGCTGTGGCCCCGTGGGCCTGCAGGGCCTCTGATGGTGAAGGCAAGCATTTGAAACTTTGCCAGTTTTTGCCTTTTATTTTCCTCATTATGATTGTTAAAGATTTTGAAGGCTAAATTAAGGTCTCATTGTGGGGCTTGAGGGCCTTTGTCAAGCTTCTGAAACTTGCATCAAATATTGGGGGTGGATTGGGAGATGAACTGAAGGTTTAAAATAGTGGTTCTTTTTGGGCTGGCTGGGTCTGGGTTGGTATATTTTCTCATGGCTTCAGTTAAATCAGAGAGGAAAAGGGTTGGGTTTTCATTAGGACCTTGGGTGGTTTCTGAAAGTTTTTTATAGTTTACTGCTTTATACACATCCTTTTTGAGTCCTGCAAGAAGACATACAATCATGTGGTCTTGATGGTGGCTTGCAGAGGCCCTGTCTTGATAATCCTAGAGGGGTCCTGGTTGGGGACTGCGTTTGCACTAGTAGGCTGGGCAGGAGCCTGGTGATGAATGGTATCAGCATGTGCCTGAGCTAGGGTCCAGATACAGTCTCAGTCTTCTGGGGTGAGGATGGAAAAGAGGATAATGTAGAGGTTATGCTAGGTTAGTTCGTAAGACTAGGTAAGGTGCTGGAACTTCCTAATAGAAGAGGTAGGGTCTTCTGGAAATGAACCAAGTCTTTTGTTAATTAGAGAGAGATCACCAAAAGAGAAGGGAACATGAAGGCTAACAATACTTTCAGCTCCTGCTGTTTCCTGAAGGGGAAGTAAGGGAGCTGGTTGCTGAGCATGTTGGGCCCAAGAGCGGGTGAGGGGTGGAGACAGAGAGGACTCAGAGTCAGAAAGGGGGTGGTTTGAGAGATGAGGGGAAAGGGGTAGAGCCAGAACGGGGGCATACAGTGGAGGATTAGGATGCTCCTGTGGAAGATCGTGATGCTGTTGGGGAGGGGGAAAATGGGCAGGGTCAAGGGAAGAGGAATCATCCGCTGGGGCTGTGGGGAGGGGGACAGGAGATGAGTCAGGTTTGGAGCAGAGGAGGATTTGGAAAGTAGAACAAGACTGACAGAGGGAAGGGTGGTTACAGAGAGTGAAGATGTAGCAGGACAAGCCGCAGACAAAACCCCTCAGACACCGAGTTAAAGAAGGAAGGGCTTTATTTGGCCGGGAACTTCGGCAAGACTCATGTCTCCAACAACCAAGCTCCCTGAGTGAGCAATTTCTGTCCCTTTTAAGGGCTCACAACTCTAAGGGGGTCCGCATGAGAGGGTCATGATTGAGCAAGCAGAGGGTACGTGACTGGGGGCTGCATGCACTGGTAATTAGATCGGAATGAAACAAGATAGGGATTTTCACAGTGCATTTCTATACAATGTCTGTAATCTATAGACAACAATCGATTAGGTCAGGGGTTGATCTTTTAACTACCAGGCCCAGGGTCTGGCGCCAGGCTATCCGCTTATGGATTTCATTTCTGCCTTTTAGTTTTTACTTCTTCTTTTTTTGGAGGCAGAAATTGGGCATAAGACAATATGAGGGGTGGTCTCCTCCCTTCCCCCCCTTTGAGACGCTCACTCATTGGTGGGAGTTCTCACTTTCATTCTCACTATCCATGTCTTCTTGCAAGACAGATTGATAGTGATTCACATAGTACACTTGTGCTGAAGCATTTTGGTGAACTAAGGTAGCGATGAAGCTTTTTATCATTTGAAAAAGTACAGGTAGCAAACAAGGGAGCAGTAAGCAGGTTTCTGTCACTATTATAACTCCTATTATAAGAGTTTTAAATCTTTTTAGTGCTGGGAACCATTTTCCAAACATGGCCCCAGGATCAAATCCATGCCACACTTGCAGAGGCACATGTGCCAGTTTTGTCTTATCTCTAACTATGTCTTCAACTACTTGCCCTTGATCATCTATGTGTAGACAGCAATTAGTAAGGTTAAATTTTTTTTTTTTTTTTTTTGTTGAGACGGAGTCTAGCTCTGTCGCCCAGTCTGGAGTGCAGTGGCGCAATCTCGGCTCACTGCAAGCTCCGCCTCCCGGGTTCACGCCATTCTCCTGCCTCAGCCTCCCAAGTAGGTGGGACTACAGGCGCCTGCCACCGCGCCCGGCTAATTTTTTCTATTTTTTGTAGAGACGGGGTTTCACCATGGTCTCGATCTCCTGACCTTGTGATCCACCCGCCTCGGCCTCCCAAAGTGCTGGGATTACAGGCGTGAGCCACTACAGACCCCTCCTTCAGGGCTAGCAAGTAGTCAAGAGCTAATCTGTTTTGATAGATAGCATTTATCACCTGAGTTTCTTGCCAGGCCAGAATAGTCAAGGCTCTGCCAGTCTTATTAGTGATCATTTCTAAGATAGCTTGTAACCGTATGATTTGGTTGAGCATGTAAATGGGAGTCGGGTATCCCTATGAACCGTCTTGTTCCTAAGTACCGGGCCCATAATATTGTATGATTCTCTGAGGGGGCCCTTCATCATCTTTTTAATTTTCTATAGCTATGCTTCTCTTTTTGCAGGAAGCACAGACAGGGAAGCTCAGGAGTTCACCTGTTTTTGTGGACAGTAGGAAGCAAGATGGTTTAATAGTGCCAATAACACAACTACCTGCCCACTGGTTGGGTAATTTGGTGTAAGCTCTATGCCCACATATCCAGTGTAATCTAGTGGGGGCTGTCCAGTCCTGGTGGGACTCCGGATGGGTTCACACAGTTTGCAACTTTGGGAATTTACTAAATGGGTTTTTCTTAGTGTGGTTTGAACTCCACTAGGTGGCTGTTTTTGTAGTAGTAGTATACAGTTTTTGCCCAAGGCAGCTGAGTCTTCCCACAGGAAGGGTGAAGTCCTTCCCTACTCTTGCTATACAGTATTGTCTAATGACTGAGGCTTTTAGGACCCAGAAGTTATCAGGGTGATTCTTTTGATCTGGCAATTCATCAGGAACGGGGTCTGTAGATACTAATTCTCAGGCTTCCCATGGCCGTTGATCTCCCATTACAGTTCCTCTGCATACATAACATGAAGTGACATTGAGAGACTTGGCTACATGCTCAACTAATTGCAAAAACAAATTTCTTGTTTTTCCTGGAATTTCTGGTACTGACACATTCAGTTCATCATAGAAGATTTGAAATACTGGCTCAGGAGAGCATTTGTAAACTTCACCTCAAACCACAATATTTACTCAAGGATCTAGTCTAGCCTCATCCATTCCTGGGATTACATGCTCCCTCTCTTTCCAGTGAGGATCAAGGGGGTTGGTTATTACTAGTTCTAAGGGGTTACACTGACCACTGGTACAGGAAGGGCTACTTTTCCTTTTCTGAAGGTGGACAGGATCTTTTTTCTTTTTTATCTAAGTAGCCTAAATGACACAAGACCACTATCCACATTCTTTTCCACACAGTCTTAATTCATGACAAATATACTTATTTTCTGCCATATAAGCCTCTTTCCTGATTAACAGAACCACATCCTATTCCCAACTTATTACAATTAATGACAGCACAAGCATCAAACTTCAAGGTGACTTGTTTGGACACCCCTTTTTCTTTTGTTTTCGCTAACCCTTTACTCGTATCATTTATGAGTCCCCACCAGTCCTCAGGCCTTAATCTTATTTTAAAAACTGTGGCCATGGGAGGCTCAGATGGGTCATAACACACATCAGGTTGGTCATTTCCTGGGCTACATACCTTGTATAGAATAGCATTATACAAACCAGTTTTTTTTTAGAGTCCCGATACACTTATAATAATCATAAAATAGGACTGTAGCAACTTTTTGTCCTACCTCACTGGACTTGATGTATACACTGGGAACAGTCCTCAGTCTAAGGAAGGTCAGTTAAAGTCCTTACTGTACAAGTCCAAATTTTAAGGAAAATGAGTCTGTGATGACTTTTCTCATGCTTCAGCTGTGCGTGGACCAGTCAGCTTCCAGGTGTGACTGGAGCATGGCTTGTTGTCTTCTTCAGAGTCACTTTGCAGGGGTTGGTGAAGCTGCTCCCGTCCGCATACCGCTCACAGTCTACTGATGTTTAAGTATGTTCTCGGAGGTTGGGCCTCCATCCCCTCTACACAGTTATGTTCAACTGAACTCTCTGATACCGGGAGCAAGGTGGCAGGGTTTAAGGTGTTGCAAACTTCAATGGTTATGCAGAGATTTTCATATAGCAAGCTTTGGTACTTGGTTAATCTAGCATTTGTTAACCAATGATGTCCTTTGGTAGTCATTAAAGTTATCACAGCATGGGGGGCCTTTATATTCAGGTTTTGCCCAAGGGTTAATTTATCTGCTTCTTGTACTAACAGGGCCGTTGCTGCTAGGGCCCTTAGACATGGGGGCCAGCCTTTGGAAACCCTGTCTAGTTGTTTTGAGAGATAGGCCACTGGCCTTGGCCAGGGCCCCACAGTCTGGATTAAAACTCCAACTGCCATTTTTTATCTTTCTGACACATAGGGCATAAAGGATTTTGTCAGGTAAGGTAGCTCCAGGGCTGGGGCCGACATGAGTTTTTCTTTTAATTCATGAAAAGCTCGTTGCTGGTTGTAATGGATGTAGTTTATCCAGTTTACATTTTTATTAACTGTTGCCCACCAAAATATTGACTCACATCCTGCAACTATTTGATTTTAAGCTTTAAATTGATCTGGTATTGCCCATGGGACTCCAGTTGTGTCTAAATGGATGTGAGAGTTGAAAGACCCATAAGGGGCTTCTCTCACTTTACGATGTCTTATTTTTCCTCCCTCTGGTTGATGAAATGCCATGGTGAGAGGGATAGACAATTGGACTAAAGCACAAGTGCCACTCCAGTTATTTGGCAGAGTGCCCAGTAAATGTCCACCACAATACCACCACGCATCTGCTCGGGGATGAACGAGGGCTGACTAATTGAAAACCTCTTGAAAATTTTTAAGCTCATCACATCCCTTCAGGTCTCCAAGGAATGCTAACTGTCCTCCCTGTCATAAGAGACACAAAATGAACTTCGTGTTGGGAGACGGAGGCTGGATGGCCCTTGGGGGCTGACCTGCAGGGTGCCAGACTTCAGAATATAGCCAAGAGAGCTTGGCACAACTTATTACTCCAGACTGTAGAATCCTGGAAAAGAGCTACCATGTAGCCCACGCCTGGTTGACTGAAGGACCTCCTTAGTGGAAAGGGGACAATCTGGGCCTCTGGCCTGCCATGTGCAAAGCATAACAATTGCTTTTGCTTAACTTGCAGATGGAATATTTGATCCATTCTAACCAGGCATTTGCATCTTGGTATGCTGTCTTAATTGTCAAAATTTGTTTTAAGTCTTTAGCTTCTATGTTCTTCTAGTAAAATGAATGTATGATTTTGGGAAATTATAAAAACCAGTTGAGGCAGTCCATCCTTGCTCTTTAGTGGTCCCCAGAATGTTGGACCAACTACAGCATAAAACTTCTACACTGGGGAGCAAGGCTCCTGGTTGACACTGGAGTCTTTATTGAAATTTCCCCAGATTAAATGGTCCTAATTTAATAATGCCCAGTCTGAGGAGAGTCAGGAAGGACAGAGGTACATTTCTGAAGTAGAGAGCCATCTTTGACTTGGCCAGCCCGCACAGGGTACAACAAGGCAAGCATTAAATGCAGTAGTTTGAGGCAAAAATTGACTTGGTTATGTTAATAACCAGATGGCCAGCAATAGAGTGAGGAAAGAAGGAAGAGTAATAGAATAGATGAAAGAGTTAAATTTTTCTTAGCTTTAGTTTGGTAGGATTTTTCTCTGGGATTGTGGCCCAAGACTCTGGAGAGGGTGGTGCTTTGACTCGGGTGTGATGAGTCCATCCTTTTTCTGCTGTACAAAGAGCAGTCTTGGTGGTTAGCAGCACAAGGTAGGGTCTTTCCTAGGCTGTCTTGAGTTTATCTTCTTTCTACCCTTTGATAAAAAGGTGATCTTCAGGCTGGTACTGGTTTACTGGAAATTCTAGGGGAAGTACCTGTGCTAAAAGACTTTTAGTTTTGAGGGAAAGGAAATTGGAAGATAAACCAAGTATATAATTTCTAAGAAATTAACTTTTTGTTTTAAACATGGGGACATCAACAGTGGACTTTGTAGTCTTTGGTGCCTTCTTACTGAGAAGTTTCCTTTAGCACCTATTTTTGTTAGTTTTTAGACCAAAGAAAGCCAAACACCATTTTATATTTAATAATGCTTCTTGTATGATTTTTATACCAGATAAGCTAAATTTCACCTTTATATTAGTGTGCTATTAATGTTAAACTTAGTTTTAATAAAACTTTGTTTACATATTTATTCAATTTTTAATGTCAGACAATAAGGTAAGATTTTTATAGATTCTTTTTAACTTTTTATAATCTTTGTTAAAGAGCAGGTTAGTGCTTTAAGAAAAATCTGCTGTGTTTTTACTTTAATGTCCAGTTCACAGAAAAACTGGATGATACTCCTTTAACTTTAGCTAATATGTTTACACACAGAATTTTTAAAAATATAATTAACATTTTAAAACTTGTTTAAACCTTCAAAACAAAAAATTTTTTAACCTTTTAATGTAGGTAAAAATTTACGTTCTTAAGCCTCCTTAAAATCCTTCTACCAAAGGTATATTTTACTTTCTTTATACACCTTGCACATAAACTGTGTGGTTTTTTTTTTTTTTTCCAGTAGTTTTACATTCAGGAGGCCTAGTTACTTTTAAATTATACAACATTTCTTGCATAAACTCTTTTTTTTATAACATTTTTCTCTTTCACGACTTTCACAGACAACTCTTCAACATGCCTCAACTTTCTGACTTATTACAAACATTTATTTCTTTAAACAACCAGTTAATTTATTTCAGGTCAAAAATTTACCATAGAACACTCTTTTTACATAAATTCTGCCCCCCCTTTTTTCCTTTTTTTTCCAAAGATGATAACTATTATTTTCCAAAGCGAACTTCTTTTATGTCTGTAGACTAGACTGTCTAGGGCCACAAGATTAGAAGTTACTATAATACATGTTACACTGTTAACTTTTAGCAAACTTTACTTTTGTTGAAAACCTTGTAAGTCTGGTTTTTTAAATTATCCTTTGCTATTAATGAGACCTTGTTTTGTCCAAATTAACTTAGAATTGGTGTCAGGCCTCTGAGCCCAAACTAAGCCATCATATCCCCTGTGACCTGCACATATACATCCAAATGGCCTGAAGCAACTGAAGATCCACAAGAGAAGTGAAAATAACCTTAACTGATGACATTCCACCATTGTGATTTGTTTCTGCCCCACCCTAACTGATCAATGTACTTCGTAATCTCCTCCACCCTTAAGAAGGTTCTTTGTAATTCTCCCCACCCTGGAAAATGAACTTTGTGAGATCCGCCCCCTGCCCACAAAACATTGCTCCTAACTCCACTGTCTATCCCAAAATCTATAAGAGCTAATGATAATCCACCACCCTTTGCTGACTCTCTGTTTGGACTCAACCCGCCTGCACCCCAGTGAAATAAACAGCCTTGTTGCTCACACAAAGCCTGTTTGGTGGTCTCTTCACTTGGAGGCACATGACAATTGGTATAGATGGCTATTTTTTTGTCCTTCAATTACCTGGGAGGAACCATCGATTGTCCTGTCCTGAAGGGAATTCCTCCTAGGTCTGGTCGGACCTTTGTATGGTAATTAAGATTTAGATCCCCTGTTAGGAAACCTGCTGGGTTAAGGGAATTTTCAGTGCTTAATGTTAAATCATCGTTTTTGTTTTTTTTGGCTTAGGATACTTCTGAACTGGTGAGGTGTGCTCACAATGAGGTTTCCTCTAAAAGTTATTTTTTTACTTTTTTCTGTTAACAAAGCAGTTGCCACTACAGATTGAATGCATTTGGGCCATCTGTGGTTTACTGGGTTAAGGATTTTTGATAGGAACGCCTCAGTGCTTTTGGGATATGCCCTTGTTTACACTGATAACAAAGTTGTATTGGTGTGTTATAGGGTTATGGAGAATACCTTCAATTATCAATTATAGGTTTTAAATTTACCTTGGCTTTTAAAGGAATAGGGTACACTGTTTTTTTTCTTAACTACTTGTATATCTCTTTCTTTCTTTCTCTCTCTGATTTTCTGTCTCTTTTTCTCTTTGACTTTTCTTTTGCTTCTGTCTCTTTCTCTCTCTCTCTGCTGGTCTTCCCCTGCCTCTGCCAACAGCTTATGCTGCTGTTCTCTCAACCACTGTGGCAGGGGCGAGGAGGGGGCGGTTTCCAAAACCAGCTGTAACGAAGTGTCTATATACAGGAACTGTGCTGGGTGCCCTGGCTTACAGGTAACTTTGTGCCATACCTTTGAAACAAGGGACCTGTTCAGGCTTCCTTCTGATGGCCAACCCATCTCTAATGCTGGCCAGTCTATCTTACACAAAGTTTTAAGTTTTCCTGGTGTCATAGTACTCCGTAGTCTCCTTTAAATCCTTTCTTGAAAATTTTCAACATAGTTCTGTTATGCCCAGACCGTTTGTTCCCCAAAGAAGACCACCAGAGTCCAGAGTCAAAGCCAAGCGGCAAGGATCTTTTACTGCAAGTTCGAACTTGGTCCCTCCATTCCACAGCATACAAGAGGGCCCCAAACAATGTGAGTGCTTGCTTTTTATAACCCGATGTAAATAGGATATGTAAAGTTACAGAGGAACAAGGGAATTCTTTTGGTTACAGCATTACAATTGGTTTATATTTTAAGTTATATGTTCAGTAGTTTTTCTATTGGTTCCCGTGCTTTCAGCAAAACCACAAACGGCTGTGTCCTTATTGGGGATTTTCCAGGTGGTGTTTGTACTGGGCTCAGGAAGTTGAGAGATATATGGTGGGATGTGTTTGAACTGCGCTCAGGAAGTTGAGAGATATATGGTGGGATGTGTGTTTGTACTGGGCTCAGGAAGTTGAGAGATATATGGTGGGATGTGTTTGTACTGGGCCTGTTTGTGTTGAGAGATATATGGTGGGATGTGTTTGTACTGGGCTCAGGAAGTTGAGAGATATATGGTGGGATGTGTTTGTACTGGGCCTGTTTGTGTTGAGCCTGGGGCTGAGAAATGTGCCTGATTTCTTTCATTCCTCCCTTTTCTCAGGTACCTCTAGAGCCAATCTTGGGTCTTATAAGTCTGATTCTGTTTCAGTGTTTACAGGTTGGTATTGGGCTCTGAGGACCATGAGCTGTACGGTGTCAAACCTTTCTCTGACAAACTGTAAAATTCTGTTAACAACACAAGGTCCTATGGTAAACAGAAATAGTAGACTTAGCAGGGGTCTAAGGAAGGGGGCTAACAGGGAAAACACAGAGGAATTCCACCATTGGTCTGCAGCTGAAGCAAACTGCCATGTTTTTACTTCTGTGCTTAACTTGCGTAACTGTTGGACCCGGTTCTCTACAAGCCCTGATTCATTTATGTAGAAACAACAGTCTTCCTTTAGAAACATACATGTACCACCTTTTTCAGCAGTGAGTAGGTCTAGGGCCCTCCGGTTCTGCAAGGTTACCTGAGCTAGGGACGTGAGCTGTCGCTGAAGGGAGGCAAGGGACTCAGCCGACTCCTCCATAGCAACGGCAAATTGTTGGTATAACTTGTTGCTTTCTATGAGGGTGTGACCTAGGGCTCCCCCCGCCAGTCCGGCCGCAATGAGGGATGAGGTGAGGGAGATTCCTGCAATGAGGGGGAGAAATATGGCTCGTGCAGGTCTCGGTCTAGGGACTGGGTGAATAGCAGTACTAGTCCAGTTACCGGTGTACCCCAGGAACTCGCCGGCAGTTAGTAGAGTCAACCAGGGAACTAATGTGACAGGAAGACACAGTAGGTTGGTAACAGAGGGACCAGATAAGTTCTTAGATAGTGTTCCATTACACCAGAAGAATATGCCCGGCGGAGCCCTTAGGGTGATACTAGGGGGTGTTGCAGTGATGTTGCAGAGGCTGGAATTAGTTCCTGAGAAACAGTAGGGAAACTTCTCCTGACTGAGGTTTAGGTATAGTGGCACATTAGGGATAGGGGCATATGAGAGGTTTTTGAGGTTGTTAGCTTGGGCAGAGGTTGAGGATCCCTATGGCAGAGGAACAGCGGTTAGCGGTGGATGCCCTAGAGTGGCACACAGAAAGCAGCCAGACAAGCTGTGAAGTCCTGTAAGGTTAGCAAGTTCTAATCCTTCTTGTAATAATTTTAACCAGGAGAAAGGACATAAGTCTTGTGTTAGTCTGTTTTCTTGTCGTTGGATATTCCCATGGACCAGGGGCCGTACCTGCACTAGACCCCGCCACAGATAGAGGTGACTGCTAGGCCATGTGGAGGAGGAGGAGTAATACACAGTCCCATGTTGAGGCGTGGTCCAGCGGGAGTTCCAGGGGTCTCTGACTATCCATGTATATGAAAAGTCCTCGTCCCGTCTACGATGGAAGGGCCACCTAGGATCTAACTGTTCTTCTTTTCCCCAATAATGGGATTTGTGGACGTTACAATAGTTATAAGGGCAGCCGGCATTTTGGTGCCACCAATAGTGTTTACAATTGTATTTAGTTTGATCATACTCAAAGCATATTATTGGTGCCATTGGTTTGGCTATTTGAAAACCAGTAAAATTTAGTAAAATTGGGCTATTGCACCCTGAGGAGGGGCAATCAGCACTGGCCAATAATTTCCCAGGCTTATGAGGTTGTCCAGGGTGGGTTTGGTTTTCATAAAGCCAGAATCTCCAGATAAAGGGATTAGAAGCTGGGTTTGTGTTTTCCCCAGCGGTCACTAGGGTGACGTTAGGGTTAGACTACCTAACTGCATGTTTGCAGTGAGCTATGCTGCCGGTGCAGGGTGAGTTTTAAGGGGTTGTTCTTAGCTCTGTCCACAGTCCACGTGGCCGGTGCTTCAGCCGCCGCCGTGATTGGCCCCAGAAGGTCGGAGGTTGGGTCTACGGGCTTGACGTGGGTGTAGTGGGTCCACGACACGATACCTTCTACCTTCAGGGTGGTGGGTGTGGTTAGGAGTACCTGGAGTGATCCCTTCCACCTGGGTTCTAGGGTCTCTTGTTGGTGTCGCTTAACCAGGACCCAGTCTCCAGGCTGGTACGGATGGGGTGTCGGCGGGGGACTGGTCTCATATAGTTCCTTCAGCTTGGGCCAGATTTCTTGATGAATTTTCTGCAAGGCTTGTAGGGAAAATAAGAGTTCAGAGACATTTTCTGTTTCAGACTTGAGCAGATCATCTTTTAGGCTGGGAACCAGGGGTGGGGGTCTGCCATACATGATTTCGTAAGGGGTAAGGCCCAGTCTATAAGGGGTATTACGGGCCCAGAACAGAGTGTAGGGGAGAAGGACAACCCAATTAGTGCCAGTCTCCATAGTCAATTTAGTTAAGGTCTCCTTTAAGGTCCGATTCATCCTCTCTACCTGTCCTGAACTCTGGGGCCTGTAAGCGCAATGTAGTTTCCAATTTGCCCCAAGGATGGAAGCCAAATCTTGACTTACCTTAGCGACGAAGGCTGGCCCATTATCTGACCTTATCTGGACGGGGAAGCCATACCTGGGGAGGATATCTTCCAGAATTTTCTTTGCTACAACCTGAGCAGTTTCCTTTTTGGTTGGGAATGCTTCAGTCCACCCTGAAAAAGCATCTGCAAAGACAAGTAAGTACCGATACCCGTATTTTCCTGGCTTTATCTCAGTAAAATCTACTTCCCAGTAGATACTGGGCCTGGTTCCCCTGAGCCTTGTTCCCGTTGCAGCCTGGGATTGGGGGTAGGCGTTGTTAAGCTGGCAGACTTTGCAACTTGTCACGATGCTGCTGGCTGTCTCAGCTATATGTCTGATTTTGAGCTTGGAGCGTCTGATCAGGTCTATCATCCGCCGGGCACCCAGGTGGGTGGTTCGGTGGATGTGTTCTAACACTTGTTGTCCTAATTTTTCTGGTAGGATGGTTTGGTCATTAGTATCAGTCCACCACCCATTCTGGATCTGTTTCATGGGAAGTTTGTCGATCCACTGGAGATCTTGTTCTGAATAATCAGGGAGATATGGCAAGTCCCGGGGGCCCGGATCAGGGAGCTAGAGTGCAAGGAGTTGGCTGGGAGCCTTTGCCACACTCCTTGCAGTTTGGTCTGCCGGAAAGTTGCCTTGAGCAATTGGAGTGGTTGGTTTCTGATGCCCTGGGCAATGTACAATAGCCAATTTTCTGGTCTCCATAGGGCTGTTAACAGGGCTAGGATCTCTTGCTTGTTTTTTATCTCTTTTCCTTCAGCCGTTAGTAACCCTCGCTCCCTGTAAATGGCCCCATGTATGTGCGCCATAGCAAAAGCATATCGGCTGTCTGTGTATACTGTCAGTTTCTTCCCTGCCCCTAAGGTAAGAGCTTGGGTGAGTGCTATCAGTTCGGCCTTCTGGGCCGATGTTCCCAGGGGCAGGGGTTCTGCCCAGATTACCTCAGTCTCTGAAGTCACTGCCGCTCCAGCGTACCTCTGGCCTTGGTGTACGAAGCTGCTCCTATCAGTGAACCAGACTAGGTCAGCGTCAGGAAGTGGGCGGTCCTGCAGGTCCTCTCGAACTCCATGCACCTGAGCTAGTATCTCGGTGCAATCATGGAGCGGGGAGTCCAGGTCCAGGTTGGGCAGCAGCAAGGCAGGGTTTAAGGTTGTTGGGGGCAGGAAAGTTATCCTGAGGGGATTTAGTAGTAGCCCTTGGTAGTGGGTGAGCCGGGCATTACTTATCCATCGATTAGGTGGCTGTTTGAGTACACCCTCGATGGCATGTGGGGTAACGACCCGTAATTCTTGACCCATGACAAGTTTATCAGCATCTTGTACCATCAGGGCCATGGCCGCAATCATTCGGAGACAAGGGGGCCGCCCGGCAGCCACTGGGTCTAATTTCTTTGACAGGTAGGCAACCGGCCTCCACCAGGGGCCTAAGTTCTGAGTTATTACCACCTTGGCGACACCCTTGCTCTCGTCCACGTATAAGTGGAAGGGCTTGGTGACATCAGGTAGTCCCAGTGCAGGCGCAGACGGTAGGGCAGTTTTGATCTGTTGGAAAGCCGACTCGGCTTCTTCTGTCCAATTAAATGGCTGCTGCCCCCGTGTTGCCTGATACAAGGGTTTAGCCAGTTCTGCGAACCCAGGTATCCATAGTCTACAAAATCCTGCCGACCCCAGGAATTCTTTTACTTGTCGATGGATTGTGGCCTGGGGATCTGCAGAACAGTCTGCTTCCAGGCATCTGTTAACCAGCGCTGCCCTCCTTTTAGCAGGTACCCCAGATATGTTACTTCTGATTTACAGATTTGAGCTTTCTTTGCCTAGGCTCGGTAGCCTAGGTTCCCTAGAGCTTGTAAGAGACCCTTGGTCCCTTGAATACAAGCTTCTTGGGTTTCAGCAGCAATCAGGAGGTCATCAACATACTGTAGTAGGGTTATTTCAGGGTGTTTGCGTTGGTACTCACCCAGGTCTTCATGGAGGGCCTCATCGAACAAGGTAGGAGAGTTTTTGAATTCCTGCGGCAGTCTGGTCCATGTCAGTTGGCCACTTATGCCCCTCTCAGGGTCAGTCCACTCGAAGGCGAAGAGCTTTTGGCTCTGAGGGGCTAAAGGCAAACTGAAGAAAGCATCTTTCAAATCTAAAACAGTGTACCATTGATGTTTAGGGTACTCAGGAGGGTGTACGGGTTAGGCACAGTTGGATGTATGTCCATAACCCTCTTATTGACTTCTCTCAAGTCTTGTACAGGTCTGTATTCTCCGCTATTAGGTTTTCGTACCGGCAACAATGGAGTATTCCAGGGCGAGTGACATGGGCGAAGGACCCCTTTGTCGAGGAGCCGGCGAATATGTGGTGCAATCCTTTCTTTGGCCTCTAGGGGCACTGGGTATTGGCGTACCCAAATGGGGTCTGTCCCAGGCTCGAGTTCAACAAACAAGGCAGGACGGTGTTTTGCTAGTCCTAAGCCCCCTGTTTCCGCCCAAGCTCCTGGATATTGCTGGAGCCAGGTTGCTATGTCCTGGACAGGGGCTTCTCGCTCCTGGTGGAGCCGGTACTCATCTTCTAGGGTTATAGTCAGGACGGACACGGGCTGATTTTGGGAGTTGGTCACGACGGGCCCCTCGGGGAGGAAATGGATCTGTGCTCCCATTTTAGTTAGCAGGTCTCTCCCTAATATGGGACAGGGGCTCTCAGGGATGACCAGGAAAGAATGGGTTACATTCCTGGCTCCGAGGTTTACTGTTCTTTGTGTTGTCCAGGGGTATTTCTTAATTCCTGTGGCCCCTTGTACCCACGAGGACTTGGAGGATAATTTTCCATTAGTTTTAACTAGGACTGAGTGCTGTGCTCCCGTATCGACCAAGAACTGGACTGGGGACCCCTCCACTTGCAAAGTTACCCTAGGTTCGGGGAAGGGGTCCGAACCCCATCTTCCCTAGTCTTCGTCTTGAGTGACTAGTACGGGTATAGACCTACAGGGTCCCTGTCCTCGTTGTTTCTTTTTGGGGCAGTCTCTTACCCAGTGGCCAGCTTCCTTACAGTATGCACATTGGTCTTTGCTCAGATTATCATGTCTGGGGGACCGCCTCGGTTGGGTGTTCTCTGGCTGTAGATGCTCTTTCTGTACTACTGCTGCCAGGACCTTGGTCATTTTTTCAGTGGCCTTAAATTGCTTTTCCTCTGGAGTATCTCTGTTATTGTAAACCCGCTGGGCTATCTGAAGGAGGTCCTGAATCTGTTTTCCTTCTAAGTCTTCTAATTTTTGGAGTTTCCTTTTAATGTTTGGGGCCGCCTGATTTACAAAAGACATTACAATAGCTGCCTGACTTCCTGGAGCCTCTGGGTCTATGGGGGTGTACTGCCTAAAAGCTTCCATTAATCTTTCTAAGTAGGTAGCTGAGCTTTCTGTCTTTCCCTGCACTTTAGCCAAATGAGTGGGCTTGCGAGCAGCTGCCCGGAGACCCGCCATTAGAGTCTGGCGATAAAGGTGTAGCCGTCCCCTACCTTCTGCCATGTTGTAGTCCCACACCGGCCTGGTCAGAGGAAAAGTCGCATTTATGAGGTCGGGGTTGGCAGTCGGTTGACCGTCGTCCCCCAGGACCAGCTTTCTAGCTTCTACCTGTATTCTCTCTCACTCCTCTGTTGTGAACAAGATTCGGAGGAGCTGCTGACAATCATGCCAAGTGGGCTGGTGGGTGAACATGACACTATCCAGTAAAGCCATTAAATCTCTGGGGTTGTCTGAAAACCGAACACTCTGAGTCTTGCAGTTATACAGATCACTGGTGGAGAATGGCCAGTACTGGAGCCTGGGGATTCCCGTGTCATCTGGAGGTCCTATTTCCGGAAGGGGTAGAGCCACTGTGGAGTCAGGCGGCTGGGGGGGGCTAGCCCGCAAAGTGTGCCCTCGCATCCGCCCTGCCAGCCCTTCAGAGTTACTTTCACTTTCAGCGGGTCTGGGTGCACCAGCCGCCTCCCGTCCGCCTGCTCCTTCCCGCGGCTCAGCCCGGGGGGCTGGGGCCTGGGGCCCAGAGGGGTACAGAGGGGGTTCTGTGGACAGTGGGTCCCCGCTATCAGGCAGAACAGGATGGGGGGGGCAGTCGGTTGCTTGGATTTTAGCGGCCGAGCAACCAGTGCCTTACAGGGTTCAGGGGCTAATTGGAAAGGGGACAGCCAAGGAGGCAGGTTCTCAACAAGGTCCTGCCATATGAGGATATATGGGATTTGATCCAAGTGGCCCGCACGCCCAGGTAGGAAAATCTTGGACTTTACTCTAGTGATGAAAGGAAGTCGGAACGTCCCTTTGGGTGGCCACCCCACATCAAAGGCAGGCCATTCAGAGCGGCACAGAGTAATTAGCTTTCCCTTCCTGATTTCCATACTAAGATCATGGCCCCTTGCTCTAACATTCTTGAAATTACTTGTAAGGAGAGATAAGGGAGTGCTCTGGGTATTACCCATCCTGTAATAATTTGTAGTCTCTTCCTGTAAAAGAATATGGGTTAGAATTCCTGTAAAGGAAATCTGGCATATTAATAATATCTAGCCGCAAGCGCACTCCGGAAGCCCGGGTCAGAATCAGTTCAGATAAAAATCTAGATCAGACGAGAGCCAGGGGACGTCTCCCACCGGTGTCCACTGGCTGTTCTATAGCGCGTCCGCCAGGACTGCGTCAGCTTCAGTTTCAGACCTCGCAAGTCACAGATACAGGTTTAGAACAGACACAGACAGACAAACAGAGACGAGCTGGCTCACCTATCAGCAGATCGATCCTAGTAGATCCGTTGACCAGGGGTCTGGTGAGCTTGGGGAATCCCGGACGAGCCCCCAGATGTTATGCCCAGACCGTTTGTTCCCCAAAGAAGACCACCAGAGTCCAGAGTCAAAGCCAAGCGGCAAGGATCTTTTACTGCAAGTTCGAACTTGGTCCCTCCATTCCACAGCATACAAGAGGGCCCCGAACAATGCGAGTGCTTGCTTTTTATAACCCGATGTAAATAGGATACATAAAGTTACAGAGGAACAAGGGAATTCTTTTGGTTACAGCATTACAATTGATTTACATTTTAAGTTATACATTTAGTAGTTTTTCTTTTTTTTTTTTTTTTTTGTTGAGACGGAGTCTCGCTCTGTCGCCCAGGCTGGAGTGCAGTGGCCAGATCTCAGCTCACTGCAAGCTCCGCCTCCTGGCTTTACGCCATTCTCCTGCCTCAGCCTCCCGAGTAGCTGGGACTACAGGCGCCAGCAACCTCGCCCGGCTAGTTTTTTGTATTTTTTAGTAGAGACGGGGTTTCACCGGGTTAGCCAGGATGGTCTCGATCTCCTGACCTTGTGATCCACCCGTCTCGGCCTCCCAAAGTGCTGGGATTACAGGCTTGAGCCACCGCGCCCGGCCACATTTAGTAGTTTTTCTATTGGTTCCCGTGCTTTCAGTAAAACCACAAGCGGCTGTGTCCTTATTGGGGATTTTCCAGGTGGTGTTTGTACTGGGCTCAGGAAGTTGAGAGATATATTGTGGGATGTGTTTGTACTGGGCTCAGGAAATTGAGAGATATATGGTGGGATGTGTGTTTGTACTGGGTTCAGGAAGTTGAGAGATATATGGTGGGATGTGTTTGTACTGGGCCTGTTTGTGTTGAGAGATATATGGTGGGATGTGTTTGTACTGGGCTCAGGAAGTTGAGAGATATATGGTGGGATGTGTTTGTACTGGGCCTGTTTGTGTTGAGCCCGGGGCTGAGGAATGTGCCTGATTTCTTTCAGTTCCTAGTTGGGTGGGCTTACTTTGTGCCTCACCCATGCTTCTTCGAGACAGAATACCACACTCACAACACACATACCCCACGAAACAAAGAACGGGTAAAAAGGGCACACACACACTTTTACAGTTTACACCATACCAGAATCAAAACCAAAATCAGAGTATCAAGAAATCCAAGCCAGGTCAAAACCAAAACCAAAGTATCAAGCAATCCAAGTCAAGTCAAAAACAAAAACCAAAGTGCCGGTACAGGCACGTCGTGGGTGATCAGGCCACACTTCCACTCAAATGCAGTGGGCAAGTTCCAAAGACTAGTCTTACCAAGTTTCAGATGTCCAGACTCCAAGTGCCAGTTCCTTCCCAGTGTTCAGCCACTGTATTGATCCTCCACGGGGACCTGCCATGCACTGCTCTGGCAAGGCATTCCACTGGGGCAATTGCCTACCCCGGGGCACTCTCAGGATCCGAGTTGCTCAAGCTGGCTGGAGTCCCCCACAGGGATGCTCCACAGGGCAGGCCTAAGCCACCTAAGGGGCTGCCTCGACCTTCCGTTAATCACCTCACTTCCCAGTCAGGGAACCAAGAAATGTAGCAGGACAAGCCGCAGACAAAACCTCTCAGATGCCAAGTTAAAGAAGGAAGGGCTTTATTCAGCTGGGAGCTTCAGCAAGTCTCACGTCTCCAACAACCGAGCTCCCTGAGTGAGCGATTCCTGTCCCTTTTAAGGGCTCACAACTCTAAGGGAGTTCACATGAGAGGGTCATGATCAATTGAGCAAGCAGGAGGTACGTGACGGGGCTGCATGTACTGGTAATTAGATTAGAACAGAACAGGACAGGGATTTTCACAGTGCTTTTCTATACAATGTCTGTAATCTATAGATAACATAACCGATTAGGTCAGGGGTCAATCTTTAACTACCAGACCCAGGGTGTGGTGCCAGGCTGTCTGCTTGTGGATTTCATTTCTGCCTTTTAGTTTTTACTTCTTTGGAGGCAGAAATTGGGCATAAGACAATGTAGGGGTGGTCTCCTCCCTTAAAGAAGGCCTGAACATAAGGAATCTCAGACCATTTCCCATTGTGATGGCAATAGTTGTAAAGTGCTGTTTTGGGGCCATTGGGAACCATTGTCCAGTTGGTATTGAGGCCATGTGGTATTGCAGTAAAAGATAAGCCTCTTAGAAGGGACCTCTGAACAGAGCCCAAGAGCACTGAGATTGCGGAATGGAGGAGGTGGGGGTAGAGGAAGAAGAGACTGCCAGTGACAAGAAGGGCAGGAGAGGCATCCCTTTTCTTGTGGAACTTGTCCGGAATAGAGGAGGTAACCACTGTGTCAGGCATCCCTGAAATGGAAGAGCCAGAGGCCAGAGGAAGACCTTGGCCCAGCACTGGGTCTTTCGGAAATGGAGAGATGGGCAGTCAAGGGTTCCAGGGAACGGCAACAGTCTCTTTTTACTCACCCTGGTGGAGGCTTTGATGGTGGATGAAGTTGCCAACAATGGGAGAGTCTAGGAGATTCTCTGGGTCTTTGGCAGGTTTGGGGAAGGGAAGATCGGCCGGGAGAGGGGTGATAGGGTGGGCGGGGCAGAGAGAGAGAGAGAAGAGGGGAGGGTCTATGCCCTTCCCGGGTTTCAGCACCAGAATGTAAGGTCAGCCAAGAGAAAGCAAAAATAAACCCAAAGTTAAGCAGGCAAGTTTTTATTAACTTGCCAGCTGCTCCCCTAATAGAGAAGCAGCAGCCCCAAGCTTACAGAATGAGGGGTTTATACTGGGGAGGGGAGTTTGAGGGAGTTCTTTCATATGGCCACATCCTGGGGTTGTTTGTTGGTTAATTTTGCTACGTATTACCTTGTGATGTTTATTACAGGAGGGTGCAGGTAAAGTTTGTTTATGTTCCCACGAACTCCCCTGTCTGATGTGGGTGGTTTGCAATTGGGGTTTGCTTATTGCAGCAAGGTCTGATAAGTGAAGTCTGCTGGCTTCACTGTGGCACCTAGATAAGGGCTTAGAAATATAAAGAGGCTTGGGGGAAGGGTGGGCAGCACCAAGAAGCTTGCTTGGGCAGTTTGTCCCTAACAAAGGGCTGGTTTGGAGTCAGGGAATCCTGGGGAAGAATACTGACCACTCAGGAAACATATAAAAAAACAGACACATATCCTAAGACTACATTCATTTCATGAAAATGTATTGGCCCCCTCTTGTGTGCCAAGCATTATTCTAGATGTTCTGGGTGGTGAAGACATTGTTGAGGCAAGATAAAGTCCCTGCACTAAGTTTACACTAGGCTGGGGGAGAGAAATACCAGGTATGAATTCAGCTGACACAAGTTTGGGGAAGACCTTATGGCAGATTGTGTCCAGGACAAAAACACAGAGGTACAATTCTGAGGCTTCTAGCATGGGACAGACAGGCTCCTGGAGGAATTTCTTGGAGATAGCGCCAAAGGGCACTGACAGATGAATTCAATTTGGAATTGTAGCCTATATAGAACAGAATAGCTAGAACAAAGACTCATTAAGAAAGAGGCATGGCCTCTATTAGCTGGGCATGATAGTAAGTGCCTGTGGTCCCAGCTACTTGGGAGGCTGAGGTGGGAGGATCACTTGAGTCCAGGAGATTGAGGCTGCAGTGAGCCCAGATCATGCCACTGCACTCCAGGGGACAGAGCAAGACCCTGTCTCAAAAAAGCGTTCATAGCTAGTACACCCATGACCTTCCAGGCCCGTGACAAACCAACCTTCTCAAAGTCAAACCCCCCATCTTTTCCTACAGGAAAATGATCCCACTTAGCTCCAGCTAAACGGATGGAATCTGTTCTCTGAACATGCCTGTTTTTTTCTGGAGACAGGGTCAGTCTTCTGTCAGTCAGGAAACTGCTGAGATTACAGGCATGAGTCACTGCCTAGCCTGACATGCCTCTACCTTTTTTTTTTTTTTTTTTTTTTTGAGATGGAGTCTCGCTCTGTCACCCAGGCTGGAGTGCAGTGGCATGATCTCGGCTCACTGCAACCTCTGCCTCCTGGGTTCAAGTGATTCTCCTGCTTCAGCCTCCCAAGTAGCTGAGACTACAGGCACCTGCAATCACACACAGCTAATTTTTTGTGTTTTTAGTAGAAATGGGGTTTCACCATGTTGGCCAGGCTGGTCTCGATCTCTTGACCTCGTGATCCACCCATCTCAGCCTCCCAAAGTGCTGAGATTACAAGTGTGAGCCACCGTGCCCAGCTAATTGTTGTAGAGACGGGTTTTCGCCAGGTTGGCCAGACTGCTCTTAAATTTCTGGGGCTCAACTCATCTGCTCCCGTTGGGTTCCCAAAGTGCTGGGATTACAGGCGTGAGCCACTGTGCCTGGCAACCTACATTTTTTTGAGACGGAGTCTCGCTTTGTCACCCAGGCTGGAGTGCAGTGGCGTGATCTTGGCTCACTGCAAGCTCCACCTCCTGGGTTCACGCCATTCTCCTGACTCAGTCTCCGAGTAGCTGGGACTATAGGCGCACACCACCATGCCCGGCTAATTTTTTTTTTTGTATTTTTGGTAGAGATGGGTTTTCACTGTGTTAGCCAGGATGGTCTTGATCTCCTGACTTCGTGATCCACCCGCCTCGGCCTCCCAACGTGCTGGGATTATAGGCATGAGCCACCGGGCCCGGCATACAACCTACATTTTTAAAAGACACTCAGCCAGGCACAGTGGTTCACACCTGTAATCTCAGCACTTTGGGAGGCTGAGATGGGAGGATCACTCAAGGTCAGGAGTTTGAGACCAGCCTGGGCTCCTGAGACAGCTTCCAAAAATAAGAACCCACAACAACAAAAGAAAGACCAGCCTGGGTGACATAGTGAGACCCTTTCTCTAAAAAAAAATTTTTTTTAATTAGCCAGGTGTAGTGGTGCACACTTGTAGTCCCAGCTATGCAGGACCGAGGTGGGAGGATAGCTTGAGCCCAGAAATTCAAGGTCACAGTGAGCTAAAGTCACACCTCTGCATTCCAGCCTGGGTGGCATGGAGACCCTGCCTCTAAGTAATAATAATGACAATAAGATAACCTAGTGACTCTGCATCAGGGAGGCCTCGTTTGAAAAACTAGCCAAGTATTCGCTTCTTTGGGTCATACACATCTTTGCATGTCCTATTCCTAGAGAGACACATACACAAACATTCCAAAGAGTTTTAGGGGTCTTGGAGCTCAGATCAACACCTACCCTTATTTTATTATTATTATTATTTTTTGAGATGGAGTTTTACTTTTTTCTTTTTTTTTTTGAGACAGTCTTGCTCTGTGGTCCAGGCTGGAGTGCAGTGGTGCAATCTCGGCTCACTGCAACCTCTGCCTTCCGGGTTCATGCCATTCTCCTGCCTCAGCCTCCCAAGGAGCTGGGACGACAGGTACCTGCCACCTTGCCCAGCTAATTTTTTTGTATTTTTAATAGAGACGGGGTTTCACCATGTTAGCCAGGATGGTCTCAATCTCCTGACCTCATGATCTGCCTACCTCGGCCCCCCGAAGTGCTGGGATTACAGGTGTGAGCCACTGCACCTGGTCCAAGACGGAGTTTCACTCTGGTCACCAAGGCTGGAGTGCAGTGGTGCAATCTTGGCTCACTGCAACCTCTACCTCCCTGGTTCAAGCAATTCTCATGCCTCAGCCTCCTGAGTAGCTGGGATTATAGGTACCCACCACCACGCCTGGCTAACTTTTGTATTTTTAGTAGAGACAGGATTTCTCCATGTTGGCCAGGCTGGTCTTGAACTCCTCACCTCAGGTGATCCACCTTCCTTGGCCTCCCAAAGTTCTGGGATTACAGGCGTGAGTGACTGTGCCTGGTCTCCTACCCTTAAATGGCCTGGACAGAAGAGGGATGGGCATGTGGCCATGGCCTTTACTTCTCACTCTGGCTGGCCACTTGGATGTGGCTTATTCTGTTGATGCAGACAAGCATATCCCCAATGCACAGTGAAGCCTAGGAAAGCCCCTTCCTGGCTTCAATTGCCTCTGGGGCTGACCCTCAAACACCTGAGGTAGCAGAGAGAAAAGGAGGCCCTACCTCTGGAGGAAATATCTGTGCCAAGAAACAAGGAGCTGGCTGGGCACGGTGGCTCACACCTGTAATCCCAGCACTTTGGGAGGCTGAGGCTTAGGGCAGATCACCTGTGGTCGGGAGTTTGAGAGCAGCCTGACCAACATGGAGAAATCCCGCCTCTACTAAAAAATTGCCCAGACCAGCTCGGTCGGGGAGACCCTAGCCCAGCAGCGCTAGAGGAATTAAAGATGCATACACAGAAATATAGAGGTGAGAAGTGGGAAATCAGGGGTGTCACAGCCTTCAGAGCTGAAAGCCCCAAACAGAGATGTATCCACATATTTATTAACAGCAAACCAGTCGTTAGCATTGTTTCTATAGATATTAAATTAACTAGAAGTATCCCTACGGGAAATGAAGGGAAGGGCTGAATTAAAGGAATAGGTTGGGCTAGTTAACTGCAGCAGGAATATGGCCTTAAGGCACAGATTGCCCATGCTATTGTTTGTGGTTTAAGAATGCCTTTAAGCGGTCTTCTGCCCTGGGCGGGCCAGGTGTTCCTTGCCCTCATTCCAGTACCCACAACCTTCCAGCACAGGTGTTAGGGCCATTATGAACATGTTACAGTGCTGCAGAGATTCTGTTTATGGTCAGTCTTGGGGCCAGTTCACAGCCAGATTTTGGGGGGCTTGTTCTCAACATGTCCCCCTTCTCTGATTTGCAAACGATAAAAGCAAGGGCAGCTTTGTCACGGTGAGCTACTTCTAGCAGGAGTCGGGATCCACATCTGCAGACTATACAAAGACAAACAACATAGATTAAAAGCACAGTCATCATTGAAATCACAGAGCTTTCAAGTGTTTTTATCCATTTTAATGGGTTACTAGCTGCTAATTTGTCTGCAGCTCCTTTGAGCATTCCAGTTCCTGGCATTAATGTCAGGTGTGCCTGGGATGCTTTAAATATTTGTTCTTTTAATTTTGCTATATCCAAAAACAAGTTTGCAGAGTATCGTTCTAGACACTTTTTTATTCTTTTCCAAATTTTAATCTTAAGAGCATTTAATAGCTTCCACAAATCCTTATGTTTAGCTCCTAGAGCAGGCCATATCATTTGAGGTTGAGGTGTCACTATACCACCATGGTTCCAGATAATAGGAACTTTTGCCGTACTTCTTATCATTTCTACCATCTGACAGTTTTGTTCAGATCATCTGAACATAGTGTGACCGTGGCACACAGACTGAGAGGTGCAATTTAAGCTAATCATCCCCTTAGGGGACTAATTAATAATGATTCCATAGGAATCATTGTGCAGCACCTCTGCCTGTTCTGCAAAGCAATCTTCCTAAACAAGTACGTTCATTTTTTCTAACTGGGTCCAATCCTGTTTACAAATAGGTTTTTGAGGGCGGTATGCCTCAATTATAGGAGCAGATTTATTATGGTAAATACTGAGATCAGAAAGCGTGTATAACTGTATCATAGAGTGATTGCATCCAGGCATTATTACCAGCCCTTATTGAAGCAATACTCATGGCAGTGGTGATAACCACTATCATAGCTACCATTAAATATTCTACATAGAGAAAAATGTAGCTAGAGCTTGGCTAGTATAGCCTGGGACATTATCTGTTTTAATAGAAGCTGGAATGCCCATCACCGCAACACACTGCAAAAGATAACATTTAACACAGGCAGAAGATTCTCCTGTTTGGCTTGTAGCCCACACAAAGTGAGAAAAGGTGCCCACACATACATGTACATAAGCTAGTCTCCCAAATGAGGGAACATGTGTGACATCCATTTGCCAAATAGAGTTAGGTTCCAGTCCTGGAGGATTAACTCCTTCTGTAAAAGATGAGGAATGTACCATTTGGCAAGTTAGGCATCGCTGGGTAATAGCTTCAGCTTCTTTCCAGGTAATGCCGTATCTGCGTTTGAGACCAGAGGCATTAACATGGGTTAAATTGTGAAAGTGTCTAGCATTAGATATTGCATTAACAACTAGGTGATCAGCCTTTTGATTTCCTTTAGTCAAAGGTCCTGGAAGAGGTATATGAGCTCTAATGTGAGTGATGTAAAAAGGGTGCATTCTACTCCTAACTGTTGTTTGCAATTGGGTAAATAAAGTCATCAGTTATTCATCTGTATGAAATCATAACTGAGCATTTTCATTAACTGTGTGGAGTGAATCACGTATGAAGAATCAGAAATCACATTAATAGGTATTTCAAAAGCAGTCAATACCTCAATTACAGTTACAAGCTCCACTTTTTGAGCTGAAGTATAGGACATCTGGAAAAACTTTTTGAGTCAAAATAAGAAGCTTTACCATTACTAGACCCATCTGTAAAACAGTGAAAACGCTTAGCAGGCTGCAGGTTGTTTACTGCAGGAATTGTAAATGCAAACCGTTCACAGTCTTGCTTAGCTAAAAGGAGAGTAAAGAAACAATCTTTTAAATCTATGACTATTAAAGGCCAGTTTTTTGGAATTACAGCAGGAGAAGGCAATCCTGGCTGTAATGCTCCCATAGGTTGTGTAACTGAATTGATGGCTCTTAAGTCAGTTAACATTCTCCATTTACCTGATTTTTTCTTAATTACAAAAACTGGAGAATTCCAAGGAGAAAATATTGGAGCTATGTGCCCATTTTCTAATTGTTCAGCAACTAATTTATCTAAAGCCTCCAGTTTTTCTTTACTTAGTGGCCATTGTTCTATCCAAATTGGCTTATCTGTTAACCATTTTAAAGGTATAGGTTCTGGAGGCTTAACAATGGCTGCCATCAAAAACTATTTCCTAATCTTTGGCGGGAACTTTGTTTGCCTGCTTGAATTGGTTCTTTCAAACCTTGCAAATTTTTTTCTAGTCCCATACCAGGGACATACTCCATTTCATGCATTGTATGTTGACTTTGAGGGTTATATAAATGCTCTGGAATTAGAACTTGTGCTCCCGATTGTTATAATAAATGTCTTCCCCATAAATTTATAGGTACAGAAGTTATAATTGGTTGAATAGTCCCAGGTTGTCTATCAGGCCCTTCACAATGCAAAATATAACTACTTTGATATACTTCAGCGGCTTTACCAACTCCAGCTATGTTAAATTGAGCAGGTTGAATTGGCCATGTGGATGGTCAGTGCTGTAGAGAAATGATTGAAATGTCCATTCCTGTATCTACCAAACTTTTAAATTTCTTTCCTTGAATAGTTATTTCACAGGTAGGACGTTTATCAGTAATTTGATTCACCCAATAAGCTGCTTTGCCTTGTTTATTTGTGCTTCCAAATCCTCCTGTTCATTTAATTTCACTTTTCCCAATTCCCACATATGGCACAATCAGGGGCTGTGCTATGCGCTCTCCTGGCTCTGCTTTCCAGGGAACAGAAGTAGGTGTAACAATTTGAATTTCCCCATTGTAATCTGAACCAATGACTCCTGTATGTATTTGTACCCCTTTTAAATTTACACTAGACCTTCCCAAAAGTCTGGTCTCTGCTGGCAAGGGTCCACAGACTCCTGTTGGGACCTTTTGCAGGGGTTCCCCAGGAAGAAAGCTCACAGCTTTTGTGCACCATAAATCTACTGTGGCACTACTGGCTGTGGTGGGGGACAGACATTGTACAGGGGTAAGGGAATGGCCTGAGCTGGAAATGCCCCGGTTTAGAATGGGGCCCG
Source organism: Chlorocebus sabaeus (assembly GCF_047675955.1). Taxonomy (NCBI): domain Eukaryota; kingdom Metazoa; phylum Chordata; class Mammalia; order Primates; family Cercopithecidae; genus Chlorocebus; species Chlorocebus sabaeus. Next base: position 27,541,979 of record NC_132908.1, read on the forward strand.
GGACGGGCCCCTCACGGCGTCTCCCGAAATCAGGTCCCCTTCTTTATCAAACTTAAGAGTGATGCTGACTAGCCCAATGTTTTCCTTTTTTACATTTTGGACATATTTCACGCTCAACAGTTTTCTTTTTTCCCCTATCTGGCAGCCTGACTCGCTGATTTTTTCTACATTCTTTTTTAGTATGACCATGCTTCCCACAGTTAAAACAAGCTCCTGGAAATGGAATATTTCCTTTATCCACTCTCAGTCCTGCCATTACCTGTGCCAACAAAGTAGCTTTATGCAGATTACCTCCAATACCATCACAGGCCTTGATATAATCAACTAAATGTGCTTTCCCGAATTTAAAAGGAAAAGGCTCAAATGTAGCTATATTTCCCTGTTGACCTGGGGGGTATATTCTAACAGGGAACTGCCAAGCCTCCAAATCACCCTCTAGTCTAGCTTGCTGAATTCCTGCCTGAATAGAACTAAGAGCGGTCGCTTGAGGCACTGCTCGAACAGTCACTGGGGCAACTACTTTTCGCCCAGTGTACTCCAGAAAAGAAAGATCTGGAGGGTCATTTTCTTCAAAATAATAAGAAAGATCTGGAGGGTGCAGAAGGGTAGGGATGAACCTCTCCTTCCTTTGCCACTTTAGCTTTAGCTGGTAAATAAACATGCTCTGTAACCTCTTGTGTTACTTCGCTCTACTGGTTCCTCCTCATTATCAGTGTGAAAAAGCTCCAAGGTGAAATGAACCAGACCCCATACCTGTCCCATTGTTACCCTGATGCTTCCAAGATCCCCTTCTTACTCACCAGGGGGATTGCTTTAAGAGTACTCGGGTGTCCTCCAGCTGGTTTTCTGTTCCAACTGTTGCTCCGGCAACCCTTCGACCTGGATTCGAGCCCCAACGATGGATGCCACTTGCCGAGACCAGCTCGGTTGGGGAGACCCTAACCCAGCAGCACTAGAGGAATTAAAGACACACACACACAGAAATATAGAAGTGTGTGGGAAATCAGGGATCTCACAACTTCCAGAGCTGAGAGCCCCAAACAGAGATTTACCCACGTATTTATTAACAGCAAACCAGTCATTAGCATTGTTTCTATAAATATTAAATTAACTGAAAGTATCCCTTATGGGAAACGAAGGGATGGGCCAATTTAAAGGAATAGGTTGGGCTAGTTAACTGCAGCAGGAACACGACCTTAAGGCACAGATCGCTCATGTGATTGATTGTGGCTTAAGAATGCCTTTAAGTGGTTTTCTGACCTGGGTGGGCCAGGTGTTCCTTGCCCTCATTCCCATAAACCCACAACCTTCCAGTACAGGCGTTAGGGCCGTTATGAACATGTTACAGTGCTGCAGAGATTTTGTTTATGTCCAGTTTTGGGGCCAGTTTATGGCCAGATTTTGGGAGGTTTGCTCCCAACAAAAAATACAAAATTAGCTAGGTGTGGTGGCACATCCCAGTTACTCAGGAGGCTGAGGCAGGAGAACTGCTTGAACCCAGGAGGCAGAGGATGCAGTGAGCCGAGATGATGCCATTGTACTCCAGCCTGGGCAACAAGAGTGAAACTCTGTCTTAAAAAAAAAAAAAAAAAAAAAGAAAAGAAAAAGAAAAGAAAAAAAAGAAATGAGGAGCTGAGAATGGGGTGGGGCTGAGGCTGAAGGGTTTCAGGACACTAAAAAAAAATTGATGAGATGTTGGAAAGTTGGGTCATGAAGGCAGGAAGCAGAGGAGTCAGGTCTGGTTTCCAGGCCCTAAATAAGCTTTACAAACTTCAAAGCACTCAGAGATCTCTAGGTAATAATCATGGCACCTTTAATTGGCAAGCTGAGGGCCCAGATCTGGCTGTCAGTCTGGGCTGGGAACTGGTGTTGCAAGTTGGGCCTCCCCGAGGCTGTGCTGAGGGTTAGGGGAGGGAACTGGGTTGCACACGGGGAATTAAAACCTGGTACAAAAGCCGGGCACAGTGGCTCACACCTGTAATGCCAGCACTTTGGAAGGCTGAGGTGGGAGGATCACGTGAGGTCAGGAAATGGAGACCAGCCTGACCAACATAGTGAAACCCCATCTCTACTAAAAATACAAAAAATAGCAGGGCACGGTGGCCCATGCCTGTAATCCCAGCACTTTGGGACGTCAAGGTAGGCAGATCACTTGGGGTCAGGAGTTCAAGACCAGCCTGGTCAACATGGTGAAACCCTGTCTCTACTAAAAATACAAAAATTAGTCGGGTGTGGTGGCGCACGCCTGTAATCCCAGCTACTCGGGAGGCCAAGACAGGAGAATCACTTGAACTCAGGAGGCAGAAGTTGCAGTGAGCCGAGATTGTGCCACTGTACTCCAGCCTGGGCATCAGAGAGAGACTCCATCTCAAAAAAACAACAACAAAAAACCCTGGTACAAAGGTATCTCCTACTGCCGAGGTGCCTCTTCTGACCCCAATATGCCCCTGTGATAAGGTGGCACACAAGTCAACCCGCCCCAGAAAAGCTGAAGGAGAGAGATTTTGGTGGGGTCGGGTTGGAGATGAGGTTGGAATAAAGTCAGTTCATTACTTCACTTGACACCTGAACAGTGTCTTTTCTCCAAAACTTCTACCTCCTTTCAGGTTGATAAATCTGGTTTCTTTCTCCCTGGGTAGGCCAGACACAGGGCTGAGCTGGGCAACAGGCAAAGGGGCACAGGCCAGCAGAGATCACAGGCCCTCGCTCTCCTCGGGGAGATGTCCTGACCAGGAGCAGGGCAGTGGCTGCCCATGGCTAGCCTCTGCCCACAAAGGAATTAGTGGTAGATGCAGAGCTTGGGGATACAAATGGATAGTCGCCCCTGGTTACAAACCTAACACCTGGTGTTCCTGGTCTACCCACCCCTACCCATGATGGTACAGAGGAAAAATGCAAGGTCTGTGTGCCTCGGGACTCTCCTTGTTGCCTGGATTCTGAATTGACCTGGTCTGTCACATGGCTGCTTTGTCAGAACTCATCTGGTACATGGGCTTCACTGATGCTGGGCTAGTCTGACCTCGTTCAGGTCAGGGCTGGGTGTTATCACAGGGAGGGGCAGATGCCTGCAGAACCCTGGCTGAGACACCAATGAAGGTCTCAGGAGTGACGGTGAAAGTCAGTAGTCAACTAAGAACCCTGGGGTCTCTGTGTGATCCTGGACAGGCTGCTTAGCCCTCCTTGGCCTCAGTGCCCCCAACTGCAAAAGCCTGGGAAAGTGAAGATCTCTTCCAGTTCAAAACTGTGATGAGGCCCTCCTGGCAGGGTCTAGGAGGGCTAAGAAGGCCTGAGGCATGTGGCTGTGGAGAAGGCATGTGGTCTCAGGGAGGCCCAAGGAAGACTGGAGGGAGCTCTCAAAACCTTCCCATTCAAAAACAGGAACTGCCTTTTGGCTGATGGCAGTCACACCCCTTGGTTTGGGATGAAAGGCAGTCCTGACTGCCTCTTCCTGACCAGGCTATCCTCTTTAACCAAGCGGCTTCTCTCAGCACTTATGAAGGTGCAATGAGTCAATGGAGGAGACAGTACTTTGTCAACCATAAAATGCAATACAAGCAAAGATCTAAAATAAAGCTGACTTTGACTTCTCTCCTGCCATCCTTTCTCTCCAACTCCGAAAACCTGAGTGCTACAGACCACTGTTTATAAACTCAAATGACCTTAGGAGCTCAGCAAGTCATATAAATGAGCGGGAAATGCCAGATGGAAAGGACTGTTTGGACAGAGACATGGGTCTAAGAAATACTTTCCTTTCTTCTTCGCTGTACTTTAAGATAAACACCAAAAACACTAAAAGCAAGCCATGATGAATGGCAGTGGTGCTTGGTCAGGAGCCCATGGGAGTGGTGGCGATGGGTGGCTGGGCCACTGTGAATTGTGAGTTCTGGCTCAGCTCCCAATAACTGTGGTTTTGTGGGAGCCTAGGTGGAGTTGCCAAATCTTTGGATTTTTCAAAAGATGCCAGAAAACCTGTATTTGGGTGCAAATTATCCTTTTCAATCTTCACCACTAACTCGTATCACTTAAAAACACTGCCTGGGCTCAGATCAATAAATACGACAACTGCAGGCCAGATCCAGTAGAGTCACAGGATTTTAACTTGGGCAGCAAAAAGACAGTGGAGGTGGTGAGTGCCTGTAGTCCCAACTACTTGGGAGGCTGAGGCAGGAGAATCGCTTGAACTCTGGAGGCGGAGGTTTCAGTGAGCTGAGATCGGGCTACTGCACTCCAGCCTGGGCAACAAGAGCAAAACCCCATCACACACACACACACACAAAGACAATGGAAGCCAGGCATGGTGGTGGCTCACGCCTGTAATCCCAGCAGTTTGGGAGCCCAAGATGGCAGGATTGCTTCAGCCCAGGAGTTTGAGACCAGCCTGGACGACAGTGAGAACCTCATCTCTATGTAAAATTTAAAACTTAGCTGGGTGTAGTGTTGCCCGCCTGTAGTCTCAGATATTTGGAAGGCTAAAGGGAGAGGATTCCTTGAGCACAGCAGGTTGACGCTACAGTTAGCCCTTTTCACACCACTGCACTCCAGCCTGGGTGACAGGCCAGGAAGCTGTCTCAAAAATAAATAAATAAATAAATAAATAAATAAATAAATAAATAAATAGACAATAAGTATTGTGTTCTGGGAGGGTCACAAGAATAAAAAATAATTTAAAATTTTTTTAAAAAACAATGGGTAAAACAAGGTTCTCCTCTACCTCAGTGCTTTTAGCACCTCTGGGCTGAGAAACACCTTTTGGTTCCCCTTATGTAGGTCTGGGGGTTCTCACCTCAGCCCTGCCTCAGTAAAGGTGGCCTTCGAGACCCCTGGGCAGTTGAGAGCAAGGTGCTGGCAGAGGAGGCTGCTGAGGGTCCAAGATCAGGCTGTCCGCACCCCAGGGCCGGGTCTTGTAGATTCTGGGACCTCCCTGCAGGCCGCCGCAGAGGTTCGGGCCCCTGAGCCCATCTCGGGCCTCTGTAATGTCTAGTCACTTTTAAGGCCGTCACCCACACTCCTGGAATATCTCCGGGTACAGCTGGAAGCCCACGGGCGGTTCCAGATCTCCAGGGCCAGGGGTCAGGGTCACAGGCAGACCCCCGGTGACCCGGCCCTTGTGGCCCCTGGCCCCGGGCCTATGAACCCACTGGTGCTTGGCCACGGCTGATTTCTGGCCGAAGCAGCGGCCACACTGCGGGCAGGGGTAGGGCTTCTCGCCGCTGTGGGTGCGCCTGTGGGCTGCCATCTCTGAGCTCTGGCGGAAGCAGCGTCCGCAGTCCGGGCACGGGTAGGGCTTCTCGCCGGTGTGGGTGCGCACGTGGCGCCGTAGGTCCGAGGGGTAGGCGAAGGCGCGGCCACAGTCCGGGCAGGGGAAGGGGGTCTCGCCGCTGTGCACACGCCGGTGCTGGTAGAGGGCAGAGCTCTGGCTGAAGCGGCGGCCACAGTCGGCGCAGCCATAGGGCTTCTCGCCGGTGTGGACGCGCAGGTGCGAAGTCAGTGCTGAGCGCTGCGTGAAGGCCCGGCCACACTCGGGACAGCGGTGAGGCCGCTCCCCGCGATGGATGGCCCGGTGTTTGCTCAGGGAGGAAGCGTGGCCGAAACCCTTGCCGCAGTCAGTGCAGTGGAAGGGTTTCTCGCCAGTGTGGCTGTAGACGTGCTCCACCAGTGTGGAGCGCCAGGCGAAGCTCTTCCCGCACACGTAGCAGCCGTGACGCTGGTCCGCTCGGGGGACAGGGGGGTGGGCACAGAGTGAGGGGCGTCCTCGGTGCGGTGCCTTGGACGGCTGCTCCCAAACATAAGGGGGCCCGGCCGAGGGGTCTTGGGGAGCCTTCAGTCCAGGAGACCCGGTGGCCACAGGGACAGGCTTCTCCAGGGCTCCCATCCCTTCCCTTTGTCTTTCCTCTTCCTTGTTTCTGGAATCTGCTGGGAGATAAAGACGGGACAGTTCAGGCTCGGCTCATCCTGGTCCTTGAATCCCACAGCCCGCGTGGGCAGGGACAGGCCCGCTGGACCCCCGGCTGCCCCTGGGAGATGGAGGAGTGACACCTGTTCCTCGGCTGCTGAGCCAGACAGAGCCGGGAGGGAGAGAAGGAACAGTCCACTCGGCCTCGGGGCTGGGGAAATGTCACTGCAGGGGAAGGGCAGAGATGACATGAACATCTAGGCCTGATCCAGAAGGAGGAGCGGACACCTAAGGATGTTCCAGGCATCAGGAACAGCACCAAGAAAGGCAGAACCAGGCGGGCATGGCCAATTTCAGTGGGGCTGGACACTCCGCAAAGGCTGAGGGCAAGAAATGAAGGAAAAAAAGGGGGGCGGGCGGGGAGAGAGGAACCAGCCCGCAGGTGAACGGCAGGGGTGGGTCCTGAGGTGGAGATAGAGTCAACAGAGCTTAAGAGACTGGGCCTGGGGGCTAAAGGCGGTAATCCCAGCGCATTCGGAGGCAGAGAAGGAGCATCAGTCTAGGATTTCAGGACCAGCCTGGGCAACACACCGAGACCCAGGACCCCCCTCTAAAATATATTACATAACAATTTTAAAAAATTAGGCCAGGCGCAGTGGGTCACTTTGGGAGTCCGAGGCAGGCGGACCACTTGACCCCAGGAGTTCTAGACCAGCCTGGGTGACATAGGGAAACCCTGTCTCTACTAAAAATACAAAAAATTGGCCGGGCGCCATGGCTCATGCCTGTAATCCCAGCACTTTAGGAGGCCAAGGCGGACGGATCACAAGGTCAGGAGATAGAGACCAGCCTGGGTGATATAGTGAAACCCCGTCTCTACTAAAAATACAAAAACAAAATTAGCCGGGCGTGGTGGCGGGTGCCTATAGTCCCACCTACTCGGGAGGCTGAGGCTGGAGAATGGCGTGAACCCAGGAGGCGGAGCTTGCAGTGAGCCCATATCGTGCCACAGCACTCCAGCCTGGGCGACAGAGCGAGACTCCGTCTCAAAATAAATAAATAAATAAAATAAAAATAAAAAATTACTGAGGCGTGGTGGTGGGCACCTGTAATCCCAGCTACTTGGGAGGCTGAGGCAGAAGAATTACTTGAAACTGGGAGGGGGAGGTTGCAGTGAGCTCAGATGGCGCCACTGCACTCCAGCCTGGGCAACAGAGCAAAACTTTGTCTTTAAAAAAAAAAAAAAAAATTACCCAGGCTTCGTGGCGAGCACCTGCACAGTCTTAGCTGCTCTGGAGGTCCAGGCGGGAGGACTGCTTGAGCCTGGGAGTTCCAGGCTACAGTGAGCTATGATGCTGCCACTGCACTCAGCCTAGGCAACAGAGCGAGACACTGTCTCTAAAACAAAAACACCAAAAAAAAGCCCCAAGAGTGTAGTCACCACGCAGAGGTGAGGACTCAGGGGCAGGTTATGGCCCGGCCAGAACCCCATCACTGCTCCTTTCTAGGCTGCATCCGGAGCCAGGCAGCAGCTCAGCCTCGTGGTTGCAGTTGAGAAGGCAGTTCAGAGAGGAAACTGCTAAGCAGGTAGCTGGAGGTGGCAGAGGATACCGGGATGGGACGGGAACAGAGAAGTCCCCATGGGACCTAGCACCTGATACTCCACCTGGGTCCGCTTCTGTCGGACACTTGGTCACCTCCGGATCCCGGGCAGCTGGGCCCCACAGTTCGGCCTCCTCCTCCACCCAGGAGATGAGAGCTGGCTTGTTGCCTCCGATTCCTAGGGGAGAAGAACGGAAACCCCACACTGAGGGGACGCCGCCTGCCTGGCCCCGGGGACCCCAACTCCACGCGCAGCTCCCAGAGGCGCGGCAGGGCCTGTGGGGGCGCAGGGCCCAGGTGAGCAGGTGGGGCTCTCACCGAGCGCGCTCAGGTGGCCGTAGGTCTCCCGCATCACGTCCCGGTACAGGGCCCTCTGTGCTGGTCGCAAGCAGCCCCACTCCTCCCGGCAGAAGTACACGGCCACGTCCGCGAAGCTCACAACCCCCGGCTCCCTCCACTCGGGTCCGACCCTGTTTGGGTCCCGGGGAGGGAGCGGGGCCAGAGGCGGCGCCATGGTGACTGTCAACCCCGACTACGGCTCGGCTGCCTCCCCTTGGCCTGGCCTGGGCCTACGGAACCTCCTGCGTCCGAGAAAGCCTACCCAGCCAGGCCCAAGGGAAGGAAGAAGGTCACTAGGGCCCCTGAGGGCGCACTAGAGAGCATGGAAACTAACGGTGCCAATGGCAGCGGGTGTATAATCAGAAATGGAATATGCCCTCATAAAAAATGGCGGCAGTGCGGGTACTCGACCTTTGCCCCTACGCAATCGTGCCCCAGACAACGCCCCCGGTATCTCCAGGTCGCGTTCTCTCCGTACCCTCATCCAAAATGGCCGCGGTGACTACAGGGGCCGGCCTTGAAAATTAGCGGCGTTTGTTTAGTCCCGGCCCAGCGAGGCAGTGCAGCAGAGAGCTCCGCCCCGGTCTGCAAGAACAAGAAACCGCCTCGTGGGAGGGAGCTGGCCTCTCGGTATTACTGAATTCAGGCATTAGTTTTCGTCTCTGGACCGTTTTATAATTGGTATCCAGCTCATCACTCTCTCGTTTTGTCCTTGTTATCTCAGAAACAGGGCGACAGCAGTCTCTTCCTAATGTTGAGTGTAAAAACCAATGGAGTGGGCGTGGCGCAGTGGCTCACGCTTGTAATCAGCAGTTTGGGAGGCCGAGGCCAGAGGAACTGAGCTCAGGAGTTCGAGACCAGCCTCACCAACATGGTGAAACCCCGTCTCCACTAAATAATCCAAGTTACTGGGGAGGCTGAGGCAGGAGAATCGCTTGAACGCGGAAGGCGGAGTTTGCAGTGGGCCAAGATTGCGCCACGGCACTCCAGCCTGGGCGACAGAGCGAAACTCCGACTCAAAAATAAAAAGGAAAGAAAGAAAAAGGAGTGGATACAGGAGAGCCTCCTCTCTTGTAGGCTTCTTGGAGCCTGAAATTCTGGAATCTTCCTGATGGCAGAGGCAATGGGGAAAGTAGGGTAAGGTTGAGAAAGTCAGAGGGTCCTCTCTTCTAGGAGCCTCTCCCATTTACTGTGCAGGACGTCTCCGAATCGCCGGTCTCCCTCTAGCTGCAGCCGGGCTCTCAGCTCCCCTCACATCCTGCCCCTGGGCGGATGGCCCAAGGCTCCTCTGCTCAAACCCAACTCATCCCTTTCTTGCCCCAAACTGCCTCCCCTGGGGTCTTTATCTCAGTAAATGTTGCCAACTCTCCCCCAGACCTCCCTCTCACTTCCTGATGACCTATTGTGTGCTCCATTTGACTTCATACATGTCCTGTTGTAGCAGGAGGTGCAGACAAAACCCCTCAGACACCAAGTTAAAGAAGGAAGGGCTTTATTCGGCTGGGAGCATCAGCAAGACCCACTAATCAAAAACCAAGCTCCCGGAGTGAGCAATTCCTCTCCCATTTAAGGGCTCACAACTCTAAGAGGGTCCCCGTGAGAAGGTCATGATCAATTGAGCAAGCAGTGGGTATGTGACTGGGGGCTGCATGCACCGGTAATTAGAATGGAACAGAACAGGACAGGGATTTTCACAGTGCTTTTCTATATAATGTCTGTAATCTATAGATAACATAACTGATTAGGTCACGGGTCAATCTTTAACTACCAGGCCCAGGGTGTGGCGCTGGGCTGTATGCTTGTGGGTTTCATTTCTGCCTTTTAGTTTTTACTTCTTCTTTCTTTGGAGGCAGAAATTGGGCATAAGACAGTATGAGGGGTGGTCTCCTCCCTTACTGTGTATGGGAGTAAGAGTCGCCTCCAACCGCCTTTTAGCTCTTAGTGGGCTCTTTAGTTGAATCTAGGCCCAGATTGAGAATCGCTTGTAATCCTAGCTACTGGGAGGCAAAGGCAGGAGGATCCCTTGAGCCCAGGAGTATGAGATCAGCCTGGGCAAGTTAGTGAAACCCTATCTTCAAAAATAAATACATAAATAAAAAATAAAGTAAAATAAAAAATGAATTGACAGTGGACAAACGAGAAAATTATACAAATTGTATTAGTTTTACATGTACATGGGGATCTTCACAAGAGAGGGAAGTCAGAAAAAGTGCCCAAAGCCAAGTGCTTTTATGTTTCTTAGACAAAGAACAATAAAATTTAAGTGGGCAGATGTGGTGGCTCATGCCTGTAATCCCATCACTTTGGGAGGCCGAGGTGGGTGGATCACTTGAGGTCAGGAAACCCCGTGCTTACTAATAATAATTTTAAAAAGGTTAGCTGGTGGGGGTGGTGGTGGGTGCCTGTAATCCCAGCTACTCAGGAGGCTGAGGCAGGAGACTCACTTGAACCTGGGAGGCAGAGGTGGCAGTGAGCCGAGATCACGCCACTACACTCCAGCCTGGGTGGGAGAGAGACTTCGTTTGAAAAAAAAGAAGAGGGCCAGCCCGGTGGCTCACACCTGTAATCCCAGCACTTTGGGAGGCCGAGGCGGGCGGATCACGAGTGGTCAAGAGATCGAGACCATCCTGGCCAACATGGTGAAACCCTATCTCTACTGAAAATATAAAAATTAGCCAGGCGTGGTGGCGCGTGCCTGTAGTCCCACCTACTTAGGAGGCTGAGGTAGGAGAAGAGCCTGAACCCGGCAGGCAGAGGTTGTAGCCAGCTGAGATCCTGCCACTGCACTCCAGCCTGGGCTACAGAGCGAGACTCTGTCTCAAAAGAAAGAAGGAATAAAAGGAAAATATAAATGACAGGACAAAGAAAATTTGGCTAGGGCAGTGAGTAGCTAGAATATGTATGGGGGGGTGTCAAGTAGGTGCAACATACAGATTACTTTGTTAGGTATGTTTATTCTGGTCCCTTGTGGCCTCTGAGGGCTGTTTTCTTGCCCTGGTACAGAAGGATACTCCCCCAGAGTAAGGTTTCTGGCATGCTGCATGCAGAAGAAACAGGTCGGATTGCTCCGTCTGAAACTACAATTTCTCTGTTTTTAACTCAGAATATATCAGTATACCAGGCTGTGAAAGTTTTACAGGAGGTCCGGGGGAGGCCCTGTGGAGGAGCCTGGAGGGATGGCGGGGATCTCAAGAAACGGGTTAATAAGTGAGGAGAGCCACTTCTTTCCCTTTTCGGGGATCCAGGTGAGGCGGGCGCCGCTGAGCGCGGCATCGCGTCCCGGATCCGGACGCAAACATCCCTATACCGCAGACACCGCCACTGCGCCAGGAAGAGGCAGTCCGCCGTTTCCGCAGAGCTCTCGGCCCGCGGACTCTTTCCCAGTCTCCGTCCCTTCCGCCTTCCCAGGTTCATTAGCTTGGAGCCATGAGCGCGGCCAGTGGCTGGGCGGCTCCTGGAGGGACACTGGGAATTTGCCCTGGGAGTGGGGTGCAGGGGGCTCCACGGACGCCTCGACGACCGGAAGTAGCTTCGGGTGGGGCCTAGAGAGGACGGCGAGCAACTCCATGGTTCCGGAGTCCAGAAAAATGAAGGCCCTCTTAGAAGAGATGGCTGTCGATAGTCCAGCTTCTCTTCATTTTAGAGAAAGGCATTGAACAGTTTGAATATCGATCTGGTGTTGCTGACCTGGTTTGTTCCTGCTGGGAACGTGTCCTCTTGCTGTTCCTCTCAGGCGGCCTTGGCAGCGCCTCTTGCCGTAGTTAAGATGGGTGCAGCCGCTTCGACCTGGGCTCAGGCAGTTGTCAGCAAGGGCTGCAGGGGAGGGGAAACCGGTCCAAGATTCTCGACCAAGGGCCTGACGTCCGCTTCCCAGTCCCTTAGAGGAGGCCCTTCGAGGAGGCCCACTCAGTGACCCAGTCTTTATTTTATTATTGTTTTATTTATTATATTTTCAATTTTTTCTATTCTATTCCACTCTACACTCTCTCGCTCTCTCTTTTTCTTTTGTCTTTTTTTTCTTTTTTTCGAGACAGAGTTTAGCTCTTGTTGTCCAGGCTGGAGTGCAGTGGCGCGATCTTGACTCACTGCAACCTCCGCCTCCCGGGTTCAAGCAATTCTTCTGCCTCAGCCTCTTGAGTAGCTGGGAATACGGCGCCTGCCGCCATGCCCGGCTAATTTTTTGTATCTTTAGTAGAGACGGGGTTTCACCATGTTGGCGAAGCTGGTCTCGAGCTCCTGACCTCAGGAGATCCACCTACCTGGGCCTCCCAGAGTGCTGGGATTACAGGCATAAGCCACTGCACCTGGCCTCTACTCTCTGCTCTTGAGAGGGAGTCTTGCTCTTGTCCCCCAGGCTAGAGTGCAATGGCGCGATCTCAGCTCACTGACCCCAGAAGCCAGGCTGGAATGCCTCAAATTATTGAAGGCAAAACCTCATCAACTACAGAGGTGGGATTTTAAGCTAGGTTACCACACTGCCATATAAATGTAAAGAGGATAAATATACACTTTGAGAGGCTGAGGCAGGCAGATAACTTGAGGTCAGGAGTTCGAGACCAGCCTGACCAAAATGATGAAACCATGTCTCTACTAAAAATACAAAAATTAGATGGGCATGGTGGCATGTGTCTATAGTACCAGCTACTCAGGACACTGAGGCAGGAGAATCGCTTCACCCTGGGAGGCAGAGGTTGCAGTGAGCGGAGATTGCACACTGCACTCCAGCCTGGGCCACAGGGTGAGACTCCATCTCAAAAAACAATAATAATAAATAAGGCCAGGCACGGTGGGTCACGCCTGTAATCCTAGCACTTTGGGAGGCCGAGGCCAGTGGATCACCTGAGGTTGGGAGTTTGAGACCAGCCTGAGGAATATGATGAAACCCCGTCTATACGAAAAAGACGAAAATTTTTTTCGGACATTGTGGCATGCACCTGTTATCCCAGCCACTCAGGAGGCTGAGACAGGAGAATTGCTTGAACCTAGGAGGCGGAGGTTGCAGTGAGCCGAGATTGTGCCATTGCACTCCAGCCTGGGCAACAAGAGTGAAACTCAGTCTCTAAATAAATAAATATAAAGAAGAAAAATATAAATGACAGACGATGGTAAGTACTAAACATAAGTAAGAAGGTTGTTTAGAGGTCATGTAATGGGGGGTCGTTCAGGTATCTAGGAAGTGTGTGAAATTGCCCAGGATGGGTGACAGGCATTTGACAAACGGTTCCCTGTAGCATCTCTCACCGCTGTCCCCTGTTGCTCAGTCCCTTGCTGAGTTAGGCCGGGGGCCTCCTAGCTGCCCTGTGGGCCTCCAGCCTTTTGCCTTTGCCATCCATCTGTCATTGCAGCCTGGTGTAGTGTAAACAGGAAGGGCAGTGCCTGAGAAATAGGAGATTTGGGTTCCAGGTCTACTTCTGCCACTGACTCAGCTTCATGATCTTAATTATGTCCCCTCCTTGGGTCAGGTGCTGTGGCTCATGCCTGTAATCCCAGCACTTTGGGAGGCTGAGGCGGGTGGATCAAGGTCAGGAGTTCAAGACCAGCCTGGCCAACACTGCACTCTGGCTAACCATGTGTTTCACCATGTGTTAGCCATGAGTGCAGTGATGGGGTTTAATAGAAACCCCGTCTCTACTAAAAATACAAAAATTAGCTGGGTGTGGTGGTGTGCATTTGTAATCCCAGCTACTCTGAAGGCTGAGGCAGGATAATTGCTTAAATCTGGGAGGCAGAGGTTGCAGTGAGCCTAGATCGTGCCACTGCACTCCAGCCTGGGTGACACAGCAAGACTCTGTCTTGGAAAAAAAAAAAAAAATTATGTCCCCTCATCTCTCTGGCTTCAGCATTCTCAGAGTGTATTCTGCAGAACAGTATTCCCATGAAACGCTCTATGGGGGGAAAAAAAGGCAGCATTCTCCATTCCCCTTGACGGTCCCCTTTGGCAAATTTAAGGTTCAGGGCAGCCTTCAATAAAGAAATGTAGTCTTCCTGGCGCGGTAGCACATGTCTGTACCATATGTCTGTAGTCCTAGTGCTTTGGGAGGCTGAGGCAGGAGGATTGCCTGAGCCCAGGTGTTTGAGGCTACAGTGAGCTACGATCATGCCATTGCACTCCAGCCTGGGCGACAGTGAGACCCCATCTCTAAAAAATTTTTTTCACATTTAAAAAATCTTTCCAGGCCAGACAGTGTCTCATGCCTATAATCCCAGCACTTTGGGAGGCCGAGGCAGGTGGATCACAATGTCAGGAGATCGAGACCAGCCTGGCCTACATGGTGAAACCTTGTCTCTACTAAAAATGCAAAAAATTAGCTGGGCATGGTGGCGAGCACCTGTAATACCAGCTACTCAGGAGGCTGAGGCAGGAGAATTGCTTGAACCCAGGAGGCAGAGGTTGCAGTGACCTGAGATGCCAACACTGTATTCCAGCCTAGGTGACAGAGTGAGACTCCTCTGTCTCAGAAAGAAAAAAAAAATTGGAGATGAAGGGCTGTGATGGTTCTACAACAGTACTATTACACATTTTGCCACTGAACTGTACTGTACACTCAAAAATAGTCTAAAAGATAAATTTGTTTTTTTGCAATGCAGTCTCACTCTGTCGCCCAGGCTAGAGTACAGTGGCGCGATCTCAGCTCACTGCAAGCTCCGCCTCCCGGGTTCAAGTGATTCTCCTGCCTCAGCCTCCCAAGTAGCTGAGACTACAGGTGCCTGCCACCACACTCGGCTATTTTTTTGTATTTTTAGTAGAGACGGGGTTTCACTGTGTGTTTGCCAGGGTAGTCTCGATCTCCTGACCTCGTGATCCGCCCACCTCGGCCTCCCAAAGTGCTGGGATTACAGGTGTGAGCCACCGCGCCTGGCCAATAAATTTTATATTATGTATATTTGACCACAAAACAAAAACAAAGACAACCCAGTGATGTCCCAACATACTGAGAATCATGGAGCCGGGTGTGGTGGCTCACACCTGTAATCCCAGCACTTTTGGGAGGCCGAGGTAGGAGGACTTCTTGAGCCCAGGAGTTTGAGACCAGCCTGGGCAACACAGTGAGATGCTGTCTGGAAAAAAAATTAGCTGAGTGCGGTGGTGTGCACCTGTGGTCCCAGCTACTTGGGAGACTGAAGTGGGAGGATGACTTGAGCCTGGGAGATCAAGCCTGCAGTGAGCCATGATTGCACCATTGCACTCCAGCCCAGAAAACAGAGCGCGACCCTATCAGAAAGAAAGAAGATGTGGTGTGGGGTCAGGGGTTAGAAAGAGAAGAAAGTAAAGAAACTTAGCATCATGGGAAGCGAGAGCCTTGTGGAAGCTCCTCCCTCTCCCTAAGCCCATCTGTCAGTCTTCTCCACTTGGTGTCTCTGCACAGCCACAGATGTCCTTTCTGCACCTTGAGGGAACTCATCCCTAGCTTGGAGCATCCCACTTGCTGTTTCCTCTCTTTGGAAACGTCTCTACCCCCTACTGTCCCCAACCCCAGCCCCAAGCCTCTGAACCCTGCCTTTCCCCACTCCCTGTCCCCTAACTCTGTTCCCTGTGGCTCTTTCTCAACATGGCGCAGCCTCAGCGTCCATCCGCAGCAGGCTTTTTCTGCACGTCGCTGTTCGAGTTCCTTCATATGCCTTAGTATTTGCATTTGCAGTCCCTTGTTTCCTTCGTGTTCTGGTTTATCACCTGTCTCTCCCTCCCAGAAAGTAAGCTCCAAGAGGGTTCCTGTGTCTGTCCCCTGCTGTGTGCTGGCATGGAGAATAACTGCTAGTGCATGGTAAATGCTTAGCAGCTATTTGTTAAATGCACCAATGAGAAAGAGAAATAGCAGACAGCACTTGCCCTGTGCCCAGCACCAGCGCTCGGGTTGCCCGGTGCAGCTCTATGCTTGACACACTTCGCCTGGTTCTGCTCCTCCCTCACTGGCAGGGCCTGCTCTCTCCAGCTGCACCTTCTCCTTGGCCTCACCGCTCCCCAGAACGGGTCACCCTTGGCCTTCATACCCTCCTACTCCTGATAGCCCCTTGGTGGGTTCTGGAGCCCCCTGGCTCTGGCTCTCCATACTGGAACCTCTGGGTCTTACTGGCTCATATTGTCAGTCACTGAGCTGCAGATTCTATGTCAGAAGGCTCTCATGAGTGTCTTTCTTCCTAATTCCGAGGTCACCACCTTGGTCTCAGCTCTTGATGACTCTCACTTAGGAAAAAATGCCCAACAGATCTCTAGTGTCTAGCTCTGTCCCCCAACCAGGTCACACCCACACTGCTTTGCAAAGAGATTTTCTGATGGCACCTGGCAAACAGCACTGCACTTGCTCAAGAACTTTCTGTGGCTCCTCAGTGCTACAGAATGGATCTCAAGCTCCTCTGCTGGAATCTGTGGCCCTCCCATATTTGACCCCACTTCTCGGCTGCATCTGTCTCACATTCTTTGTTTTTTTGTTTTGCTTTGTTTTGTTTTTGAGACAGAGTGTCTCACTCTGTTGCCCAGGCTACAGTGCAGTGGCCCGATCTCAGCTCACTGCAACCTCTGCCTCCCGGTTTCAAGTGGTTCTCCTGCCTCAGCCTCCCGAGTAGGTGGGATTACAGGTGCCCACCACCATGCCCAGATAATTTTTGTGTTTTTAGTAGAGACAGGGTTTCACCATGTTGGCTGGGCTGGTCTTGAACTCCTGACCTCAAGTGATCCACCCGCCTCAGCCTCCCAAAGTGTCTTTTATTCTATGAATCAAGATTTCTTTGCTGTTTCCTGTGCCTGAAAATCTCCCCTAACACCAATTTGTAGGCTATGGGAAGCACAACCATCTCCTCCCAGGAGCATTTCCTGGCATATCACCAACCAGCCTGGGTGAGGTGGTGCCTCTGGGCTTCCGCTGTCATAGCTCCAGTTATTCTCTTCCCACGTTGAACGTGGGCTCTGACACAGCTGTATCACTGGACCCCAGCACAAAAACACACAGAAGCCTGAAGAGGGTGTTTGCTGAATGAATGAATGAATGAATGAATGAATGGGGTCAGCTTTCCTCATCTTGGAATTCTCTTATTACCTAGCACAGTCCCTTCAACAGAAGGCAGTCAACACAGTCACTAACTGCCAATTGTCCTTCTTTTTTTTTCTGTTTGTTTTGAGACAGAGTCTCACTCTGTCGCCCACGTTGGAGTGCAGTGGCGCAATCATGGGTCACTGCAGCCTCAGTCTCCCTGGCTCAAGTGATCCTCCCGCCATAGCCTCTCAAGTACGCCACTACACCTGGCTGATTTTTGTTTTTGTAGAGATGGGGGCCTCATTATGTTGCCCAAACTGGTCTCAAACGCCTGAGCTTAAGAGATCCTCCCATCTCGGCCTCCCAAAGTGTTGGGATTACAGGTGTGAGCCACCACACCCAGACTGACTGTGCCTTCTAAGTAAAAACTGGCCAGGCGAGGTGCCTCACACCTGTAATCCCAGCACTTTGGGAGGGCAAGGTGGGAGGATCGCTTGAGCCCAGGAGGTCAAGGCTATAGAGAGCCATGTTAACACCACTGCACTCCAGCCTGGATGACAGAGTGATACTCTATCTCAAGAAAAGGGGCCAGGCGCGGTGGCTCAAGTCTGTAATCCTAGCACTTTGGGAGGCCGAGACGGGCAGGTCATGAGGTCAGAAGATCGAGACCATCCTGGCTAACACGGTGAAACCCCGTCTCTACTAAAAAATACAAAAAACTAACCGGGCGAGGTGGCGGGCGCCTGTATTCCCAGCTACTCAGGAGGCTGAGGCAGGAGAATGGTGTAAACCCAGGAGGCTGAGCTTGCAGTGAGCTGAGATCGTGCCACTGCACTCCAGCCTGGGCAACAGAGCGAGACTCCGTCTCAAAAAAAAAAGAAAAGAAAAGAAAAGGACAGAGAAAAGGAAAGGACAAGAAAAGGGGCACTTGCTGGGGCTCTCAGTTTTCTGCTCACACTCCCCCGACCAGGCTGGGCTGAGACCCGCATCCTAAGTTCCCAGCTCGTTTTCTGTTGAGATCTGACTTCTCAGAGGAAGTGATAGAGACATCTGGGCTCTGTTTTCATTTCCAGCCATGCTGCCATATGGCCGTGAAACCTTGAGAGTACCACGTCATCTCTCTGAGTCTCAGTTTATTTATCTGCAAATATGGTTATTAGTATCCATGCCCTGGCTCCTTGGCAGGCCTCTTTACACTTTCTAAAGTGTAGACCATCCACAGTAATTCACTTTTTCAACAAATGTATATTGCACAATTACTATATCTTACATCTTGTTAAAATGTCAGCCTCCACGGTAACCCTTTGAGGTAGATATTATTCATCCTCATTTTACAGAGGAGGCACTGAGACTCAGGGAGGTCACGTGTCTTACTAGCTTTGCCTGGGGGAAGTTGCAGAGACTAGTTTTTGTTTTGTTTTGTTTTGTTTTTTTGAGATTGAGTCTCACTCAGCTGCCCAGGCTGGAGTGCAGTGGCACAATCTCGGCTCACTGCAACCACCAACTCCCGGGTTCAAGCAATTCTCCCATCTCAGCCTCCTGAGTAGCTAGGATTACAGGCACCCACCATCATGCCCAGCTAATTTTTGTATTTTAGTGGAAATGGGGTTTCACCATGTTGGCCAGGCTGGTCTTGAACTCCTGACCTCAGGTGATCTGCCCACCTTGGCCTCCCAAAGTGCTAGGATTACAGGCGTGAGCTACCACGCCAGCTTTTTTTTTTTTTTTTTTTAAAGAAATGAAGTCTTGGCCAGGCGCAGTGGCATATGCCTGTAATCCCAGCACTTTGGAAGGCCAAGGCGGGTGGATCCCCTGAGGTCAGGAGTTTGAGACCAGCCTGGCTAACATGTGAAACCCCGTCTCTATTGAAAATACAAAAATTAGTTGGGCATGGTGGCACGCACCTGTAATCCCAGCTACTCAGAAGGCTGAGGCAGGAGAATTACTTGAACCCAGGAGGCAGAGGTTGCAGTGAGCTGAGATGGCACCACTGTACTCCACTCTGGGTGACAAAGTGAGACCCTGTCTCAAAAAAAAAAAAAAAAAAAAAAAGAAATGAAGTCTTACTCTGTTGCCCAGGCTGTAGTACAGTGGCACAATCATAGCTCACTGTACCCTTGAACTCCTGGGCTCAAGCAGTCTTCCTGCCTCAGCCTCCCAAGTGGCTAGGACCACAGGCACGATGTGCCACTACGCCTGGTTCATTTTTTTTTTTTTTTTTTTCTAGAGATAGGATTTCACTATGTTGCTCAGGCTGGTCTGAACTCCTGGCCTCAAGCGATCCTCCCACCTTGGCCTCCCAACAAAGGCTGGACTTGTGCCACCTGCATTTATTCTATTCCCATCCACTCCAGTATCTGGGTCCCCTGCTGATGACAATTAGCCAGGGCTTGACAACGCCCTCCATGTAGGTCCCCTCCCCAGGTCTTGGTCCCCCCTCAGCATCTGCATTTGAAGTAGATAAGGAGTGGCTAGTTCCTGAGATGAGGGAAAGGTCTCTGTTGCACCTGATCTTCAGATAACACTTTGAAATGAGTCCAGGATCTCACTCTCTTCCTTTTTTTTTTTTTTTTTAAACAAAACACTGGGGAGAGGGGTGGCAAGTCTAATCTATTCGAATCTTTACAGGCACTTTTCTTTTTACAAGTTGGAAACTTGAGGGATCCTTGAGGAAAGTCCAGGGCATGAATTTCAGTTTCGGAGTCCCCGACTCAGTGGCCCACCCCAGGGCTCCGACAGTCCTTCGTGCCAGGGTCAGGCTCAACTCCAGCCTGCGGTGCTGCTCAGCTGCACTCCTCGAAGATGTCTGGGTAGTGCCGGAAGAGCACAGGCGGGTCCCGGTCACCTCGGACGGGGGCCCGAGGCACAGCCCGGATCCCAGGCCTCCGGCCCCGCCGCCCCCCAGAGCAGGAGCGGTGGATCCACTGGTGTGCTTCCACAGCGAACTTCCTCTTGAAGCGCATGCCACACTCGGGACAGGGGAAGGGCCGCTCCCCGGAGTGCATGCGCCTGTGGCTGACCAGCAGCGAGGGATAGGTGAAGCGGCGGCCGCAGTCCGTGCACACATGGCGCCGCTGGCCGGCCTGAGCATCCACGCTGGGCATGGGTGCCGGGGGCTGTGCTCCTGTGGTCGGGTCCCAGGCAGCATTTTTGGGTGGCTGTGCCCGTGCCGGGGCCACGCTGATAGCTGGGTCAGGGTTGCATTCCACCAGCACTTCAGGACTCTCCTTCACAGGAGCCTTTCTAGGCCCTTTGGCTCTTGGAACTTCCTCGGGTTCCTCTTCCTTCCTGTTTGGGGCATCTCCTGGGAAACCGGAATTAAGTTACACTTACAAACATTTCTGCGCAGACTGTCTCAGGTTATAGAATGCTTTTCACTTAAGGCAGTGCCAGAGAAGTTCTGTCCAGTGATTAACACACAGGCTTTAGAACAAGGTAAACAGGATTCAGATCTCCTGAAAGTGACTTATCTGAGCCTTGGTTCCTTATGCATCAAATTGGAATAATAATGGCTTTTCACTTCACAGCACTGCTGGATTAGCTGAGTAGATGCATGTTAAGCACTTAGTAAGTGCTCAGGAAGCAGGGGCGTTTATTTATTTATTTATTTATTTATTTATTTATTTATTTATTTATTTTTGAGACAGAGTCTCACTCTGTCACCAAGGCTGGAGTGAAGTGGAAAGATCTCAGCTCACTGCAACCTCCGCCTCCCAGGTTCAAGTGATTCTCCCGCCTCAGCCTCCCAAGTAGCTGGGATTACGGGAGCTCACCACCACGCCCAGCTAATTTTTGTATTTTTAGTAAAGACAGGGTTTCACCATGTTGGCCAAGCTGCACTTGAACTCCTGACCTCAGGTGATTCACCCGCCTCAGCCTCCCAAAGTGCTGGGATTACAGGCATGACCCACCGCACCTGGCCAAGCAGAGGCTATTATTAGTGTGGTTTCTCCATTTTTTGTAAGGTAAGACTCTTTTACAGATGAGGAAACATTTGCTCAAGGTCACTCCACTGGAGGATGGTGAAGGGAGAAAAGCCAACTTGTCAATGACTGGGTATTTTTTCTCGTGCCACTTTGCCTCACTTGAGGAAAGTGAAAGGTAGACCTGAAGGCACTTCCAATCTTGGGGAGTTTTAGTTATTTCTGAAAGACGGAGAATGAGCTGGCCTGGCACAGTGGCTCAGGCCTTTAATCCCAGCACTTTGGAAGGCTGAGGCGGGCAGGTCACATGAGATCAGGAGTTCGAGACCAGCCTGGCCAACATGGTGAAACCCCGTCTGTACTAAAAATACAAAAATTAGTCGCTCGTGGTGGCGTGTGCCTGTAATTCCAGCTACTCTGGAGGCTGAGGTGGGAGAATCATTTGAACCCAGGAGACGGAGGTTGCCATGAGCCCAGATCACACCACTGCACTTCAGCCTGGGCTACAGAGTGAGACTCCCTCTCAAAAAAAAAAAAAAAAAAAAAAAAAAAAAAAAACGAGAGAGAGAGAGAATGAGAGAAATCTGGAAGCACAAGCATGTTGGACTGGGCTCCCAGTCCCCACAGGACCGCTGTCCTATGTTCTGAAAACTTTGTACCAGGTCTGCCTTCTTTACTCCTCTAGTACCCAATACAGTTGAATTTCTTTAGGGATGCTGGAAGTGGGGGCCTGAAAGGAAACTCTGCTAGACAGGAAGCCTTGGAAAATCAAGTACGGGGGGGACCCGGGACTATCCCTCACCTCTCGGAGCTCCTCCCAGTCTTTCCCCCTTCTCAGGATCCTGGGCGGCGGGGCTCCAAGCCTCAGTCTCCTGTTCCATCCAAGAGATGAGGGCTGGTTTGGGGCCTGGGAATCCTGGGAGAGAACAGGGATCACAGTACGGGCCTGAGAGGCCATCGTGGGGAGTTGGCATTCCCCTCCAGACTGAGGGCACCCCCTCGGAGCTTATACTCAACCTGGACCGGGGTGCAGTGCTGCTGCCTGAATGAAGTGGATGCGGGTGAAAACACTCCCGAGGGGGTACCTGAAGCCCTGGGAATGGGAGGTGGCTGCTGGTGTTGGCGCAATAGTGCGGGGTTAGGGCTCACAGTTCTCTCGGCCCTTCCACATCATCTCCCCTGTGAACCCGGTGAAGGAGGATGGGGCTCGGACCCGGGGCTCTCACCGAGCGCGCCCAGGTGGCCGTAGGTCTCCCGCATCACGTCCCGGTACAGAGCCCTCTGCGCGGGCCGCAGACAGCCCCACTCCTCCGGGGAGAAGTACACGGCCACGTCCGCGAAGCTCACAGCCCCGGGCTTCCTGCAACCAGGCCGGGTCTCCCCGGGCTTCCGCGCCAGGAGCGGGGCTGGGGGCGGCGCCATGGGGCCTTGCAGCCCCGATCGGCGGCCGCCAGGTCCCTGGGGCCGCCGTCTCCCCGCTCCCGGCCTCAGCTGTCGTCGTCCACAGGAAGGGCGGCCCCGCCCAGCCGTGGCGTCCGAACGCAGCCGAGGCAACCGAATTAGCAGGGACGGGCTGCTAGGGATTCGAGGATTCTGATAGGGACAAATATAATTCCTCAGTGTTTATTCACTTCATGGCCGCTTGGACATAGACACCCGGGTTAAGGGACCCGGAAGGTGCCTTCAGAAAATATGGCGACCACCTAGCTTCAATTGTCACAGGCTGCTTTTAAGGGTGCCATTCTTTGACCATATCAAATATGGAGCCTTTCTGACTTCTCTGGCCTCATCGTCCCAGTTGCCCTTAAATAAAGCCGCTTCGGATGCTTTTTCTGGTGGGCAAGGCGGGGTGTCTGGGAAGTAGAAGAGAGACTTCTTGCCTTCAAGAAAGATGGACGGGCCCGAAGGTTCACTTACCCCTCTTTACCCCCAAGACGCAACGGCCGATGATTGGCGACGATCCCGGAAGAAGCTGCGCAGTGATTGGTCTGGGATTGGCGGGCGTTTGAAAGGACCCCGCTGTCCTGAAGCCTCTGTTGACAGACTGGAGCGCAGCGGGGACCTCGGTATCTGCGGTGCTCAGGATTGTGTCCCCTACGGGCTCTTACTGTGCCTCCCGATGGCAGGAGCTGGAATCTGGTCCCCAGATCCCTTGGGAAGACGCGCACACCCTGGCAAACCATGTGTACACCCGCGGTAGAAGCAGGTGCATGTTTTACAATAGGAGTTTAGCTGCGGAGTCCACCCAGCCCCTGGCATCCGCAGCTCGGCTCGCTCAGGCTCTAGACCGAAGCTGCAGGCGAAAGAACGTGCTTGGTGAGGATGGAATCGGAATGGGGAAGTTTTAAATTACATTGTAATTGTTGCTAACATACATGAATTTATTTTTTGTTTGTTTTGAGACAGGGTCTTGTTCTGTGGCCCAGGGTGGAATGCGGCAGTGCGATCCTAGCTCACTGCAGACTCGACCTCCCGGGCTGAAGCGATCTTCTCACCTCAGCCTCCCGAGTAGCTGGGACCACAGGCGCACACCCCATGCTTGGCTAATTTTTAAATTTTTAAAACAGACACAGGGTCTTGCTATGTTGCCCAGGCTGCTCTGGAATTCCTGGCCTCAAGCAATCCTTCTGCCTCGGCCTCCCAAAGTGCTGTGATTATAGGCATGAGCCACCGTTCTTGGCCATTTCTACTTTTTTCTTTCTTTCTTTTTTTGAGGAGTTTTACTCTTGTTGCCCAGGAGTGCAATGGCACAATCTCGGCTCACCACAACCTCCGCCTCCCAGGTTCAAGCAATTCTCCTGCCTCAGCCTCCCAAGTAGCTGGGATTACAGGCATGAGCCACCATGCCCGTCTAATTTTGTATTTTTAGTAGAGACGGGGCTTCTCCATGTTGGTCAGGCTGGTCTCGAACTCCCGACCTCAGGTGATCCTCCCACCTCAGCCTCCCAAAGTGCTGGGATTACAGGCGTGACCCACTGCGACCAGCCCCACCATTTCTACTTCTTTACGTTGTTCCAGATTACCAAAGATAGCATCAATTTTCGAATGCTAATTTTTTTTTTCCTGGGAAACCTTCCTCCTTTAGCCTTCAGTCTCCTTTCTAAACTGGATTGGGCCTCAGTTCTTCTCATACGAGGTCTCCCCTTCCTGCTGTCCTGGGTTGTATCCTCTGCTTCCTAGATTTAAGGTATTTATTTTTCAGACAAGATGGGTCATCGTCATGGCTAATGGCGTTGGACTATAAGTACTAGTTGCCTTCATCCCCACATTTGGAATATACCTGCAATCACACAGGATGCAGAATACTGTTTGCTAAGCATGGGGCTGCTTGCTGGAGATAACAAGCAAGGCCTACCAAATCCCTGCTGTCATTCTGGCCCTGGATCTACTTGCTTGGCTCCCCTGCCGGCCTTAGTGTATCAAGCCTTCCTTTTTATTCAATGGTGTTCTTTATTGCTGACTTTTCAGTCAAGATTTCTTTGTATTTTCTTGCCTACCCTTGCTGTTTTTCACCTGAAATACTTTTTTTGAGATCCTGCTGATCTCATATGCATATATTAATTAATTAATAATTGTTAATAATTAAATATGAATATGCTTATATTATTACTTTGAGTTCTGGAACTGCCTCACTGCACTTCACGTGGTGAATAGTGTAGAAATTGAATAAGGAAAAATATACCCTTAGAAATTAGTATTTTTTAAATTTTGAAAATATTTAATTTAGACCCGGCCCAGTTGCTCACACCTGTAATCCAGCACTTTGGGAGGCTGAGGTGGGCAGACTGATTGAGGCCAGAAGTTAGAAACCAGTGTGGCAACATGGTGAAACCCAATCTCTACTAAAAATACAAACATTGACCAGGTCTGGTGGTGCACACCTGTAGTCCCAGCTACTCAGGAGGCTGAGGCATAATAATTTCTTAAACCCAGGAAGCAAAGGTTGCAGTGAGCAAGATCATGCCACTGCACTCCAACCTGGGCGACAGAGCGAGACCCTGTCCCAAAAAGACAAAAAAAAATTGGGCCAGGCACAGTGCTTCACACCTGTAATCCCAACACTTTGGGAGGTCAAGGTGGGAGGATCACCTGAGGTCAGGAGTTCGAGACCAGCCTGGCCAACATGGCAAAACCCTGTCTGTACTAAAAATACAAAAATTAGCTGGGTGTGGAGTCGGACGCCTGTAGTCCCAGCTACTCAGGAGGCTGAGGCACAAGAATGGCTTGAACCTGGGAGGCAGAGGTTGCAGTAAGCCGAGATCGCGCCATTGCACTCCAGCCTGGGTGATAGAGCAAGATTCCGTCTCAAAAAAAAAAAAAAAAAAGAAAAAGAAAAGGAAAATAAAAAAAATAAATGTATTGATACACAAAATTTTTACGTATTTATGGAGTTCATGTGATGTTTTGCTTTGCTTCATATATAGAATGTACAGTAATCAAGTCAGGATATTTAAGGTGTCAATCACCTTGAGTATTTAACATTTCTATGTGTTGGGAAAATTTCAAGTCCTCTCTTCTAGCTATGGAAATTTACAGTACTTTGTTAACTACAGTCACCCTACTCTGCTTTTGAACATTACAAGTTATCCCTTCTTCCTAAGTGTATGTATGTTTGTACCCATTACCCAACTTTGTCCACCTCTCCCACCCACATACACCCTTCCAATCTCTGATATCATTCTACTCTCCACATTCGTGAGATCAGCTTTTCTAGCTCCCACATGTTAGTGAGGACATGTGATATTTGCCTTTCTGTGTCTGGCTTATTCACTTAACATAATGACCTCCAGTTCCATCCATGCTGTAAACATGATTTCATTTTTTTATGGCTGAATTCCACTGTGTATATGTATCATGTTTTCTTTATTCATTTGTCCACTGATCAACACTTAGGTTGATTCCATATATTTGCTATTGTAAACATGGCTGTACAGTAAACATGGAGATGCAGGTTATCTTTTTTATATACTGATTTCTTTTCCTTTGGATAAACTCCAGGTAGTGGGATTGCTGGATCACATGGTAGTTCTTTGTTTTTTGTTTTTTTTTTTTTTTGAGGCTGAGTTTTACTTATGTTATCCAGGTTGGAGCGCAATGCCCCGGTCTCAGCTCACTGCAACCTCTGCCTCCCAGGTTCAAGTGATTCTCCTGCCTCAGCCTCTTGAGTAGCTGGGATTACAGGCACCCTCCATCAGGCCCAGCTAAATTTTGTATTTTTAGTAGAGACGGGGTTTTACCATGTTGGCCAGGCTGATCGTGAACTTCTGACCTCTGGTGATCCACCAGCCTCGGCCTTCCAAAGTGCTGGGATTATAGGTGTGAGCCACCACCCGGCCCACATGGTAGTTCTATTTTTGGTTTTTTGAGACATCTCCATATTGTTTTCAATAGTGGTTGTACTAACTTACATTCCCACCAACAGTGTGTAGGAGTTCCCTTCTCTCTCTCTTTTTTTTTTTTTTTTTTTTTGAGAAGGAATTTCACTCTTGTTGCCCAGGTTGCAATGGCACAATCTTGACTCACCGCAGACTCCGCCACCAGGGTTCAAGCGATTCTTCTGCCTTAGCCTCCTAAGTAGCTGGGATTACAGTCATGCGCCACCACTCCTGGCTAATTTTGTATTTTTAGTAGAGATGGGGTTTCTCCATGTTGGTTAGGCTGGTCTCGAACTCCCGACCTCAGGTGATCCACCCACCTCAGCCTCCCAAAGTGCTGGGATTATAGGCGTGAGCCACTGCGCCCAGTCAGGAGTTGCCTTCGCTTAGCATCCTTGCCAATACCTGTCATGTTTTGTCTTCTTAATAACAGCCATTCTAACTAAGGTAAGATAATATCTCATTGTGTGGTTTTTTGTTTTTCAGTCAGAGTCTTGCTCTGCAGCCTAGGCTGGAGTGCAGTGGCGCAACCTCAGCTCACTGCAACCTCCCCCTCCTGGGTTCAAGCGATTCTCCTGCCTCAGCTTCCCGAGTAGCTGGGATTACATGCGTGCACCACCATGCCCAGCTAATTTTTGTATTTTTAGTAGAGATAGAGTTTTGCCATTTGAGAAGGCTGGTCTCAAACTCCTGACCTCAGGTGATCCGCCCACCTCAGCCTCCTAAACTGCTGGGATTACAGGCGTGAGCCACCACACCAGCTTCCTTGTAGTTCTGATTTGCATTTCCCTGATGATTAGTGGTGTTGAGCAGTTTTTCATGTACCTGTTAACCATTTGCATGTTTTCTTTTGATTCTCCTTATATTATTATTATTATTATTATTATTAATTATCATTATTATTGAGACAGGTTCTCACTCTGTCACACAGGCTGGAGTGCAGTGGTATGATCACAGCTCACTGCAGGCTCAACCTCCCTGGGTTTAGGTGATCCTCCCACCTCAGCCTTTCAAGTCATTGGAACTAGAAGTGTGCAACACCATGCCTGACTAATTTTTGTTTTTGTAGAGATGGGGTCTGTCCATGATGCCCAAGCTGGTCTGGAACTC
Organism: Chlorocebus sabaeus; assembly: GCF_047675955.1. Taxonomy (NCBI): domain Eukaryota; kingdom Metazoa; phylum Chordata; class Mammalia; order Primates; family Cercopithecidae; genus Chlorocebus; species Chlorocebus sabaeus. The sequence goes on from NC_132908.1 coordinate 27,569,190, forward strand.
CTGGGCTCAAGTGAGCCTCCCACCTCAGCCTCCCAAAGTGCTAGGATTACAGGTGTGGGCCACCATGCCCAGCCTATTATTGTTATTTTGAAACAGAGTCTCACTCTGTCACCCAGGTTGGGGTGCAGTGGCATGATCAAAGCTCACTGCAGCCTGGAACTCTTGGGCTCAAGTGATCTACACTCCCACCTCCACCTCCTAAGTAACTAAGACTACAGGTGAGTGGCTATTTGGATTCTCCTTTTAAACAGAGCAGCAACTTGAACCAAAAATACTTTTGTTTCTTCAGATCCTATGTTGTAAATCACTTCTCTTTGAACTAAGTATGCAGCAGAAGACTTTAGAAGATGAAGCTGAACAATAAAAATGTTAACTAAACAGATTGAAAGAAACTTTTTTTTTTTTTTTTTTTTTTTGAGATTGAGTCTCGCTTTGTCGCCAGGCTGGAGTGCAGTAGCGCGTTCTTGGCTCACTGCAACCTCCAATTCCCTGGTTCAAGCGATTCTCTTGCCTCAGCCTCCTGAGTAGCTGGGATTATAAGCACATGCCACCACACCCAGCTAGTTTTTGTATTTTTAGCAGAGACAGGGTTTCACCATGTTGGCCAGGATGCTCTTGATCTCCTGACCTTGTGATCCACCTGCCTCAGTCTCCCAAAGTGCTGGGATTACAGGCATGAGCCACCGCGCCTGGCCTGTTTGTTTGTTTGTTTGTTTGTTTTAGACAGTCTTACTCTGTGGCCAATGCTGGAGTGTACTGGTACAATCTTGGCTCACTGCAACCTCTGCCTCCTGAGTTCAAGCAATTCTCATGCCTGTCTCCCAAGTAGCTGGGAACACCACAGCCTACTAATTTTTGTATTTTTAGTAGAGATGGGGTTTTGCCATGTTGGCCAGGCTGGTCTCAAACTCCTGGCTTCAAATGATCCACCATCCTCGGCCTCCCAAAGTGCTGGGATTACAGGTATGAGCCATAGTGCCAGGCCTGAAACAAACTTTCAAGTAAGACTAAAACTGTTCCATCCCAAGTAGCTGATGTGTTGTTTTTCCTGCCATTCATTATAAAAATACAAAAATTGGCCGGGCACAGTGGCTGACACCTGTAATCCTACCCACTTTGGGAGGCGGAGGTAGACAGATCACTTGAGCCCATGAGTTCAAGACCAGCCTGGGCAAAAACCCATCTGTACAAAAAAATACAAAAATTAGCTGGGCATGGTGGCATGTGCCTGTAGTCCCAGTTACTCAAGAGGCTGAGATGAGAAGGAGAAACACCTGAGCCCAGGGGGTTGCAGCTGCAGTAAGCTGTGACTGTGCCACTGCATTCCAGCCTAGGCTACAGTGAGACCCTGTCTCAAGAAACAACAATAACAACAACAAAAAAAAACTGCTCTTGGTTTCTTTTTTTTTTTTAAATAATATAATGGGTTTCTATTTAATATAGTACTTCTCATCAGGAGGATGTTGCTCAGTTAATATAAAGTTTTTTTCAAAACATTAAATCTCTTCCATGTCAATGTTTATAGTTTTTTTTTAACATTAAATTTTTTCTGCATTTCAGTATTAGATACACTGAATACATTTTTCTAAATGTTTTTTCCCCAGAGATAAAAGTTTTCATTTTTGGCTGACTCTCTGATATCTAAATATAATATTAACTTGGGAGACAACAAAACAACAATCTAATAAAAAAAAAAAAAGGAGAAAAGACTCCTCAACGATTCAGGAGGCAGTGATTATAACCGAACAGTGGTGATTTCCTAAGATTCTGGGCAAGAACTTCCTTCTTCCTATTTCACATGCTTTGAGAGAATTCTAAGATTATGAAATATTACTGATGTAAATTTCAGCCATTTTACTTCTTTGACCTCCTTTCTAACTAGCAAATTATAGGCTGCATTTTTCTGTGCATTATTTGTTGTAAAGAAAACATTTTTTTTTTCCATTTGTAAATGTATGTTTGTTCCCATTTCATGGAAACAATGAAAAATGTGAAACTCCCTTATTTACTGATTCTTGGAACCTTTCACACACCAGAGCTCAAGTTTAGCCTCTATAGCACAAAGGTTTTCAAGGTGAGGTTTGACTCAGTAGGCCTTTCAAAATCACATTCATCCATTTCTTTTTCGTGCGTATACCCGCAAGCAGGCACAAATGCCTGTAATGCTGAGAACCACACCTAACAAAAGGGTGATTGCATCACTGGCTTCTACTGCTTCCACAACAGGCAGCACCAAAAGCAGTGACATGAGGACTAAGGACAACTGTGTTGAAACTGAGGTAATGATGTTGGTCTCGAACTCCTGACCTCAGGTGATCTGCCTGCCTCGGCCTCCCAAAATGCTGGGATTACAGGCGTGAACCACTGCACCCGGCCCACCATCCTTTTTTATTAAAGGGAAATTAAGGCACAAGGAAATACAGACCACGACTGGCAGGTTAGAGCCAGTAGATTTCTGTCTGCAGCCACAGGTCTTCCTTCCCAGGCATCCACTGCCTGCAGCTAGAGAGTCTAGTTGTGTCTGCAGCTAGAGAGTCTAGTTGTTGTGTTCCTCACAACACCATTATCAGGTGGGGTCCCTCAGATGGTGAGATGCACAAGCCACTGGCATGTCACTTAGACTCTGCCCAATTTGGACAAATTTTATCAAACTCTGGTTGTGTTTCATTTGCTGGTTTATTATAAGGATATCACAAAGGATACAGATGAAGGGTGAGATATGGGGGAAGGGGAGCAGAGATTCCATGCCCTCCTTGGGTGTGCATGCTACCCCTCCAGGAACCTCCACATGTTCACCTATCTGGAAGCATTTTTTTTTTCTTTTCAGATGGAGTTTCACTCTTGTTGCCCAGGCTAGAGTGCAGTGGCACAATCTCGGTTCACTGCAACCTCCACCTCCCGGGTTCAATCAATTCTCGTGCCTCAGCTTCCTGAGTAGCTGAGATTACAGGTGCACGCCACCATGCCCAGCTAATTTTTGTACTTTTAGTAGAGACAGGGTTTCACCATGTTGGCCAGGCTGGTCTTGAACTCCTGACCTCAGGTGATCCACCCTCCTCGGCCTCCCAAAGTGCTGGGATTACAGGTGTGAGCCACCGCACCCAGCCAGGACGGCCTTTTAAAGTTATTTTGATGTTGGACAATACCTCTTGGCCACTCAGAACCCCATGAGTTCAACACCTTTGGTGCTGAAGTGGCCTACTTACCCCCAAACACAACACTTCCAATTCAGCCTATAGATCAGGTTGTCATAAAGATGTTCAAGGCTCATTGCACATGGTACTCTATGGAAAGGATGGTCAACCCTATGGAAAAGAACCCCATCATGAAAGTCTGGAAGGATTACACCATTGAAGACACCATCATTGTTATAGAAAAAGCTGTGAAAGCCATTAGACCTGAAACAAATTCCTACAGGAGAAAACTATATCCAATAGTGTGACTAATAGAGAAAACTATACCCAGATATTATGCATTACTTCATAGGAAATTATGACAAGAGTCAATCAAGGAAATCACGAAAGAGACTGTGGATATGGGGGGAAAAAAAAAAAAGGCAGAGGGTGAAGGGTTTCAAGACATGGATTTTGGAGAAATTGAAGAGCTAATAGACACCATACCAGAGGAATTAGAATACAACTTGGTAGAGATGAATGCTTCTGAACCAGTGTCAGATGATGAGGAAGATGGAAAAGAGGCAGTGCCAGAAAACAAATGGACATTAGACAATCTGGCAGGAGGGTTTCCATCATTTAAGACTGCTTTTGACTTCTTTTATGACTTACAGCCTTCTATGATATGGGCACTGAAACTAAAGTAAACAGTCGAAGAAGGATTGGTACTGTATAGAAATGTCTAAAGAAATGAAAAAGCAAAACAATCAGACAGAAATTATGATGTATTTCCATAAAGTTGTACCAGTGTGCCTGCCTCTTCTGCTCCCCTTCCCCCTTCTCCACCTCTTCTGCGTCTGCCACCCTTGAAACAGCAAGACCAACCCTTCCTCCTCTTCCTCCTCAGCCTGCTCAACATGAAGGTGATGATGAAGAATTTTATGATGATCCATTTCCACTTAATGAATAGTAAATATATTTTCTCTTCCTTATGATTTTCTTAGTAACATTTTCTTTTCTCTAGCTTACGTTATGATGAGAATACACTATATAAGCCAGGCGTGGTGGCATGTACCTGTAGTCCCAGCTACTCAGGAGGCTGAGGCAGGAAGATCCCTTGAGCTGAGTTTCAGGCTGCAGTTGAGCTATGGTCATGTCACTGCACTCCAACCTTCGTGACAGAGCCAGACCCATCTCTAAAAAAAAGGCGGGGGGAGGAGGGGGAGAGAGTACAGTATATGATGTATATGACATACAAAATATGTTTTTGTATTTTTCTTTTGGAGACAGGGTCTGGCTCTGTCGCCCAGGCTGTAGTGCAGTGGCAACCATCTTGGCAACCTCCACCTCCTGAACTCAAGCCTTCCTCCTACATTAGCCTCCCAAGTAGCTGGAAATACAGGTACACACCACCATGCTTGGCTAATTGTTTAATTTTTTGTAGAAGCAGGGTTTCACCTTGTTTTCCAGGCTGGTCTCGAACTCCTGAGCTCAAGAAATCCTCTTACCTCAGCCTCCCAAAGTGCTGGGATTACAGGTATGGGCCCCAAAAATATATATATTTAAATATTTACTATCTGATTTTTTTTTTTTTTTCTTTTTCAGGACAGGATCTGACTCTGTCACCCAGGCTGGAGTGCAGTGGTGAGATCTCAGCTCACTGCAACCTCCACCTCCCAAGCTCAAGCAATCCTCCTGCCTCAGCCTTAGCTGGGATTACAGGCATGCGCCATGGCACCCAACCCCAAAATATGTTTTAATTCACTATTTATGTTATTGGTAAGGCTTCCAGTAAACAGTAGACTATTAGTAGTTAAGTTTTGGGGAGTCAAAAGTTAGTGAAGGCCTGGTGTGGTGGCTAATGCCTGTAATCCTAGCACTTTGGGAGGCTGAGGTGGGTGGATCACCTGAGGTCAGGAGTTCGAGACCAGCCTGGCCAATATGGTGAAACCCTGTCTCTAGTAAAAATACAAAAATTAGCCAGGCGTGGTGGCACATGCCTATAATTCCAGCTACTCAGCCGGCTGAGGCACAAGAATCGCCTGAACCCAGGTGTCGGAGATTGCAGTGAGCTGAGATTGTGCCAGTTCACTCCAGCCAAGGACAAAGAGCAAAACTCCATCTCAAAAAAAAAAAGGCAGAACAAATGGTACCAGAGGCTAGAAAGGGAAGGGTAGGGGCAAGGGTGGGATAGGGAAAAATTTGTTAATGGACACAAAATTATTAGCTATATTGGAGGAATACGTTCTAGAGTTTTACAGCACTGTAGAATGACTATAGTTAACAATAATACACTATATATTTTCAAATAACTAGAAGATAAGATATTGAATGTTCCTAACACAAAGAATGATAAATGTTTTAGATGATGGATGCCCCGATTTGACCAGTACACATCGTATGTATAGAAACATCACCATATACCCCATATTTATGTACAGTTATGATGTATGAATTAAGAATAATGGATCCCAAAGATTTCATGTCCTAATCTGCAAAACCTGTGACTGTGTTACCTTATATTAGCAAATAGGACTTTGCAGATATGATTAAACTAAGGATTTTGAGTTAAGAACACTATCCTGTTGAGTCTAGTGTAATCACAATGGTCCTTATAAAAGGGAGGCAAGAAGGTCAAGGTCCAAGAAGGAGATGTGACAACAAAAGCAGAGGTGGGAGTGATGCAGTTGCTGGAGAGGGGCCACTAGCCAAGGAATGTAGGCAGCCTCTAGAAGCTGGAAAAGGCAAGAAACAGATTCTCCCTAGAGCTCTAGAGAGGGAATGTAGCCCTGCCAACACCTTGATTGTCCCATAAGACCTATTTTCAGACTTTAGACCTGAAGAACTATAAGGTGATAAATTTGTGTTGTTTTCAGCCACCAGTTTGTAGTAATTTCTTACAGTAACAAATGAACACAGGTAACATTGTTGAGGAGCTATTTCTGAGCTTTGTCAACTACTCTATTGATGTGGGAGCAGTCTCCCAGCTCTGAACTCAAGAAAGTCTAAAAAGAAGCAGGACTCAAAGACATTATGCTGAATAAAAGAAGCTTTATACAAAAAAAATACACCCTGTATGATTCCAATTATATGAAGTTTTATAACAAGAAACACTAATTAGAATAGTAGTTGTCTCTGGTGGAGCGGGGATGGGAATTGACTAGGAAGGAACATGAGGCAATTTTCTTTCTTTTCTTTCTTTTTTTTTTTTATTTTTTGAGACAGAATCTTACTCTGTTGCCAGGCTGGAGTACAGTGGCACGATCTTGGCTCACTGCAATCTCCGACTCCCTGGTTCAAGTGATTCTTCTGCCTCAGCCTCCCAAGTAGCTGGGATTACAGGTATGTACCACCATGCCCAGCTAATTTTTGTATTTTTAGTAGAGACGGCGTTTCACCATATTGGCCAGGATGGTCTCGAACTCCTGACTTCGTGATCCGCCCACTTCAGCCTCCCAAAGTGCTAGGATAACAGGCGTGAGCCACTGCACCCAGCCACATGAGTGAACTTTCTGGGATGATGGTAATGTTATATATTTTGATAGGGGTTTGAGTTACAGATGTATACATCTTTGTCAACACTCAGCAAATATACACTTAAAGTTTGTGCATTTTATGTACTTTTAACTCAAAAAACATGTAAAATAAATGTGGAGCTCTAATTAATAACATGCATGTTGAAATGTTTACAGGTGAAGTGTACTGATTTCAGCAATTTTTTTACATGCACCCAGAAACAAAGTATACTGGTAGAGAAACTGATAGTTACATGATAAAGCAGATATACTAAATGTTAATTGTAGAATCTAGGTGGTGAGTATATGTGTGTTCTCCGTAAAAGTCCTTTAACTTTACTGTATCTTTCAAAACTTTTAAAATGAATTGTGGCCGGGCGCAGTGGCTCACACCTGTACTCCTAGCACTTTGGGAGGCTGAGGCAGGCGGATCACCTAAGGTTGGGAGTTTGAGACCAACCTGGCCAACATGGTGAAACCCCATCTCTACTAAAAATACAGAAATCAGCTGGGCATGGTAGCTTATGCCTGTAATCCCAGCTACTCTGGAGGCTGAGGCCCGAGAATCGCTTGAACCCAGGAAGTGGAGGTTGTAGTGAGCCGAGATCGCACCATTGCACTCCAGCCTGGGCAACAGAGTGAGACTCCATCTCAAAAGATTAAAAAAAAAAAAAAAAAAAAAAAAAAAACCACTATTGAGAATGAAAAGACACCCACAGAATCGGAGGAAATATTTGTAAATCATGTGTCTAATAAGGGATTAATATTCAGAATTTATAAAGAACTCCTGTAACTCAACAACCACTAAAAAATAAAAATCCCAATTTAAAAGCAGGCAAAGAGGCTGGGCGCAGTGGCTCACGCTGTAATCCCAGCACTTTGGGAGGCCAAGATGGGCAGATCACTTGAGGCCAGGAATTCAAGACCAGCCTAACCAACAGAGATGGTGAAACTCCATTTCTGTTAAAAATACAAAAATTAGCCAGGCACTGTGGCACGGACCTGTAATCCCGGCTACTCAGGAGGCTGAGGCAAGAAAATCACTTGAGCCTGGGAGGCGGAGGTTGCAGTGAGCCGAAACGGCGCCACTGCACTCCAGCCTGGGTGACAGAGCAAGACTCCATTCAAAAAAAAAAAAAAAAAAAGAATTTAAAAAAAAAAAGATAAAAGCAGGCAAAGGCAAAGGACTTATAACTTATATAGACATTTCTCCAAAGAAGATATACAGATGAGCTGGGAGTGGTGACTCATGCCTGTAATCCCAGCACTCTGGGAGGCTGAGGCAGGTGAATCACCTGAGATCAGGAGTTCAAGACCAGCCTGGCCAACATGGCGAAACCCCATCTCTACTAAAAATACAAAAAAAAAAAATCAGCTGGGCATGGTGGCGCACGCCTGTAATCCTAGCTACTTGGGAGGCTGAGGCAGGAGAATTGCTTGAACCCAGGAGACAGAGATTGCAGTGAGCTGAGATCTTGCCATTGCACTCCAGTCTGAGTGACAGAGTGAGACTCTATCTCAAAAATAAATAAATAAATAAATAAACAAATGATAAATAATTATCACTTTTCTGCATTTTCCCAATTTCTTTACTGATTATTCTTGGGATTTGGAAAAAACATAAGGCCAGGCGAGGTGGCCCACACCTGTAATCCCAGCACTCTAGGAAGCCAAGGCAGGAGGATTAAAGGGCTTGAGCCCAGGAGTTCAAGACCAGCCTGGGCAACGTGGAGAAGCCTCATCTCTACAAAGAATACAAAAAAATTAGCTGGGTGTAGTGGCACATGCCTGTGGTCCCAACTACTCAAGAGGCTGAAGTGGGTGGATCACTTGAGCTCAGGGAAGTCGAGGCTGCCGTGAGCCATGATCGCATGACCGCATTCCAGCCTGGGCCACAGAGAAAGACTCATTCTTGCTGGGAAGGAATTCTCACATGTACACACTAGCAGAAGCCACAAGAGGCACCAGGAAGACTAGAAGAATGTGGGGCCTGAAAGCTAAGTTAGAAGAGAGTTTAAGTAGGAAAACTCAGGTATATAAGATAAAAACTGAAGCACTGATTTGCTAAGTAGGTCATCAGTTATCTTAAAGGACAGTCTTAGAATAAAACATTGCATAGCAGCTGACTTTACAGTCATCCAGATATGTGATCCTGGACAAGTTATTTATTTATTTATTTTTTAATTTTTTGAGACGGAGTTTCGCTCTTGTTGCCCAGGCTGGAGTGCAATGGCACAATCTCAGCTCATTGCAACCTCTGCCTCCCGGGTTCAAGCGATTCTCCTGCCTCAGCCTCCCAAGTAGTTGAGATTACAGGTATGTGCCACCATGCCCAGCTAATTTTTTGCATTTAGTAGAGACGGGATTTCACCATGTTGGTCAGACTGGTCTCGAACTCCTGACCTCAGGTGATCCACCCACCTTGGCCTCCCAAAGTGCTGGGATTATAGGCATTCACCCCGTGCCCGGTTGACAAGCTATTTAATGTCACTGTGCCTCTGTTTCCTCATCTGGTCAAGGAAAACAATACCTACTGTCAGATCTGGAATTTGAGGCTGCCCTACTTATAGGTTAATAAATGGTTCTGTTCATGGATGCTGTCAGAAAACAGACGAAAGACCTTACTGTTCAGGGCACAACAGGCAGCATGAGCATGCCTGCATTGGTTCCTTTCTGCCCCCTGCAGGGGCAACATGAGATGTACCCAGATAGATGCTAGACACATAGTGAGTTGCATCATAGGGGAGGAACAAGAAGCTCCTGCTGTGTTTTTTTTCCTTTTTAAAGATGGGGTTGGGCTGGGAGCGGTGGCTCATGCCTGTAATCCTAGCACTTTGGGAGGCCAAGGTGGGCAGATAACCTGAGGTCAGGAGTTTGAGATCAGCATGACCAACATGGTGAAACCCCGTCTCTACAAAAATACAAAAATTAGCTGGGCATGGTGGCGGTGCCTATAATCCCAGCTACTTGGGAGGCTGAGGCAGGAAAGTCGCTTGAAAACCCAGGAGGTGGAGGTTGCAGTGAGTCAAGATCGCGCCACTGCACTCCAGCATGGGCAACGAGTGATACTCCTTCAATCAATCAATCAGTCAATCAAACAATCAATCAATCAATCAATAAGATGGGTTCTTGCTATGTTGGCCAGGGTAGTCTCAAACTCCTGGCCTCAAGCAATCCTCCTGCCTTGGCCTCCCAAAATTCTGGGATTACAGGTGTGAGCCACCATGCCCAGCCATCTGCTGTTTTATAGTAAGCAGTGAGGAAGCTGCTCTTTGCCCTGGAAGCAGACATTACCTCTCCTTCAAGGTTTGCTTGCTGCAAACACTGTCCTGAGAAATGTTCTGGGTAATGAGTGGCAAGGGCTTTGCTTATTTATTTTTGTTTATTGGTTATACTTGCATTTATGGTTTATTAAAGCAACAGGATACAGATTAAACTCATCAAAGGGATAAGGTACATGGGACAAAATCCAGATGCAACCAGGCATAAACTTTCAGGCATCTACTCCCAGTGAGGCATCGCAGGGATGTCCTTTTTCCTTCCTGCAATGATTTCTGACAACAGGTGCTGATTGTTCCCAAACAGAGAAGTTCACGCAAACTTTAGGGTGCAGGTTTTATTTTGTTTGCTTTTTTAGATAGAGTCTTACTTTTGTCGCCCAGGCTGGAGTGCAATGGCGCGATCTCAGCTTACTGCAACCTCCACCTCCCAGGTTCAAGTGATTCTCCTGCCTCAGCCTCCCAAGTAGCTGGAATTACAGGTGTGTGCCACCACCTGGCTAATTTTGTATTTTTAGTAGAGACGGGGTTTCACCATGTTGGCCAGGCTGGTCTCAAACTCCTCACCTCAGGTGATCCACCCACCTCGGCCTCCCAAGGTGCTGGGATTATAGGCATGAGCCACTGCATCGGCCATGTGCAGGGTTTTTATTGGGGGTCAGTTACATAGGCTTGGAATGTCCACACTGCTGATCTCTACTACTCAGACTCCAGAGCAAAAAACAAGGTTCACTATAAATCACACTTAGGATAAACTTATTTGTTCAGACTGGTACAGCATGATGGCATGGCCCAAGACCTCTGGCATACAAAAACACTAATCAAATAAAATATTCCACAGGCTCAGAAGTTATTTCCCAGGAACAGACCAAATGCCCATTCTGAAGATGAGCTTTCTTTGGAATGTGCCGGGTTTGAACAATGTACACCTCCTGAGTTAACCCATTCCTGCACACACCTGATCCCATGAGTCCACTGTACCTGGTAAACTACATTTTGAATCTCCTAGAATTAAAATTAGTTTAGGTCCAATGTCCACAAATCTCTGGACACTCTAGTTACTTTCCCTTCTCTGATGCCCACAGTAGCAGTAGTCTACATTCACTGAACCCACTTGTTTATTCTTTGGCCCACTGCAGTATTAATAGACACGTGACTGAGCTTTCATGATATGCCATGTACTGAGTTAAGCACTGTGTATACATTCCAATCTAATGTGCTAGCTAAATGGCTGCAGGCACACTTGGAAAACGCTAGAAGGTTTACAGCATGTTTTTGTCAGTGTAGAACAGTCCTTCATCAAGGGGACCCAGCCTCCCCTTCATTCAGGAGACTCTAGGTATGTGAATAGGATCAAGTCTGAGAATTTGTTGAAGGCAGGCACTTGCGATTTTTGCCAACTCAGCAAGATGTGAAGGCAAGACTTGCCGAGATGGATTGGAAGTAAATATGAGTGGGCACACTGGTCACTTTGGAGTCACAGCAGGGAGACCCATGGAGAAATATCTGCTAATACCTACTTTATAGAGTTCTTGTAAATGTTAAATTGAAATGTATAGAAAGTGTTTAACACAGTACATGGCACATCATAAAAGCTCAGTCAAGTGGCTATTAGTATTGCATTAGGCCAAAGAGTAAACAGAAATGGATTCAGGCCAGGTGCAGTGGCTCACACCTGTAATCCCAGCAGTTTGGGAAGCCAAGGCGGGCAGATCCCTTGAGGTCAGGAGTTTGAGACCAGCCTGGCCAACATAGTGAAACCCCATCTCTACTACAAATACAAAAATTAGCTGGGTGTGGTGGCGGACACCTGTAGTCTCAGCTACTCAGGAGGCTGAGGCACAGAATCACTTGAACCTGGGAGGAGGAGGCTGCAGTGAGCTGAGATCGCGCCACTGCACTCCAGCCTGGGCGACAGAGTGAGGCTCTGTCTCAAAAAAAGAAAGAAAAGAAAAAAGTGGATTCAGTGAATGTAGGCTACTGCTTCAAGGCATTTAGCTGACAATAATAGGGATAGAGAGAAAAGTTATTTTATATTGTTTTAAAGGCAGATCTTAGCATGCTTATAGGCTGGAGTGTCTTTGGGACAAGAAAGGGAATCTGAAACCATAAAACTAGGAGAGGAGAAAGTAGGAATAATAGAGCAAAGTCCCTAAGGGGCAGAAGGGGATGAAACTCAGGCCCAGCTGTGTTGCTGAACATTATACATGCAGGACTTGCCGAGATGGACCGGAAGTAAATATGAGTGGGCACGCTGGTCAATCTGGAGTCATGGCAGGCAGTGGAATGTTAAAGCAGCTCCTATTTGACCCCTTGTATTTTCCTAGTGAAAGAGGAGGTATTTACTGGTTAAGAATATATGGAATGGGCAGGCAGCGGTGGTTCACGCCTGTAATCCCAGCACTTTGGGAGGCCGAGGCAGGTGGATCACGAGGTTAGGAGATCGAGACTATCCTGGCTAACATGGTGAAACCCTATCTCTACTAAAAATACAAAAAATTAGCCGGGCGTGGTGGTACACACCTGTAGTCCCAGCTACCAGGGAGGCTGAGGCAGGAGAATCGCTTGAACACAGGAGGCAGAAGTTGTAGTGAGCCGAGATTGTGCCACTGCATTCTAGCCTGGGTGACAGAGCGAGACTCCATCTCAAAAAAAAAAAAAAAAAGAATATATGGAATGCTACTCTGGGCACACTGCCTATAGGGTGGTCCTGCTCTGGACTACCACAGTATTTATATGTTTATTTATACATTTGTATATAAACTATTAGTTTATATCCAACTTTAATTCTATATATATATGGAAGACATAATATTGTCTTGTTATTGTTGTTTTTTAAGTCTTGCTATGTTGCCCGGGCTGGTCTCGAACTCCCAGGTCAAATAGTCCTCCCGCCTTGGCCTCCCAAAGTGCTGGGATTACAGGCATGAACCACTGTGCCCAGTCCGAAAGACGTAATGTTGAATGTTCTACTGAGGTTGAAGGTCAGGAAAGGTATTGTGGCCCCTGTCAGCAGCAATGCAGTGTTTTTTTTCACAGCTCATATCTAGGCATGGAGGCAGATGGGAGATTAATCCAGACTGAGGCTATGTATTTGTTCATTCTTTTGATTGCAAATAACAGAAACTCAAACCACCTTAAGCAGAAAGGGGAAGTTATTGGAAAGATGCTAGGATCTCTCACTGAATAAAGAGCCAGGATCCCAGCTCGGGTGGATTGAAGTGCTTCAGGGAACCTAGGAAGTTGTCTCCCATCTCTGCTTTCCGCAGACCACATAATGGAAGTTAGCCACCAGTGGCTCCCAGGTTTTTGTTTTGTTTTGTTTTGTTTTCTGAGATGGAGCTTGCTCTGTCACCCAGGCTGGACTGCAGTGGCGTGACCTCAGCTCACTGCAGGCTCTATCTACCTCCCAGGTTCACGCCATTCTCCTGCCTCAGCCTCCTGAGTAGCTGGGACTACAGGCGCCTGCCACCACGCCCGGCTAATTTTTTGTATTTTTAGTAGAGACCGGGTTTCACCGTGTTAGCCAGGATGGTCTCGATCTCCTGACCTGGTGATCTGCCCGCCTCGGCCTCCCAAAGTGCTGGGATTACAGGCGTGAGCCACTCCACCTGGCCCCAAGTTTTATGAATTACCATCCAGTCCCAAAGAAAGTTATACAATTCCTAGCTGAGGAAATCCTTGCGTTCTGGTGGCAAAGGGTAGGGGAAAGAGCTGGCTCTACCAGGGGGCTGGGCAGACCTGGTAACAGGGCTCTGCTGGGCAGGGCAGGTCTCCTGGTCTGAAAGTCTGGCTCTCCCATCAGAACAGCAAAAATTGCTACTGAATCAAGGAACTAGATTGACATTTTGTAAAAAGTAATTCCACAAGGAACAGAATTCATTCATCAGACATTTTAATGAGACCCAATCTGATATGACCCCTTCTTGGGGGCAGCTCACCATCCAAGGAGAAACAAATAAGTTACAATGTTACAATGCAACTTGCTAAAGATTGAACAGAGGTAATTACATGAAGCTGTGTTCCCCAGCTGCTCCCCTGCTTGGGCCCAGATCAGGAGAGCTGTAGTAAGGCGCCACGGGGTAAAGGATGACCCACTCCAGCTGTTGGAATATGAGTCACATCTGGAAATTCTAATTTGGTGCAGCTGCCCAAGGCAAAGTGGTAGGCCTTGTTCACATTTAACTCGGTAAAGCTTTATGAAGCACCTACCCAGCGGGTGCTATCGAGGTGGATAGCAAGGGGTAGAGACCACTTGGCAGGAGTGTTGTAAAAAGTGGGCTAAACCAGACTTTTCCAACCTAGTATGGAGGAAGAGGCAGATTGAGACACGCTGCTGCCACCTCTCTGGAGGGAGGCTGGCATGGACACAACTTGATGACTATAGACTCTTTCTCTCTGGGTTCAATTCCCTCTTTCTAGCCTCCTTGAATGGCCTCACCTCATTTTGTGAAAAAATGCTGACTGAGGTCTCATGGAAGTTCTGTGCCGATTCTTATGTGCATGTGATTCATCTGTGCCTGATGAGAATCCGGGTCGAGTACAGCCCAATTCTCCAGGCTGTTCCAGGCACTGGCCGCCTGAAGCCAATCCAGGTCTGCCAGGTAGAGCACAAGCCAGTCCCATTTGCATTTCCTAAACCACAGGTCCCTGCTTTTCCTTAAGACCAACCTTCTCCCAGAGCTGACTGCGCCTATGTCTCATACGCAGCTTGAACCAATTTTCCAAACACAAGATGAAGACTTAGCTTTTTTTTTTTTTTAAGTTTAGGGCATTTATATATCTGCATCCCAATAAACTGCTGGTACTGTGCAGCTCCCCCAAATTCAGTGCAACCAAAGCTGCTGAAACAAGTCCAGCCCCAGAAGGTGTAGTGGCACTGTGGGTGCTACCTTATTTTTACATGACCCTTCAAAAAGGACAATGAAAACCCAGAGCCTGTTTGCAGAGATCATGTGTGGAAATTGAAACCCTGTCTTTAAGGAATGACCAAATTCATGCTACTTAACCTGTAAATTTGGGGGTAAAGTGGTTGTGATTAAGTTATCTGAAGGGCTGCCAAGTAGAAGTATTAAACATGTCGTAGGCAAGGTTTACAGATGAGAATGTGGTACTTAACTTTATAGATCCCACAATGAAATGACCTGCCTTGTGAGGTAGTGAGCTCCCTGTCAAGGGAGATTTTCAAGCAAGGGGTAGAGACCACTTGGCAGGAGTGTTGTAAAAAGTGGGCTAAACCAGACTTTTCCAACCTAGTATGGAGGAAGAGGCAGAGTAGGAGAAGGTCCTGCACCTATAAATGAGATTCTCCTGATTGCATGCAAGATGACAGGTAATCCCTGTGTGCAGACTAGAAAAGCAGACAGCCCCTAAAATAGATGGGGAGAACTTTTAGCCCTGATATCCAGACAAACTATTTAAGGATAGGGTAGCTTGAAAAACTTTAACCAAATGATGTCACCTCTCCTAATGGGACTGCTCCAGACATGCACAGGGAGGCAGTCAGTGCAGTACAAGATACTAAAGTTCAGCTCTGTGCAGCAGGAGACCTGGGTTTAGTTCTGACTCTGCCCTGTATGACCTGGGGCTCCTCCTTCCCTTTTCTGGGTCCTTCCATAAAATGAAATGAAGGTAGGCAGTCCTTCCCCTTCTAATGGGCATTGCCCCTCTGACTAGAGCCCCCGAGAGCAGATCTAGGGCTACAGTTTGGGGCCTTGGGGCTACACTTGTGGACAGCCAGAGACCACCTCTGGCGGAAGCACCGGCCACACTCGAGGCAGGGGAAAGGCTTCTCCCCCGTGTGCAGCAGCTGGTGCTGGGCCAGGTGGCTCCACTGAGCAAAGCGCTTGGAGCAAAGGTCGCAGGCATAGGGCCGCTCGCCCGAGTGCACGCGCCGGTGGCTGGCCAGCAGTGAGGGGTAGGCAAAGCGCCGGCCACAGTCGTCGCAGGCGTGCAGTTTCTCCTCAGTGTGCGTGCTGCGATGGATGGCCAGGGAGCCGCTCCGCCGGAAGGCACGCCCACAGTCTGGGCAGGGGTAGGGCTTCTCTCCCGTGTGCAAGAGCTGGTGCTGGAGCAGCGTGCTGCGCTGGGAGAAGCGGGCCTCACAGTGCTCGCAGGCATAGGGACGCTCCCCAGAGTGCACACGCCGGTGACTGACCAGGCGAGAGGAGGAGGAGAAGCGCCGCTCGCAGTCCGGGCACGGGTAGGGCTTCTCGCCCGTGTGGATGCGCTGGTGGATAACGAGGGCGGTGCGCTGGCGGAAGCGGCGGTTGCACTCGAGGCAGGTGTAGGGCTTCTCTCCCGTGTGTGTACGCTGGTGAATGGCTAGCAGGGAGGGGTAGGCGAAGCGACGTCCGCAGCTAGGGCACTGGTGGGGTTTTTCGCCTGTGTGTGTGGTCCGGTGATTGGCCAAGGACCGGCTCCTCCGGAAACAGCGACCACAGTCAGGACAGTGGTAGGGCTTCTCGCCTGTATGGATGACCTGGTGCTGGGAGAGGTTCTTGCGCTGGGAGAAACGTTTGCCACACTGGTCACAAACATAGGGGCACTCGCCGGAGTGTGCCCGCCGGTGACTGACCAGCAGGGATGGATAGGAAAAGCGGCGCCCACAGTCTGGGCAAGGGTAAGGCTTTTTTAGATTCTGGGCGCACTTGTGGCTCTCCAGGGTCTGATGATCAGGGAAGGTACAGCCGCAGTCAGGGCAGATGGGGCCCCCGGACGTCTGCCTGGGAATCAGTCGGGGTTTACTGGGCCTCCGGCCTCGCTTCCCCTTTCGGGGTGCCTCTTTAGGCGGGAATACTTCCTTCTCCCCATTCTTCTTTCTGGTTCTGCTTTCTATAGGAATACAGAACAATTAATTTAACAAATACTGGGATCCTGCTGTTGTAAATTACATTATAGGTTACAAGACCAATAGACTCACCCCCTGGCCTCAATGCCTAGTGCCGCAGACAGCTAAGTGTGGCATACTATCATGCAAATATGGTGTGCATTACAGGAACTTCTAACCCAGCTTGGAGAAGTCTAGGAAGATTTCTTGGAGATTAAGCTAACTTTAAAAATTGAGGCCGGGTGTGGTGGATCACACTTGTAATCCAAGCACTTTGGGAGGCCAAGGTGGGCAGATGACAAGGTCAGGAGTCTGAGAGCAGCCTGACCAACCTGGTGAAACCCCGTCTCTACTAAAAATACGAAAATTAGCCGGGCGTGGTGGCATGCACCTGTAATCCCAGCTACCCAGGAGTCTAAGGCAGGAGAATCGCTTGAACCCGGCGAGGTAGAGGTTGCAGTAAGCTGAGATCGTGCCACTGCACTCCAGCCTAGGTGAGACAGCAAGACTCCGACTCAAAAAAAAAAAAAAAGAAAAGGGAATGATTTTTAAGAGGTAAGCTTACATCATTCAAAAGTCAACATATCAACCAGGCATGGTAGCTCATGCCTGTAATCCCAGCACTTTGGGAGCCCAAGGCCAAGAGGGTCGCTTGAACCCAGGAGTTCAAGATCAGCCTGGGCAACATTGTGAAACCCCATCTCTACCAAAAATACAAATATTAGCCTGGCATGGTGGCATGCGCACCTGCCTGTGGTCCCAGCTACTTGGAAGGCTGAGGTAGAGGATTACTTGAGCCCAGGAGTTCAAGGCTACTGTGAACCATGATGGCACCAGTGTACTACAGCCTGGGCAACAGAGCAAGACCCTATCTCAAAAAACAAAAAAGTCAAAATATTAATAAAGGAATACAGAGAAGTCTTGCTGCCACCTTTTTCCCATCTACCTTGTAGAAACCATATTAGTTTCTTCCCATTTTTTTGATGCAATACAAATGTCACCTTCCCCATCTTTCTTTCATAAGAGATTGCATACACATGCTTTACTGCATATGTTCTCTTCCCCCACCTTTCTTTTTATTTTTATTATCATTTTGTTTTTTGAGACAGAATCACGTTCTGTCACCCAGGCTGGAGTGCAATGGCATGATCTCAGCTCACTGAAACCTCCGCCTCCCAGATTCAAGCGGTTCTCCCTGCCTCAGCCTCCCAAGTAGCTGAGATTACAGGCACACACCACTATGCCCGGCTAATTTTTTGTATTTTTAGTAGAGATGGGGTTTCACCGTGTTGGCCAGGTTGGTCTCAAATTCCTGACCTCAGGTTATCTGCCCACCTCCATCTTCCAAAGTGCTGGGATTACAGGCATGAGCCACCATGCCCAACTCACCTTTCTTATATAAAATACAACATATACACACCTTATACACACTCTACTGTGCCTTCATTTTTTCACTTAATATATTCTAAAGATCATTTTATGTCAGCACATCTTTTTTCTATTTTACAGTTGTACAGAATTCCATTGTGGATGAGCCATGGTTTATGTGACTTAGCTGATTCTTTAAAAAATGTGGCTGGGCGCGGTGGCTTATGCCTGTAATCCTAGCATTTTGGGAGGCCGAGGCAGGTGGATCACCTGAGGTCAGGAGTTCAAGACCAGCCTGGCCAACACAGTGAAACCCCGTATCTACAAAAATACAAAAATTAGCTGGGCACGATAGCAGGTGCCTGTAATCCCAGCTACTCAGGAGGCTGAGGTGGAAGAATTGCTTGATCCCGGGAGGCAGAGGTTGCAGTGAGCTGAGATCATGCCTTTGCACTCCAGCCTGCACGACAGAGCGAGACTCCATCTCAAAAAATAAAAAAGAATTAAAATTATGCAGGGTTAGAAATGTAAATCCCGGCCAAGTGCAGCGGCTCATGCCTATAATCCCAGCACTTTGGGAGGCCAAGGAGGGCGGATTGCAAGGTCAGGAGTTCGAGACCAGCCTGGCCAACATGGTGAAACCCCATCTCTACTAAAAATACAAAAATTATCCCGGCATGGTGGCGGGCGCCTGTAATCCCAGCTACTCGGGAGACTGAGGCAAGATAATTGCTTCAAACTGGAAGGCAAAGGTTGCAGTGAGCCAAGATCATGCCACTGCACTCAAGCCTGGGTAGAAGAACGAAACTCCGTCTCAAAAAAAAAAAAAAAAAAAGAAAAGAAACATAAGTCCCAAGTCTCAGTGTACAGTGTGCACAGGCCCTAAGATCTTCTTAGACACAAACTGTAATAAAGCAAGACAGGCCGGGCGCAGCGGCTTACACCTGCAATCTCAGCACTTTGGAAGGCCAAGGTAGGCGGATCACCTGAGGTCAGGAGTTTGAGACCAGCCTGACCAACATGGAGAAACCCCGTCTCTACTAAAAATTAGCCAGGCATGGTGGTGGGCACCTATAGTCCCAGCTACTCGGGAGGCTGAGACAGCAGAATTGCTTGAACCCGGGAGGCAGAGGTTGCAGTGAGCTGAGATCGTGCCACTGCACTCCCGCCTGGGCGACAGAGCAAGACTCCGTCTCACAAAAATGAAGAGTGTAAGGCAAGACATGGAAACCTGTAAGGTATGAGCTAGCAGTGACTGGGTCAAAAGGCCCTCTAAGCCAATGGTTCTCAAACTTCACTGTGATCAGAATCATTTGGAGGATTTACTGAAACAGACTGCCAGGCCCTAGTGCCCGTTTTGGATCCAGCAGGTCTGGGGTAGGGTCCCAGAATTTGCATTTCTAACAAGTTCCCAAGGAATGTTGCTTCTAGTCTGAGACCATGCTTTGAGAACCATTGCTGATAGCATTGTTAAGGACCTTGGACTGTATTTTACACAGTGATTTTCTTTTCTTTTTCTTTTTTTTGAGATAGAGTCTTGCTCTGTCACCCAGGCTGGAGTGCAGTGGTGCGATCTTGGCTCACTGTAACCTCTGCCTACAGGTTCAAGTGATTCTCCTACCTCAGCCTCCCAAGTAGCTGGGACTACAGGCGCCCGCCACCACGCCCAGCTAATTACCCAGCGGTTTTCTTTTCTTTTTTTTTCCTGAGATGGAGTCTCACTGTGTCACCCAGGCTGGAATGCAGTGGCGTGATCTCGACTCACTGCAACTTCCGCCTCCCGGGATCAAGCAATTCTCCTTGCCTCAGCCTCCTGAGTAGCTGGGATTACAGGCACCCACCACCACGCCTGGCTAATTTTTGTATTTTTTAGTAGAGATGGGGTTTCACGATGTTGGCCAGGCTGGTCTTGAACTCCGGACCTCAAGTGATCCACCCGCCTTGGCCTCCCAAAGTGCTAGGATTACAGGCATGAGCCACCGCGCCCCGCCGGTTTTCAAACCTAGATGCACATCTGAATCAGATGAGGCTAATTAAAAAATTGCAAGTTCCGGCTGGGCGCGGTGGCTCAAGCCTGTAATCCCAGCACTTTGGGAGGCCGAGACGGGTAGATCACGAGGTCAGGAGATCGAGACCATCCTGGCTAACACGGTGAAACCCCGTCTCTACTAAAAAAAAAAAACACACACACACACAAAAACTAGCCGGGCGAGGTGGCGGGCGCCTGTAGTCCCAGCTACTCGGGAGGCTGAGGCAGGAGAATGGCGTAAACCCGGGAGGCGGAGCTTGCAGTGAGCTGAGATCCGGCCACTGCACTCCAGCCCGGGCGACAGAGTGAGACTCCATCTCAAAAAAAATAATAATAATAATAATAATAATTGCAAGTTCCTAAACATTCACACGAGTGAATGAATAGCTCTGGGATGGGGTCCTGGAACCTGCATTTTTACCAAGTTCCCCAAATGACTCAGATATAACCAATGGCCATTTGACAACCTTGGCAAAAATTAACTGAAAAGTTTTAAGCAAGGTAATATCATGGTCAGATCTGAATCTTAGACAGCTATCCCTCGTCTTGGAGAATCTGGCTCTGAAATTCCAGCCCAGACAGCTGCATCTTCTACTATGGGTGGATCTGGGACCCTTCTACCTGAATGGGGTTAAGCAGAGCCTTGTTGGATTCCGGGGAGACTGCAGTATCTCCTTCGCTGATAAGGGTCATCCTGCTGTAAGAGCAGAAAGAGGACCCTGCATCCCAGGCAGCTGTTCCCCATGAGCTCCCTTCAACCAAAACCCAGAAAACTCTGAGAAGTTCAGGATCTCCTTGGTCCAATTCAAAGGTGGCTAGAGGCAGAGATCCTGGAAAGGAGGCAGAGGGTAGCACCGTTAAAAGCTCACTGATTCTGGCTGGCTGCAATGGCTCATGCCAGTAACCCCAGCATTTTGGGAGGCCAAGGCAGGAGGATCGCTTGAGGCCAGAAGTTCAAGACCAAACTGGGCAACATAGCAAGGCAATATCTCTACCAAAAAAAAAAAAAAAAAAAAGACGAAGCCCACTGATTCATTCACACAATGGAAATCTGCAGCTTGCAGACTGACATGGGAATCTCTGTGTGGTGGATGGGCCCCACATCACCAGATACAAGACGCTGAGGTTAGGAAGATGAATACACTAAATACGCGGCACCCACCCCTAGCCAAACCACAACTCTGGACGGAGCCGTCAGAGGTAGAACGTTATAGGAGGGCTGCAGGCTCTGCGTGGTTATTTAGCACTCACTTCTCTGGACTGTCAGCCCTCTCGGGTACTCCTGCGGATCTAGAGCAGCCGGTTCCCAGTCATCAGTGTTTCGTTCCAACCAGGAGATGAGGGCTGGTTTGGGACCTGCGCACCCTGGGGAAGAACAAATCAGAAGACCAGCTTCTAGATCACGCCAAGTAATGTCTCCCCGACGGCACCTCCCGCTAAGCCCCTGCCCACCTACCCTGACAACCTGGTCGCCTGCCAGGACCGTGGCCTCCCTGCCTCCCCCCGCCCCGGCTCCTGCATCCCTTCGCGCCCCGCGGCAGCGGATGGGGCCGGCCTCACCGAGCGCGCCCAGGTGGCCGTAGGTCTCCCGCATCACGTCCCGGTACAGGGCCCTCTGCGCGGGCCGCAGGCAGCCCCACTCCTCCGGGGAGAAGTACACGGCCACGTCCACGAACTTCAGAGCCCTCGGCCTCCTGCCCCTTTTCCGACTGGGTCTGGCCTCTCCTGGTCCCTGCGCCCGGAGCGGAGCCGAAGGCGGCGCCATGGGACCCGAGGAGCCGGCGCCACGGCCTTCCCCGTCCAGGCCTCGGCCCTCGGGCGCTGGCGGCCCCTGGGATCGAGGAGCCCCAGCCGCACCAGGGCTGAGCGTGGCCAGGGAGGCCCGGAGGGAATCGGAATCGGCCGCCCGCAGGGCTAACGGAAACCTTTTGCTGTTATTCAGGAAACTCCTGCCCGAACTTGGGTGAAAGGCACCGGAAGATGCCTTCGGGGAAAATGGCGGCGCTGCTACCGCACCGCCTTTGCCTGGAACACAGGCAGCTTCCAGCTATCGATTTTATTGACCGGAGCGCCATGCCGGCTTCCTAACCTCTTTGCCCTCAAGTGTAATGGCGCTGCGATTGGGCTTCACGCTCTCTTTTTTCCCCTCCCCATTACGCGCGTTCATTGGACAACATCCGAAGATCGAGCGTTCTGATTGGGTGCTTGCAAAGGCGGTCCGTTTGAACGAAGCCAAGAGCTGCATAAGGGCAGGAAGCTGGACCACTAGGGTCAGGCGACTACAAGGAGCTGTGAAGCCACTTGCACCGACCTGGGGGCAGCAAGAGGCCCCGGGGCTGCTTTCCGCTGTACGACTCTGGCAGGCTCAGCCAATCACTGAAGGAGGGAACGATTTGAGCGTTGGAACCACTCTGGCCGAGCTAGAGTTGAGAATATCCTGAGTTCCTTTTAGTGGCGTTCTCAGAGCATCCTTGACTTTGGAGAACGGTTATCTTCTTTGTTTGCCCTTTAGGGCAGGGAATTATTGTTATCATTTCCTGGGGGCAGGCGCCATGCCCAGCATATTACATATTTCATCTTTATTCTTTTTTATTTTTATTTATTTATTTATTTTTGAGACAGAGTCGTGCTCTGTCGCCCAGGCTGGAATGCAGCGGCAAAATCTCGGCTCACTGCAACTTCTGCCTCCCACGTTCAAGTGATTTTTCTACCTCAGCCTCCCGAGTAACTGAGATTACAGGTGCATTCCACCACACCCAACTAATATTCGTATTTTTTAGTAGAGACGGGGTTTCACCATGTTAGCCAGGCTGGTCTCGAACTTCTGACCTCAAGTGATCCACCCACCTCGGCCCCACGAAGTGCTAGGATTACAGGCGTGAGCCACTGTGCCTAGCCTTATTTTTATTTTTTTGAGATAGGGTCTCACTCTGTCACCCAGGCTGGAGGGAATACAGTAGTGCAATCTCAGCTCACTGCAGCCTCTGACTCCTGGGCTCAACAATCGTCCCGCCTCAGCCTTCAGAGTAACTGGGACTACTGCTGTGCAGTACCACGCCTGGCTAATTTTTTATATTATTTGTTGAGTCAGGGTTTCCCTGTGTTGCCCAGGCTGGTCTCGAACCCCTTGGCTAAGTGATCCTCCTGCCTCGTCCTCCCAAAGTGCTGGGATTATAGGTATGAGCCACAGCACCGGGGCCATTAGTTACTCTTTTTTTTTTTTTTCTTTTTCCCGGAGTCTCGCTCTGTCTCCCAGGCTGGGGTGCAGTGGTGCAATCTCAGCTCACTGAAAGCTCTGCCTCCTGGGTTTAGGCCATTCTCCTGCCTCAGCCTCCTGAGTAGCTGGGACTACAGGCACCCAACACTATGCCCGGCTAATTTTTTGTATTTTTAAGTAGAGACAGGGTTTCACCGTGTTAGCCAGGATGGTCTCAATCTCCTGACCTCGTGATCTGCCCACCTCAGTCTCCTAAAGTGCTGGGATTACAGGCGTGAGCCACCACACCCAACCCTAATTTTTTTTGTTTTTTGAGACTGGGTCTCATTCCGTTGCCCAGGCTGGAGTGAAGGCACACACCACAGTGCTCTGCTAACTTTTTGTAT
Source organism: Chlorocebus sabaeus (assembly GCF_047675955.1). Lineage (NCBI taxonomy): Eukaryota > Metazoa > Chordata > Mammalia > Primates > Cercopithecidae > Chlorocebus > Chlorocebus sabaeus. Next base: position 27,592,925 of record NC_132908.1, read on the forward strand.
TTTTGGTAGAGACGGGATTTCACCATGTTTCCCAGGCTGGTCTCGAACTCCTGAGCTCAAGCAATCCGCCCACCTCCGTCTCCCTAAGTGCTGGAATTACAGGTGTGAGCCACCACACCCTCCCGTTATTAATTCTTTACTAGCATTTTGTGCACCAATGGTTATTATCCTGGTTCTACTAATGAAGAAATGATCTCAGAGGAATTCCACGAGTTTTCAGGGCCATACTGCTAGTAAGAAGGAGGAACAAAGATTTAATCCTGGGGCAGACAGAGCCTTTATTCATACCACTGATAGGCACCTTTCCTTCACACTATCCTAATTTGCTTGCTAAACCAGGAATCCACCTGAGCTCTTGTCTTCTTCTCAAGTTCAATATTCTGCATAATCTCCCTATATTATTTTCACATGACAGTTGTTCAGTGTACAAAGCATAGTGCTAGGCAATTGGGAGAGCCTACAGAAATAAGTCATAGGCCATGCTTTGCATGGAGCTTACAGTCTAGTAAGGCATATAAATTCACAATGAATCATAACTGAATGATACAAGCATGTATGTGAAAGGCACTAAACTAAAAATTGCTGATGGAATAAGCCAGCACCCACCCCATTAGCCCCCACTTCCTTTTTTTTTTTTTTTTTTTTTTTTTGAGACGGAGTCTTGCTCTGTTACCCAGGCTAGAGTGCAGTGGTGTGAACTCAACTCACTGCAACCTCCGCCTCCCGGGTTCAAGCTATTCTCCTGCCTCAGCCTCCCAAGTAGCTGAGATTACAGGCACCCGCCACCGTGCCTGGCTAATTTTTGTATTTTTAGTAGAGACGGGGTTTCACCATCTTGGCCAGGCTGGTCTCGGAATCTTGACCTCATGATCCACCTGCCTCTGCCTCCCAAAGTGTTGGATTACAGGCATGAGCCACCACGCCTGGCCTAGCCCCCACTTCTGTGTATGTGTCATACTGCAGAGTTTCACCAGCTCAATGCCACCCCTAAGGGTCCTGCGGGCAGGAGAATATACCATTTGCCACATTTCTTAGCTAGCAACATGCACATCTATCTCTTTAACCCTTTAATCAATATTGTAAAGCACATACTATGGGCAAAACACTAACCTCAAAGCTTTCAAGGAATAAAGACAATGTGGCAGGAAAAGTCACAAAATTAGAAAGCAGTGAGGCCAGGAGCAGTGGCTCACACCTGTCATCCCAGTAGTTTGGGAGGCCAAGGCAGGTAGATCACACGTGAGGCCAGGAGTTCAAGACCAGCCTGGCCAACATGGCAAAACCCTGTCTCTACTAAAAATACAAAAATTAGCTGGGCATGGTAGCACATGCCTATAGTCCCTGCTACTTGGGATGTTGAGGCATGAGAATTGTTTTTTGTTTTGTTTTGAGGTGGAGGTTTGCTCTTGTCCCCCAGGCTGGAGAGCAATGATGTGATCTTGGTTCACCGCAACCTCTGCCTCCCGGGTTCAAGCGATTCTCCTGCCTCAACCTCCCAAATAGCTGGGATTACAGGCATGCGCCACCACACCGGCTAATTTTGTATTTTTAGTAGAGATGGGGTTTCTCCATGTTGGTCAGGCTGGTCTCGATTTCCCGGCCTCGGGTGATCTGCCTGCCTCGACCTCCCAAAGTGCTGGGATTACAGGCATGAGCCACCGAGCCCAGTCGAAGAGAACTGTTTGAACCTGGAAGGCTGAGATTGCAGTGATCCAAGATGGTGTTACTGCACTCCAGCCTGGGTGACAGAGTAAGACTAAGTCTCAAAAAAGAGAAAAAAAAAAAAAGAAAAGGAAGGAGAAGAAAGAAGAAGAAGGAGGAGGAGGAGGCAGCAGTGAGATATTCAGAGGAAGGAGATGTTTGAACAGAGGTGGTGGAAAAAAACTACAGTTACAGGCTAGGTGTGGTGGCTAACAACTATAATCCCAGCACTTTGGGAGGCCGAGGTGGGGGGATTGCTTGAGCCCAGGAGTTCAAGATGACTCTGGGCAACATGGCGAAACCCTGTCTCTACAAAAACTAGCTAGACATGGTATTGGACACCTATAGTCCCAGCTACTTGGGAAGCTGAGGTGGGAGGATCACTTGAGACCCGGGAGGTCAAGGCTACAATAAGCCAAGATTGCACCACTGCACTCCAGCCTGGGCGAAAGAATAAGACTCTGTCTCAGAAAAAAAAAAAAGGCGAGGGCTTTAGCCTCCTAATTGTGGCTGGGTGTGTGGGCATGGTGGCTCATGCCTGTAGCCCCAGCCCTTTGGGAGGCTAAGGCGAGAGGATGGCTTGATCCCAGGAGTTCAAGGCTACAGTGAACTATGATTATTACACCACTGTGCTCCAGCGTGGTCAACAGAGTGAGACCCTGTGTTTAAATAAATAAACAAAAACAAAAACAAACAAACAAAACTGGGCCACGTCAATCTGTTAAGAAAAGTCAGGCTGGCCAGGCATGGTGGCTCACACCAGTAATCCATCCCAGCACTTCAGGAGGCCAAGGCGGGTGGATCACCTGAGGTCAGGAGTTCAAGACCAGCTTGACCCACATGGTGAAACCCTGTCTCTACTAAATACAAAAAATTAGCTGGGAGTGGTGGTGAATGCCTGTAATCCCAGCTACTTGGAAGACTGAGGCAGGAGAATCGCTTGAACCGGGGAGGCTGAGGTTGCAGTGAGCTGAGATTGCACCATTGCACTCCAGCCTGGGCAACAAGAGTGAATCTCCATCTCAAAAAAGAAAAGAAAAGTCAGGCCAGGCACGGTGGTTCGTGCCTATAATCCCAGCACTTTGGGAGGCCAGGGAGGGCGAATCATCTGAGGTCAGGAATTCAAGACCAGTCTGACTAACATGGTGAAACCCTGTCTCTACTAAATACAAAAAATTAGGCGGGCATGGTGGCACGTGCCTGTAATCCCAGGTACTTGGGAGGCTGAGGCAGGAGAATTGTTTGAACCCAGAGGCAGAGGTTGCAGTGAGCTGAGATCACACCACTGCAAACCAGCCTAGGGGATAAAGCGAGACTCCGTCTAAAAAAGGAAAAGCCAAGCGCTTATTTATTTTTTTCTTCTTTTTTTAAGCAGGAGAACCAGATGCCACACTCTGAGCAGGACTGAGGCTTCTCACCTGTATGTGTGTGCCTATGAATGGCCAAGGGAGCCTCTTTGGTGCATGCGCCACACGCAGTCAAAGCACCAGTAGGGCTTCTCTCCTGTGTGGATAAGTTGGTGCTGGAGCAAGTTTCCCAGTCAGCAAGGGGAGTGCCACACTGTAGGCAGTGGTGGCAGTGTTCACCCAAGTGCATGTGCCTGGTGGTCGCCACAAGGGAGGGGAATGCAAACTGGCACCCACATCTGTGCACACATCCGCATATGTGCATGGACAGCGCCCTCCTCAGGTGGAAGAGGTGGTTGCAGTCAGAGCACTGGTAGAGCTCGTCCCCTGTGTGAGGACAGCTGTGTGAGGACAGCTGGTGCTGGACCAGGTGAACTCTCTGGGAGAATTAGACACTGCATGACCCACAGATGTGGTTGTCGGTTCGGAACTGAACGAAGGAGGACGAACGCAGAAATGAAGACAAAGAAAAGGATCTGTTTTAAAGAAGGAGTCAGGGGGCTCCCTCCTTCTAGGGAATAAGGGCCCTGTGCTTCTACAGCCCTTCATATTTATTAGGTAGAATCAACAGGGAGGAAGAGGTAATCGTTGGTCAGCTGCTTGATTTATCACAGGCTCACATAATTGCTTTCTTTATACAACAGCTACAGATGTTCCTATAGATAACTACAAGGAACACTGCACCTGGTGCGTGACTGTCCTCAGCATTCCTTCTGGTGGCAGACACAGCTGTCAACTTGCCAACATCCTACATATATGAGAACAGTTTGCTGTTTGCTCATATAGACTCCAGTGGTATACTAAGTTGGTCACGACCCTCATTCTTTCAGCCTCCAACATCTCCCCCTTTCTGTTTTTGCATTAATTGAACAAAGGTAATTGCAGGCTGTGCAGCTCTCAATTGCCAGCTGGTGGTCCAGCTGATTTTACAGACTATGAACAAAAAACAGAAACATAACACTTTTCTGATAATTACAAAAAAAGACATTGAGGTGCTGTTTGAAGTAGGTCCAAGGATTAAGGCTCTCTAAACCTTACTGGAATTCTGCCCAAGATTTTAAAGAGGGCTGAAATGCTTGAGTTTGCTTATTCAAGTTAAGGATTTTACTTTGTAAATCATTTATAGCAAAAGTAACATTGAATGTAAATGCTCCCTGTAAATGGGCCTTTACAAGGTTCCATGGATATTTACTTTGATTGTATTCCAAATTGGTTACACAAATATGAGTATGGTTAAAATGACAATGCAATTGCTGCTGCAACTGCAAGCTTTGTACTTGTTCTCCTAGCCACAGAACAGTAGTCTTTAACATTGCCACTTCTGTCTGTATCGCGGTGTTGATTTTATTTTGAAGCATCCATGCCTGGTCGGCTATATGCGTCCAATTTTCTACATATTAAGCTGTTTAAATGGAGCTGTGCAGTGCTACTGAGGACACCACAACAGAGGTTATTAATGTAACTGAGACTATAGCAAGAATTATCATGCCTAAGGCTCTCCGAGCATGATGAGTAAGCTGAGTAAGAAGGAGTTTTACAAAATGTAAAGCGAGGGCCCAAGGCTTGGACAGATTTACAGGAATCCATAATCCGGGAATGAGACCTAGAATTATTAGGTTGGATATGCTGTGTGTTTGTATTGTGCTATGATTAAGGCAATGATAGAGTTGACAGGAATCACAAGTCAATTAGGCATCTTTACCTGGAGTTGGTCCTTTTTTGCTGCTAGAAAGACATAGGGATTAAAAACACAAATTGTAAATTGAGCGGTAACATTTTCTACAAAGGTAACATTAAAACTGCGTTGACTGGGCGCGGTGGCTCAAGCCTGTAATCCCAGCACTTTGGGAGGCCGAGACGGGTGGATCACGAGGTCAGGAGATCGAGACCATCCTGGCTAATACGAAGAAACCCCGTCTCTACTAAAAAAATACAAAAAACTAGCCGGGCGAGGTGGCGGGCGCCTGTAGTCCCAGCTACTCGGGAGGCTGAGGCAGGAGAATGGCGTAAACCCAGGAGGCAGAGCTTGCAGTGAGCTGAGATCCGGCCACTGCACTCCAGCCTGGGCGACAGAGCGAGACTTCGTCTCAAAAAAAAATAAAAAACAAAACTGCATTGAGCGCTATTACTATTATTGGATAGTGTCCCAACCCAAATGCTGCCATTCATAAATGGGAGTGTTGCCTTCCATATTGTCTCCTGAACTGGACCTCTCTTCCCTTGATAATGCCATTGGGGCAAAGGTGGGCTAAAGCCCGTTCCGTGCCAAGCAAATTGCACGGCAGATTGGGATTGAATCTCAGTGTGTTGTAGCGAAGAGATGTTAAAGTTTCACCACCAGTGCCAGTGAAGTTTATGCCATGAGGTCTGATTCTCATCTCTCCCATCTAAATGACCACGGAGACCCCAGTCAATGATGTTTCCCATTAACATGGACTATTGTCTAGCTAAGGGACCAAGCTACTGGGTCCAAGGAGGGGGGTGAGAATTATCAAAGGGAGGCCATTCTGTATAATCAGTACAATTTGGGCAATGGGGCTGGGAGTGATTAGTAACTACACCAGTAATATTAATAGAGCTAAGGCCTAATAGGTACGTAATTTTTCCAAGGTAACTCAGCCATGCTTGGGATTGAATTGCAAGGCAACTGCAGTTGAGTGATGTATCCTGGGTGAGGCATAGAGGAGCAGATAAAGGAGTGGTATAATTGATACCATTGTTCTGAGAGTCTAATTGCTCTGTGTCAGGGGGAGTTAGAGGTCCTGGTGCCTGTGCTCCTCAATCATGATGTGTCTCAGGAGGAGTGTCACTCCAGAGTACCGGTCACACTACAGGTGGGTTAGGAACATATGCCCAATATGTTTTTACCTCTGCACAGGGAAAACAAACCTCACAGAATATTACAGCTAGCATGGCCATAAACATGGAGTCAGTGGTTTTTGCCTGACCCTGGCGCTCTGGCAGTTTTTCAGCTTCCTATGTGGTTTTCTTGATCTGTCCCCATGTTATGGGGGTTGGTGTCAGTGTGACTCCAGTCGGCCGTCGTTCCATCTTCGCATTCAGATTCCACTGGCTCATGGCTCATACTGGGGGAACCAGACGCATAGTTGGGATCCACGGATCCCTCCAGTCTCCCATTCCATGGTTGCACACACCTAGAGGGCACCCACACAGTTTTTGTCCATCTCCTGTAAAAACACAAGCATACCCTCATCCCCACATCAGTAAATCTACTGGGCCTTTCCATTGTCCTTCTTCTGGGGATTTCCATGATACTTTTGGGTAAACTTTCCTCTTTCCCTCTAATATTTGCCAACGTCATTCTGCCAGAGTCTTACTATCTGTACCAGGAGTCAAAAAATTTAAAGTAAATAAGGCTAAATGTAATTTTGTTTGAGGTGGTTAATTGGTCTTCTATTCCCCCTTTGTTTTTTCAACATATGTTGTAATGTTTGATGTGCCTGCTCTATGATTCCTTGTCCTGAAAGGTTATGAGGAATTCCTGTTTTATGAGTGATTGCCCATAACTGTAAAAATTTTGAAAAGCATGACTAACATAAGCAGATCCATTGTCAGTTTTTAATTGTTTAGGAACCCCCATATGGGCGAATAATGACAAACAATGTTGTCGGACATGGCCAGCTGTTTCCCCTGTTTGACATGTGGCATGTAACATATGAGACTTTGTATCTATAGTCACATGAACATAGCTGAGTTTGCCAAAGGCTGCTATATGTGTAACATCTATCTGCCAGATTTCATTCGGAGCCAAGCCTCACGGGTTACATCCTTCCACGGGTGCAACACCAGGGACATGCTGGCAAGTAGGGCAGGCTTGCACAATAGCTGGAGGCTGGCCGTGAGGCAGATGAAACATATGAGTAAGGGCAGAGGTGTTTTGATGCAGTAATGCATGAGAGGCTTGGGCTTGTTGAAATACAGAACTGATCAGTTTATCTGCTCTATCATTACCTAGAGATCGTGGTCTAGGGATATTAGAAATACGAAAAGGAACAGTACAAGAGAGAATAGCTTGTTGAAGTCTTAGAAATAAGTTAAACACGCCGGGCGTGGTGGCTCAAGCCTGTAATCCCAGCACTTTGGGAGGCCAAGACGGGCGGATCACGAGGTCAGGAGATCGAGACCATCCTGGCTAACACGGTGAAACCCCGTCTCTACTAAAAAATACAAAAAACGAGCCGGGCGAGGTGGCGGGCGCCTGTAGTCCCAGCTACTCGGGAGGCTGAGGCAGGAGAATGGAATGAACCCGGGAGGCGGAGCTTGCAGTGAGCTGAGATCCGGCCACTGCACTCCAGCCTGGGTGACAGAGTGAGACTCCGTCTCAAAAAAAAACAAAAAAGTTAAACAGCTCTGGTTCTAGGGTGCTTTTAATAGTAGCAGTTTCAATGCAACTGGCTACATTCATAACATAGGCAATGTTAATAGGAGGTGAAGCGGTGAGCTGCAAAACCTGAATAACTACCATTAGTTCTGAGCATTGAACTGAAACTTCAGAGGTCTTTATTGTTTGAGTATGCTTAGGTCCATAAATAGCTGCTCGGCCTTTGGAAAAGTCATCAGTGAAATAAGTCTGTCCGCCTGGAATAGGCTTGTGATGAGTAATCACAGGAAGGATAAAAGGGTGAACTTTCTCAAATTGCAAAATTTTGTCTAATAGATAATGGTTAACTATTATTTCTACAAAATCTGCGAGAGTGATTTGCCATGCAGTCAACATCCATGCTGCTGCCTGTTGTTGGGAATCCAAGGGAACAATAATTTTGTCTGGATCATATCCTGTAAGTATTTTTGATCTATGCCTTCCTATTGTTATAAGTTGAGTAATGAAAGAAAGATAAACTTGCAAAGATTTCACTGTCTGACTGGAGTTTTTAAAAAGCCATTCTAATACTACTACAGATTTGTCCATGAATTGGCCTAAAAGTGTTGTTGGAGAATGGGGGGTAGGAAGAATAAACAGAAGCAAAGCCCTTTGTGGCTGTAGCCAGGAGGCATGTGGTTGCTGAAGCATCTGCTCTGCAAGCTGTAACTCAGCTTCTGCCTCCTTAGTAAGTTGCAGAGGAGAGTTTAATGGAGAATCTCCTTGGAGGGTCTGATAAGGGTGTTTGAGTTAATAAGTAGCAATACCTAGTATTGGGCGCAACCAGTTAATATCCCCTAATACTTGTTGGAAATCGTTCAGAGTTTGTAATCTGTCCTTACGGAGAGCTACTTTTTGAGGTCAAACACTTCTTTCGTAACAATAGTGCCTAAGTACTAGTATGGGGAGGTTCTTTGCACCTTTTCTGGAGCTATTTTGAGATTCCATGTAGTCAAAGCCCATTTTATTTCTCTGAATAACTGATGTAAAATTTTGATCTGTAGGAGCAGCCAAAAGAATATCATCCATATAATGAATGACGTAAGCAGTGGGAAACATATTCCGAGGCTCCTTTAATGCCTGTCCTGTAAAATGCTGACATAACATAGGACTGTTGAACATGCCTTGGGGTAAAACTTTCCATTGAAAATGAGAGACAGGCTCTTTGTGATTAACGGAAGTCACAGAGGCAGGGCATGGTGGCTCACGCCTGTAATCCAGCACTTTGGGAGGCCGAGGAGGGCGGATCACAAGGTCAGGAGATCGAGACCATCCTGGCTAACATGGTGAAACCCCATTTCTACTAAAAATATAAAAAATTAGCCGGACGTGGTGGCGGGCGCCTGTAGTCCCAGCTACTTGGGAGGCTGAGGCAGGAGAATGGTGTGAACCCGGAAGGCGGAGCTTGCAGTGAGCCAAGATAGCGCCACTGCCGTCCCGCCTGGGCGACAGAGCGAGACTCTGTCTCAAAAAAAACAAAAAACAAAAAACAAAAATCAGAAGGCACAGAGAAGGCAAATCAAGGGCTATCCTGCTCGTATAATAGTATAATAATAATAATAGTAATAATAATAATAATAATAATAATAAACAGTCTTTAAGATCCATTACTACAAGAGGCCAGTCTCTTGGAATGACTGCCGGGGATGGCAGACCTTGCTGTAATACATCCATTGGTTTAATCTGTGCATTAATAGCTCTCAAATCGTGTAGCAGTCGCCATTTGCCTGTTTTGGAATTACAAATACTGATGAATTCCTGGGGCTAACTGACTCTTCAATATGTCCTGCATCCAATTGCTCTTTTACTAGCGGATGGAGTTGAGTTAGTTTCTCATGTGATAGGCGCCATTGATCCACCCATACATGTTTGTCAGTCAGCCATTCTAGCGGCAAAGCAGTGCGTGGAGGAGAAATATCAATGACCCCGTCAGAAATCCTGACGACCTAGCCCTCTTCTATCTGTTTGCCCAGTTATTGATATAGGATCAGGGTTTCCCTGTAGGGACTTTCCTAATCCTTTTTAATTCTGATATCCCATTTTCTTTAACATTTTAAATCCTGGATTGTCAATAGTTTCATTTGTAAATCTCATATCCCATGCTGTAAGTAAATCTCACCCCCATAGGTTAACAGCTATATTTGCAACATAAGGTTGAAAAGCACATGACTGTCCATCTGGTCCCAGACAGGGTAAAATCTCAGCACTCTGCTGAACACTTTGAGCTGTTCCTACTCCTGCTAAGGATTAGAAGTTAATTGCAGGGGCCAGGATGGGGGCCAATCGTTTTTAGATATTACTGACACGTCAGCTCCCATATCCATAAGCCCATAGAACTTCTTTCCTTTAATTTGCACTGTACAGGTGGGTCTATTAGAAGCTGTGGGTTGGGATAGGTAAATTTCTCACCTAGTGGTACTCCCAAATCCTTGATTCCCTCGTTTCTGCTTGTGTGGAGAAGGATGTAATTTGCAGGGAATAAGCAGTAGTTGAGTAATATATTCTCCTGGTTCAAAAACCCACAGATCTTGTGACATTACCACTACTTGAATTTCTCCTTCATGATCAGAGTCAACAATTCCTGGGACTATAGTAATGCCCTGTAAGCTGAGACGGCTTCTACCCAAAATTAATCCCATATATCCTATTGGCAAAGGTCCCCAAATGCAGTGGGAATTTTAGTGGATTTGTCTCCTCTGACTAACGTAACCCATTCTCTGACTGGGAGATCCAATCCTGTGCTTCCGGGTGTTCCTGGGGAGAGGGAATCAATGTTCCTCCGAAGACCCACCCCTGAATCGGGGTTGTGGCCTGAACCGGGAATGCCCTCATTGTTTGAGGGGCCTGGGTCCAGGCCCCCTTCTTATTTTCCAATGGGGGGGTGCCATTCTGATGAAATTGTGAATGGCATTTATTAGCCCAGTGATTTCCTTTACTGTAATGAGCGCAAAGTCCTGGCATTTTTTCTGTTGGGGGTGGGGTACTGCATTATAAGATCCCTTCTGCCCAGAGGTCTGACAGCATTCCTTTCTGAAAGGTCTGATTTTTCCACAATTATAACATTTTTCCCTTTTAGAGTTTGACCCTTGGCCTTTTGCAGATTTGTCCACTACTAAATTAGCCATTGCTTGAGCTAACATTGTAGAGCGATGAAGCTCAGTTCCCACATCTTGACAGGCTTTGAGAAAATTTCCTAAGTTTTGCATACATCTCACAGGAACCAGTGCACATTTACAATCCGTGTTTGCATTCTCTAAAGTTAACGTTAGCATCTCTGCAGCCGCAGTATGAGGAATCTGACACCTCACTGCCTCTGGTAATCATGCAAGAAAATGTGCATAGGGCTCCTGCAACCCTTGCATGACATGTAAAAAAGATTGTATTGGGACCCCCTTCCTCTGGAATTGTGGCCCAGGTGCGTTTAGCGGCCAGTGCACACTGCTTATAAGCAGCATCTAGGAGTGCCATTTGATGTTCCAGGTCTGAATAAGGGCCATTACCCAACAGCATATCCTCTGTAATGTCCCTGTGTCCAGCAGCACGATTCTGTCTAGCCTGGTCTGCACACAGTTCTTGCCAATTTAAATTCCTTGTCAGGTATGCACTAGCAAACAAACAAGTGTGGGCCAAATGCTTTACATCAAAGGGTGGAAGGCGCATAGCACCAAATCCAGATTCTAGCAATCCTAAAGTAAATGGGCTCTGTACTCTATTATTCACTATACTAGCTTTTGATTCCTTCAACAACTTAAACTCTAGTGGGGTGTGTTCATGAATAAACTGCTGTGGATTATTTGGATCCAGACTTATGGAAATAGGAAAAGCACAAGATCCTAACAGCTCTCCAGCTATGGCAGCGGAGCATAGAATTTGTTGTATTGGGGTTTCTATTTCTGCTACTGAAGGAGATGGTACAGGTGTTTCCACCACTGGATGGGGCGGTAGAGGCCAATTTTCATCCTCCCCTCTCCTGTTTATTATTTCAGTGGGCACTGTGGGTGGGACAAAAGATTCTTTCGAGATTTGAGATTCAGAACATGGCTCCTGCTGCCCGGCAGAATAAGGAGACAATGGCAAGAGGACAGTACGGAATAAAGTCAAAACAGAAGGATCAACTTTAAGACCTTTTCGATAAGATCCATTTTAATCCTTCCCCTACTCCGTCCCAATTTTCTGCATCAAGAGTGCCTGTCTGTGGAAACCATGGGTTCTGCGTAATAACCTCCTGCAGCAGGTTAGTGTTTGAGAACTAACCTGAGCACCAGATTGTTTAAGTAAAACTTTAAGCAACTGCACATAATGTTGCTTCTCAAAAGACAAATTCTGCCCCACATTACCCTGATTCAGAAACGTCCCACTCCCAGTATCTCTTTAGCTCACTGACCTTATATCCTCTGCAGGCAGATTTGTCCAGGGTTTTCTCGTTCGTCCAGTCAGTTTCACTTTCTCCGCTCCAGCAGACCTTCTTCCTTCATGTCCCTGATCCGGAGCCACTTGTGGCTGTTGGTTCGGGACCGAATGAAAGCGGACGAACGCAGAAATGAAGACAAAGACAAAAGGATCTGTTTTAAGGAAGGGGTCCGGGGGCTCCTTGCTTCTAGGGAATAAGGGCCCTGAACTTCTACAGCCCTTCGTATTTATTAGGTAGAATCAACAGAGAGGAAGAGGTAATGGTTGGTCAGCTGCTTGATTTATCACAGGCTCACATAATTGCTTTCTTTATACAACAGACTCCAGATGTTCCTATAGATAACCACAAGGAACACTTCACCTGCGGCGTGACCGTCCTCAGCATTCCTTCTGGTGGCAGATGCAGGTGTCAGTTTGCCAACATCCTGCATTCATGAGAACAGTTTGCTGTTTGCTCATATAGCCTCCAGTGGTATACTGAGTTGGTCATGAACCTCATTCTTTTGGCCTCCAACACACAAACAAGGGGACGGTCCCCAGAGTGGATTTCCTGGTATCAGACCAACAGTGAGGTGGAGGCAAAGAGCTGCCCATGATCAAGACATGCCTAGGGCTTCTCCCTCATGTGTTTGCCTGTGGGTGGCCAGAGCCCCACTTGTTCGAACGCAGTGGCCACTCTGGGGGCAGCAGCAGGGTGTCTCGCCTGTGTGGACGAATGAGCGGATGCTGCAGCAGACCCTTACCCTGAGGGGGTGGGCAGTTACAGGGAAGAGCTGCTCCAGTAAGTAGATTTGGAGGGGCTGCCCAGGAAGAGGAGGGAGCCGAAGCTGCTGGAGCCTGAATGCACTGTCACCCCATGGCTGAGGAGCCCCCAGGCCATGTCTGGCCACAGGCCCTGCAGAGAGGGCCCTTGGCTTCTCCAGGGGTCCTGCCACCCATGACATGCTGGCCACTTCCTCGCACAGGCCACATTCAGTTTCTTGACCCCCATTTCTTTATTATTTGTTTGTTTGCTATTTCTACTTTTTTCTTTGCATTTTTTAATTTTTTAATTCTCTTCTTTTTTCTTGTTTTGCTTTTGACCATCATTTCTTCTTTCTCTTCTTTCTTATTCTTGTTTTGCAGAGACAAGAGAATTGGAACTAAGAATTATAAGGTGGTCTGGACATGGCAGTTCAACTTACTGGAGCCCTGGAATTGGAGACCATCCTGGCCAACATGGTGAAACCCCATCTCTACTAAAAATAGAAAATCAGCCCAGCATGGTGGCAGGCACCTGTAATCCCAGCTACTTGGGAGGCTGAGGCAGGAGAATCCCTTGAACGCAGGAGATGGAAGTTGCAGTGAGCCAAGCTCGAGCCACTGCACTTCAGCCTGGGTGACAGCAAGACTCTGTCTCAAAAAAAAAAAAAGGACCAGGTGTGGTGGCTCACGCCTGTATTCCTAGCACTTTGGGAGGCTGAGGCGGGTAAATCACCTGAAGTCAGGAGTTCAAGACCAGCTTGGCCAACATGGTGAAACCCCATCTCTACTAAAAATACAAAAAAATTAGCAGGGCTTGGTGGCTCACGCCTGTAATCCCAACTACTCAGGAGGCTGAGAAAGGAGAGTTGCTTGAACCCAGGAGGTGGAGGTTGCAGTGAGCTGAGATGGCACCACTGTACTCCAGCCTGTGCAACAGGAGTGAGTCTCCATCCCCCCTCCCCCCAAAAAAAAGGCCGGACGCAGTGACTTATGCCTGTAATCCCAGCACTTTGGGAGGCCGAGGTGGGCGGATCACAAGGTCAAGAGTTAAGACCAGCCTGACCAACATGGTGAAACCCTGCCTCTACTAAAATTACAAAAAAATTAGCCGGGCGTGGTGGTGTGCACCTGTAATCCCAGCTACTCAGGAGGCTGAGGCAGAAGAATCTCTTGAACCCAGGAGGCAGAGGTTGCAGTGAGCCGAGATTGCACCACTGCACTCCAGTCAAGGCAACAGAGTGAAACTCCGGTCTCAAAAAACAAACAAACAAACGAACGAAAACTTAAATGTGGGCATTTTCATGGAAACAGATTTCTCAGAAAACTGACATCTCAACAGAACACCAGAAGCACCTGTTTCCACCCTAAGTGCCAAGTCACCAAATTATTTACATACAGAAAGTTCTGGAAAGCTACTAATGTCAAGCTACGCCACGAGAAACAAGGGCAGGCCCACAAACCTGGCTCGGTGAACTCTGGCCCCTCTGAGGCCAGCCAGGAGGAGCACACAGATCTTCTAAGCTTAGGGTATTTAAAGCCAAAATTCAGGTTGGGTGCAGTGGCTCACACCTTAATCCCAGCACTTTGGGAGGCTGAGGCAGTGGATTGCTTGAGGCCAGGGGTTCAAGACCAGCCTGGCCAACATGGTGAAATCTCATGTCTACTAAAAATATAAAAATTAGCCAGGTGTGGTGGCACAGGTCTGTAATTCCAGCTACTCAGGAGGCTGAGGCAGGAGAATCGCATGAGCCTGGGACACAAAGGTTGCAGTGAGCCGAGATGGTGCCACTGAACTTCCATGCCCTCTCCAGCTTGGGTGTCTCGTAAAAAAAAAAAAAAAAAAAAAGAAAAGAAAAAAGAAAGAAAAAAAGAAAGAAAGAAAAGAATAAGGCCTACTTTGAAAGATACCAAGTGAAATTTAGAAGACATCAAGTGGGTAAAACCACATTACTATGCTCAGAGATGCTTGGTGATAAAGAATAAAAATAAATACAACACATCCAAATACAGGATGATAGTGTGTGCAACAAACAGAGATATCATTGTCAGATTGCTTATGCCCGTATAGAAGGGAATATGATAGGCCGGGCGTGGTGGCTCACGCCTGTAATCCCAACACTTTGGGAGGCCAAGGTGGGCGATCACGAGGTCAGGAGTTTGAGACCAGCCTGACCAACATGGTGAAACCACCGTTTCTGCTAAAAATATAAAAATTAGCCAGGCATGGTGGCGTGTGTCTGTAATCCCAGCTAATCAGGAGGCTAAGGCAGGAGAGAATCACTTGAACCCGGGAGGCAGAGGTTGCAGTGAGCCAAGATCGCGCTGCTGCACTCCAGCCTGGGCGACAGAGCAAGACTCCATCTCAAAAAAATAAAATAAAATAAAAAATAAAGCAATAGGGCACGGTGGCATGCGCCTGTATTCCCAGTTACTCGGGAGGCTGAGAGGGATCACTTGAGCCCAGAGGTTCAAGGATACAATGGGCTATGATTGTGCCACTGCGCTCCAGCCTGGGCAACTAAGGGAGACCCTGTCTCTCAAATAAAACAAACAAACAAATAAATAAAGTGATTGTTTTCCGCAGGGATGATTAAGGTGAGGCTGTCATCAATATTCAAAAATATATACTTTCCTCATCCTCCTTATAATGGCAACTATTAGAAACATCAGGCCAGGTGCCATGGCTCATGCCTGTAATCGCAACACTTTCAGAGGCCGAGGCAGGTGGATCACGAGGTCAGGAGTTCGAGACTGTCCTGGCCAACATGGTGAAACCCTGTCTCTACTAAAAATACAACAATTAGCCGGGCATGGTGGCAGGCACCTGTAATCCCAGCTACTCAGGAGGCTGAGGCAGGAGAATTGCTTGAACCCGGGAAGCAGAAGTTGCAGTGAGCAGAGATCATGCCACTGCACTCCAGCCTGGGTGACAGAGCAAGACTCCGCCCTGAAATAAAAAAAAAAAGAAAAGAAACATTAACACTCAGAAAATAAGTGCTGATGATAATGTGGAGAAATTGAAACTCTTGTGCACTGTTGGTGGCAATGCAAAAATGGTGCAGCTATTATGGAAAACAATATGGTAGTTTCTCAAAAAAGTAAAAGCAGAAACATAGAATTACGATATGATCCGGCAATTCCAGGTACTAGGCAAAAGAAAGTAGAGTCTCAGCTGGGCGCGGTGGCTCATGCCTGTAATCCTATCACTTTGGGAGGCTGAGGCAGGAGGATCGTGAGGTCAGTTCGAGACCAGCCTGACCAACATGGTGAAACCCCATCTCTACTAAAAATACAAAAATTAGCCTGGCATGGTGGTGTGTGCCTGTAATCCCAGCTACTCAGGAGGCTGAGGCAGGAGAATCGCTTGAACCCGGGAGGCAGAGGTTGCAGTGAGCCAAGATCACCCCACTGCACTCCAGCCTGGGCCACAGAATGAGACTCTGTCTCAAAACAACAACAACAACAAAAAAGAGAGTCGAGTCTCAAAGAGATTTGTACACCCATGTTCATAGCAGCCTTGTTTAAAAGAGCTAAAAGATGGAAGCAACCCAAGGGTGCATCACCAGGTGTGGTGGCTCACGCCTGTAATCTGAGCACTTTGGGAGGCCGAGGCGGGTGGACTACTTGAGGTCAGCAGTTTGAGACCAGCCTGGCCGGTCTCATGGTGAAACCCTGTCTCTATTAAAAATACAAAAATTAGGCCGGGCACGGTGGCTCACGCCTGTAATCTGAGCACTTTGGGAGGCCGAGGGGCGTGGATCACGAGGTCAGGAGATCGAGACCATCCTGGCTAACACGGTGAAACCCCATCTCTACTAAAAATACAAAAAAAATTAGCCGCGCGTGCCTGTAATCCCAGCACTTTGGGAGGCCGAGGCTAGTGGATCACGAGGTCAGGAGATCGAGACCATCCTGGCTAACACGGTGAAACCCCGTCTCTACTAAAAATACAAAAAAATTAGCCGGGTGTGGTGGCGGGTGCCTGTAGTCCCAGCTACTCGGAAGGCTGAGGCAGGAGAATGGTGTTAATCCGGGAGGCAGAGCTTGCAGTGAACCAACATCGCGCCGCTGCACTCCAGCCTGGGAGACAGAGGGAGACTCCGTCTCAAAAAAAAAAAAAAAAAAAAATTAGCTGGACATGGTGGTACGTACCTGTAGTCCCAGCTACTCGGGAGACTGAGGCAGGAGAATCGCTTAACCTGGGAGGTAGAGGTTGCAGTGAGCCGAAATCGGGCCACTGCCCTCCAGCCTGGACGACAGAGGGAAACTCCGTCTCAATAAAAAGAAAGAAAAAAGAAAACAATTGTCTTTGCTTTCCTCTTTCCCCTGTGCTTCTCCTCCACCCAAAGGAACAGATTGTCTCTTTACTCCTAAAGGCGTACAGCGGACCCTCATTCTATAATTCACCCCCTTTACAGGCTATGAGTCACAGGAAATGCAATAGGTTCATTCACAGTTCAGAGGGACGACATCAGGCCTTGGCATCAGGGGAACCTCCTTTGAACTCTGGCTCCACCTGGCGGCAGCTGTTGGAAGTAAGCAAGTTGGGGAGTTCATCTGTGAAGCTGGGCTCTTGCTACCTATTTCACAGAAATGTCATATGAGATTTAAATACATTACCTGTGTAAAGTATAGGGTCTATGGTAGGCAGTTATTTCCAAAGGGTTATCTGAGGGAGACAGAGCTTGGCCAACAAGAAGGATGCTTCCTAGTATGTTCTGCTATCTCTAAGCAGTGAGACACACCACAGTATACATTCTTGGAGAAGCCTTGAAGGTTGATGATCATGTTCTCGGGATGCAGCGACTGTGGTGACCAGCACAATAAGCCTCAGCATTCGCATTGTAATTGAGCTCATTCAAGCAAAGTTATTTTCAGTAGGGACTGTCCCTTCTAGAGAGCATGCACATTTTCATTTTACCAGTCCTCAAACTGATCCTTTCCTCATATTATAGTAGTAAAAACACACCCCTGGGTGGAGATTTAAGATGCTGAATGAGGAGGTAAGAACAAGCATATACAGCTACTGCGCATGTGCACCCAGAGGACCACCCAGAACAAGCTTACTAGTGTCACTTTTTCCCATCCCCTTATGAATAATCGTGTGAGACTTCCATGAAGGGACTCTTCCTAGTGTCAGTCTTTGATGTCTAATCCTTACCAGCAGCCCGCCCTGAATCCTCACACTCTTAGGGTGTCCTGTCTATTCTACACCTAACTTTTTTTTTCTTTAAGACGGAGTCACTCTGTCACCCAGGCTGGAGTGCAGAGATGCGATTTTGCCTCACTACAACCTCTGCATTCCCAGCTCAAGCAATCCTCCCACCTCAGCCTCCTGAATAGCTGGGACTACAGGTGTGTGCCACCACACACAGCTAATTTTTCTTTTCTTTTTTTTTTTTTTTTTTTTTGAGACGGAGTCTCACTCTGTCGCCCGGGCTGGAGTGCAGTGGCCGGATCTCTGCTCACTGCAAGCTCCGCCTCCCGGGTTCACACCATTCTCCTGCCTCAGCCTCCCGAGCAGCTGGGACTACAGGTGCCCACCACCTCGCCCGGCTAGTTTTTTGTATTTTTTTAGTAGAGACGGGGTTTCACCGTGCTAGCCAGGATGGTCTCGATCTCCTGACCTTGTGATCCGCCCGTCTCGGCCTCCCAAAGTGCTGGGATTACAGGCTTGAGCCACCACGCCCCGTCTAATTTTTCTATTCTTAGTAGAAACGGGTTGCCCAGGCTGTGGCATCTAACTTACAAAATATTTTTTCTTTTGCAATAAATTACTCTATGCTACACTTTTTTTGTTGTGTCTCTTGTTTAAATTCTTTTAAACCAAGAAGAACCGAGATATCACAACAGCCGTCAACAGAAGTACAGTCGGCTTCAGTGTTCCATCCTTTGGCTACTAGGGTATCTCCCGTTTCCATCACTCTCTCAGGCTGATTCGTTTAGACTTCTGGAAGATATCACCCTCAATCTGGATAAAAGAACTGAGATCCCAACTCTTGTGCTACTCTGTGTGTGTGTGTGTGTGTGTGTGTGTGAGAGAGAGAGAGAGAGAGAGGGGCAGAGACAGACACATGGTCTCACTCCATTGCCCAGGCTGCAGTGTAGTGGTGCAATCACAGTTCACTGTAGCCTTGACTTCTTAGGCTCAAGTGATCCTCCCACCTCAGCCTACCAAGAAGCTGGAACTACAGGCATGCACCACCACATCAAGCTAATTTTTGCATTTTTTGTAGGGACCTGGTTTCATCATGCTGCCCAGGCTGGTCTTGAACTTCGGAGCTCAAGTGATCCTCCTGCCTCGGCCTCCCAATCCCTGGGATTACAGGCATGAGCCACTGTGCCCGGCCCATTCTAATCTTTTTTAATGACTGGCCCAGGAAACACTGATCTTCACCTTGGAGGGATTCCAGGCGTGGACTGACCTTCACAACTCTCCCACTCCTACCAAAAGCAATGTACCTAAAGCTTCAAACACTTAAGTCATCTTTGGGCCCCTTTCTGAAGAGCTTATGTTTCCTTGAGAATTCCCATTTACAAAGCAAACTTAACCTCTGCTCCTCACTGGCAAGAGACTTAGCTTTTCTGCTTTAAGTTCCAAGGATAATAATTTCTCCCTCTAAAAGTTGTCACGAAGATTAAGTGTGATAATTAAAGGGACTCTCTTTAAAAAGAATGTGGTACATGGCGTGCGCGGTGGCTCACGCCTGTAATCCCAGCACTTTGGGAGGCTGAGGCGGGCGGATCACGAGGTCAGGAAATCGAGACTATCCTGGCTAACACGGTGAAAACCCGTCTCTACTAAAAATACAAAAAAATTAGCCGGGCGTGGTGGCGGGCACCTGTAGTCCCAGCTACTTGGGAGGCTGAGGCAGAATGGCGTGAACCCGGGAGGCGGAGCTTGCAGTGAGCGGAGATCGCGCCACGCACTCCAGCCTGGGCAACAGAGAAAGACCCTGTCTCAAAAAAAAAGAATGTGGTACAAGACCTGAGTTCAGTTATATGCTAAACAAAATGTAGCTGGCCGGGCG
Source organism: Chlorocebus sabaeus (assembly GCF_047675955.1). Lineage (NCBI taxonomy): Eukaryota > Metazoa > Chordata > Mammalia > Primates > Cercopithecidae > Chlorocebus > Chlorocebus sabaeus. Next base: position 27,612,598 of record NC_132908.1, read on the forward strand.
CGGTGGCTCAAACCTGTAATCCAGCACTTTGGGAGGCCGAGACGGGCGGATCACGAGGTCAGGAAATCGAGACCATCCTGGCTAACACGGTGAAACCCCGTCTCTACTAAAAAATACAAAAAACGAGGCGGGCGAGGTGGCGGGCGCCTGTAGTCCCAGCTACTCAAGAGGCTGAGGCAGGAGAATGGCGTAAACCCGGGAGGCGGAGCTTGCAGTGAGCTGAGATCCCGCCACTGCATTCAAGCCTGGATGACAGAGCCAGACTCCGTCTCAAAAAAAAAAAAAAATATGTAGCTTTCCTCCCTACCTGTACATTGCAGCCCTCTCTCTCTGTATTATTCACAGGGAAAGGGGCGAGTGGAGAAAAGATTTAGTCGTGTTACATTTATTTATTTACTTATTTATTTAGAGAGAGAATCTCACTCTCTCACCCAGGCTGGAGTGCAGTGGCAGGATCTCGGCCCACTGCAACCTCTGCCTCCCAGGTTCAAGCAGTTCTCCTGTCTCAGCCTCCTGAGTAGCTGGGACTGCAGGTGCACGCCAACACGCCCAGCTAATTTTTGTATTTTTAGTAGAGATGAGGTTTCACCGTGTTGGTCAGGCTGGTCTCGAACTCCTAACCTCAGGTGATCTGCCCATCTCAGCTTCCCAAAGTGCTGAGATTACAGGCATGAGCCACCACGCCTGGCCAGTTGTGTTACTTTTAGAAACCCATTGATATACAAATAAATAAACAAAAAGAAGAAGAAGAAGGAGAAGGAGAAAGAGAAGAAGAAGGAAGGAGGAGGAGGAGGAGGAGGAGGAGGAGGAGAAAGAAACCCATTGTTATATTCCTCAAGCCTGGAAGCAGCCTGGTGCACCTGGAATCTAAGAGAAAGGAAATGCCTAGCAAAGGTACTGAAATTGCCCCAGACAGTTTCTCTAGTGGGAGATCTTTGCAAGTGATGGGCCCTGAGAAGTCTGACCAAGGGTTCTCTTGTCTCAACAGGATCTTTTGGAACCTTCCTTCTCCTTGGGATCCCCAACTTCGGATACCACAGATCTCCACATTTTTTGTCCCACCTAAAAGACAAGGTGGTTGGCCAGGCGTGGTAGCTCACACCTGTAATCCCAGCACTTTGAGAAGCTGAGGCAGGCAGATCACAAGGTCAGTAATTCGAGACCAGCCTGGCCAATATGGTGAAACCCCGTCTCTACTAAAAATACAAAAATTAGCCGGGTGTGGTGGAGGGAGCTTGTAGTCTCAGCTACTCAGAAGGCTGAGGCAGGAGAATCGCTTAAACCCGGGAGGCGGAGGTTGCAGTGAGCCAAGATCACCCCATTGCACTCCAGCCTGGGTGACTGAGCAAGACTTTGTCTCAAAAAACAATTTAAAAGAATTTAAAAAGTGGTTTGGACTTCTTAGATCCTGAGGGAGAAGAAATTAGGCAGAGCAGGTGTAGGAGACCCAGTGGAAGTCCCTGGTGGAGAAGGAGAACAACTCTGACAGATCCTCAACTAGGTGTTATCAGAACTTTTTTTTTTTCCTTCTTAAGAGCCAGGGTTTCACTCTGTTGCCCAGGCTGAAGTGCAATGGCATGATCATAGCTCTCTGTAACCTCAAATTCCTGGGCTCCTGCCATTCTCCTATCTTGGCTTCCCAAAGTGCAAGGATTACAGGCCGGAGCCAACACACCCAGCCAAAACTCTAAAATTTAAACCTTTATTTTAGCCTCAAGCAAGTATTCTGAACCCAGAGACACTGAATTGAAAGAAAACCTTCATTAGGAACTAGGCCTCATTACCTTGCCTTATGTGTTATTTTTCTCTTATATTGTGAGTAGAATAATCATATTGTATTACTGTGTTAAAAGCATCAGTTTCTTAAATGCAAACACTAAAGATATATAACTATTTTTGTATTCCTCTTTTGCTTTTGTTTTGTGTGGAGATGGGGTCTTACTGTGTCACTCAGGCTGGGGTGCAGTGGTACAATCACAGCTCACTACAGCCTCAAACTCCTGGGCTCAAGAGATCCTCTCACTTCAGCCTCCTGAGGAGCTAGGCCCACAGGCGCGCACCACCACGCCCAGCTAATTTTTTTTTTTTTCATTTTTGTTTTGTGTTTTGAGATGGAGTCTCACTCTGTCGCCTAGGCTGGAGTGCACTGGCGCGATCTTCCACTGCAACTTCCACCTCCCGGGTTCAAGGGATTCTCCTGTCTCAGCCTCCAAAGTAGCTGGGATTACAGGCATCCACCGCCACACTGGGCTAATTTTTTGTATTTTCAGTAGAAACAAGGTTTCACCATGTTGGCCAGGCTGGTTTCAAACTCCTGACCTCAAGTGATCCACCCGCCTTTGCTTTCCAAAGTGCTGGGATTACAGGCATGAGCCACTGTGTCCGGCAATGTTTTTTGTTTTTTTTTTCTTTGAGACAGAGTTTCACTCTTGTTGCTCCAGCTGTAGTGCAATGGTGCTATCTCTGTTTGCTGCAACCTCCACCTCCTGGGTTCAAGAGATTCTCCTGACTCAGCCTCCTGAATCGCTGGTATTACAGGAGCCCACCACCACGCCCAGCTGATTTTTGTTATTTTTAGTAGAGACGGGATTTCGCCATGTTGGCCACGCTGGTCTCGAACTCCTGACTTCAGGTGATCCACCTGCCTCGGCCTCCCAAAGCGCTGGGATTATAGGCGTGAGCGACTGCGCCAGCGTCTTTGGGTTTTTTTATTCTGGGCCGGAAGTCATGGTTCACGCTTGTAATCTTACACAGAGGCTGAGGTGGGAGGCTCCCTTGAGTCCCGGAGTTCGAAACCCTGTCGCTACAAAAAACATATATATAGATAGATAGATATAAAATATATATTTTATATATATAAACATATAAAGAAGAAGAAATTAGGCGGGCGCGGTGGTGGCGCCTGTGGTCCCAGCAACTCAGGAGGCTGAAGTGGAAGGATCACCTGAGCCAGGGAAGTCGAGGCTGCAGTGAGCCAAGATCACGCCGCTGCACTCTAGCCTGGGCGACAGCCTCAAAAAAAAAAAAAAAAAAAAAAAGAGTCAACTTTAACAATAACAAGAAAGGCAATGGTTAGGGCCTCTCTCAACCTTTCATGCCCACTCGGAGCCCCTGAGCGGCCCTTACATTTAAAAGCCCCTTTGGGAGGCTGGGGCTGGCAGATCACTTGAAGTCAGGGTTCAATACCAGCCTGGCCAACATGGTGAAACCCCGTCTCTGCTAAAAATACGAAAATTAGCCTGGCATGGTGGACTCTGGAAGCTGAGGCAGGAGAATTGCTTGAACTCGGGAGGCGGAGGTTGCAGTGAGCCGAGATCGCGCCACTGCACTGCAGCCTGGGTGACAGAGCAAGACTCCATCTACATATTTAAAAAAAAAAAAAAAAAAAAAAAAAGCCCCTAGAGGACCACTCATTTTTGGATCTGATCCTGAGAAAGTCCCTTAGAAACATGGCGACGCCCGCCTCACCACTTGTTTCCAAAAGCGGTGTAACGCCCTTCGCTCCCTTACTCAAGCTAACCTTACTAAATAAGGCACAGGCTGCCCCTGCCGCTAGCCCTTCTGCGCACTGGCACTGCCCACCCGAACAGGCGACGCGAATCCTGGCCGGTCTCTAGGATCGCGCTCGCTGATAGGACGCTTCCGTTCGAACGTCCAAACAAGGTGCGCGGTGACTGGGCCGTGCTGGGCGGGGCCGTTTGAACCGCGGTTGCGTGGGAGTTCCCGAGGCCGGCGTCGTTAGGATCCTGGTGGGCGGTGGGACTTGGGTTCAAAGAAGAGCAAGCAAGCAGACGGGTTCAGGCTCCCGCGGATTCCGAGGCTGGACCGTTGGCTGTCCCTACGTGCATTGTAGTGGTCAACGGTGCGGTGGCAGAACCCTGGGGCTCTCCCCGGCGGAACTCGGCCCTGGCTTAGGTCCCAACCACGCTAGAGGGAGGAGGCCGAGCATCCCCCCCTCGAAATCGCGAAATCCCAGCCCGACAATGTAGCCACGGAGTCAGAAAGCCGCGTGCGAGCTTGGCACTCACAAAGCCTCGATAACCGTCTATTTTCTCCTGTAAAATAGGATGGACCCCCACAGATCATTGTAAAAGATTCTTACAAAGAAAAATCCTCCTGGCCCAGGCGCGGTGGCTCACGCCTGTAATCCCAGCACTTTGGGAGACCAAGGGGAGCGGATCACCTGATGTCGGGAGTTCGAGACCAACCCGACCAACATGGAGAAACCCCGTCTCTACTAAAAACAAATACAAAATTAGCCGGGTGTAGTGGCGCATGCCTGTAATCCCAGCTACTCTGGAGGCTGAGGCAGGAGAATCGCTTGAACCCGGGAGGCAGAGGCTGTGGTGAGCGAAGATCGTGCCATTGCACTCTAGCCTGGGCAATAAGAGCGAAATTCCGTCTCAAAAAAAAAGAGAGAGAGAGAAAAGAAAAATCCTCCTGAAAGTCAAGTAAAAATGTGTTAAGGTGTTTTTATAAAATATGAACTATCCAGAATACACAAATCTATAGAAGTACTCGGGAAGGGGAGTGAATACTAATAAATATGGAGTTTCTTTCTGGGGTGATGAAAATGTACTAATACTGATTGTGGCCACGCTAGCACAAAAATCAGTTTAATTGGCCAGACGCTGTGGCCCAGGGAAAAGAAGGACTAGGGGGAATGGGGAGTGAATGCTAATGAATATGCAGTTTCTTTTTGTGGTCAGGAAAGTGCACTAAAATTTTGATGCTAGCACAAAAATTGAATTGTACACTTCAAATAGGTGTATTTGTGATATATGCGTTCTAACTCCATAAAACTTTCAAACTGTGTGAAAGGTCTTTGTAACTTTACCAAAAATTGGGGGCACTCTATAGTTTACAAAACTATCCCCATCCAGGCAGGGCACGGTGGCTCAGGCCTGTAATCCCAGCACTTTGGGAGGCTGAGGCAGGCAGATCACCTGAGGTCAGGAGTTCAAGACCAGCCTGACCAACATGGTGAAACTCCGTCTCTAGTAAAAATACAAAATTAGCCGGGCGTGGTGGCGCATGCCTGTAATCCCACTTTACTCGGGAGGCTGAGGCAAGAGAGTGGCATGAACCCAGGAGGCGGAGGCTGCAGTGAGCCGAGATTGCACCATTACACTCCAGCCTGGGCAACAAGAGCAAAACTGACTCAAAAAAAAAAAAAAAAAAAAAAATTGCCCCATCCAGTCCTTTGAGGTGAGCAGCATTTTGTTTGTTTGTTTGTTTGTTTGTTTTGAGATGGAGTCTGGCTCTGTTGCCCAGGCTGGAGTGCAATGGTGCGATCTCAGCTCACTGCAACCTCTGCCTCCTGGGTTCAAGCAATTCTCCTGCCTCAGCTTCCTGTGTAGCTGGGATTACAGGCGCGTGCTACCCCGCTTGACTAATTTTTGCTTTTTTTTTTTTTTTTTTTTTTTGAGACGGAGTCGCGCTCCGTTGTCCAGGCTGGAGTGCAGTAGCGTGGTCTCAGCTCACTGCAAGCTCTGCCTCCTGGGTTCACACCATTATTCTGCCTCAGAGTCCCGAGTAGCTGGGACTACAGGTGCCCACCACCACCCCCGGCTAATTTTTTGTATTTTTAGTAGAGACGGGGTTTCATTGTGTTAGCCAGGATGATCTTGATCTCCTGACCTCGTGATCCCCCCGCCTCAGCCTCCCAAAGTGCTGGGATTACAGGCATGAGCCATTGCACCTGGCCAATTTTTGTATTTTTAGCAGAGACAGGGTTTCACCATGTTGGCCGGGCTAGTCTCGAACTCTTGACCTCAGCTGATCCACCCACCTCAGTCTCCCAAAGTGCTGGGAGTACAGGTATGAACCACTGCGCCCTGCTTATTTATTTATTTATTTAGAGACAGAATCTCTGTCATCCAAGCTAGAGTGCAGTGGCACGATTTAGGCTTACTACAGCCTCTGCCTCCCGGAGCTCAAGCAATTCTCCTGCCTCAGCCTTCTGAGTAGCTGGGATTACAGGCGTGTGCCTGTATTTGTATGTTTAGCAGAGACGGCATTTCACCATGTTGGCCAGGCTGGAGGTGGCACAATTGGAGGGCAAAAGGGACAGTAAAAGATGCCCTAGAAGCTCAGAAGAAGGAAAGACCTCAGAAGGCGTCAACGCATGGGTGGGGCTGTTGTTGCTGCTGGATCTTCAAGGATGATAGAATCTAAACAAATGCAGTAGTAACGAAAGAGGTGAAAGATGGGAAACCATGGAAAATATACAGAGGTAATAAGTAGATGAAGGCCTTATGTGGTGACTCATGCCTGAAATCCCAGAAACCGGGCCTCACTGTGTTGCCCAGTCTGGTCTCAAACTCCTTGTTTCAAACAATCTTCACGCCTCAGCCTCCCAAAGTGCTGGGGTTACAGGCGTGAGCCACCACACCTGGCCACCCTTCATTTTCAAAGTACATTTCTGGCCAGGCGCGGTGGCTCACGCCTGTAATCCCAGCACGTTGGGAGTCCGAGGTGGGCCTATCTCTTGAGGTCAGGACTTCAAGACCAGCCTGGCCAAGATGATGAAACTCCATCTCTACTAAAAATAAAAAATTAGGCCGGGTGCGGTGGTTCACCCCTGTAATCCCAGCACTTTGGGAGGCCAAGGCGGGCAGATCACGAGATCAGGAGATCGAGACCATCCTGGCTAACATGGTGAAATCCCGTCTCTACTAAAATTACAAAAAATTAGCTGGGCATGCTGGCAGGCGCCTGTAGTCCCAGTTACTAGGGAAGCTGAGGCAGGAGAATGGCATGAACCCGGGAGGCAGAGCTTGCAGTGAGCGGAGATCGCGCCACTGCACTCCAGCCTGGGCGACAGAGCAAGCCTCCGTCTCAAAAAAAAAAAAAAAAAAAAAAATTAGCTGGGTGTGGTGGTGTGCACCTGTAATCCCAGCTACTCAGGTGGCTGAGGCACAAGAATAGCTTGAACCCAGGAGGCAGAGGTTGCAGCAAGCTGAGATCACACCACTGCACTCTAGCCTGGGCAATAGAGTGAGACTCAGTGTCAAAAAAAAAAAAAAGTACATTTCTGGCCAGGTGCCATGGCTCATGTCTGTAATTCAGCATTTTGGGAGGCTGAGGTGGGTGGATCACCTGAGGTCAGGAGTTGGAGACCAGCCTAGCCAAAATGGTGAAACCCCTTCTCTACTAAATACAAAAAAATTAGCTGGGTATGGTGGCAGGTGCCTGTAATCCCAGCTACTCAGGAGGCTGAGGCAGGAGAACTGCTTAAACCGGGGAGGCGAAGGTTGTAGTGAGCTGAAATCGTGCCATTGCACTCCACCCTGGGGAACAAAAGTGAAACTCTTAAAAAAAAAAAAAAAAAAAACTAGCTGGGCGTGGTGGCATCCGCCTGTAATCCCAGTTACTCAGGAGGCTCAGGCAAGAGAATCACTTGAACCCGGGAGGTGGAGGTTGCAGTGAGCCCAGATCGCGGCATTGCATTCCAGCCTGGGCGACAAGAGTGAAACTCCATCTCAAAAAAAAAAAAAAAAAAAAAAAAAATCAAAATCAAAAGTATATTTCCCCAAGGTTTAAGCCTCCACCCTCTTTGCCTTGGTTTCAATATTGTGTAGGCCAGTGATTCCCAACTAGGGGTGATTGTCCCTAGGGGACATTTGGCAATATCTGGAGACATTTTTGGTTGTCACAAATGGTCAGAGAGACAGGGAGGGGACGTAGGTGCTACTGACATCTAGTGGGTAGAGGCTAGGGATGCTGCTATTAATACTACATCCTACAATGCACAGGACAGCTTTTCACTAGAATTATCTGGTCCAAAATATTAATCGCTCTGAGGCTGAGTAACCTCCTTCTAGGCCGACACATCTAAATGGCTGCTAAATATTTTCACATGATTTTCAAGTCATGAATTTATTTTTCCTAGAAACTTTGACTATTCAATTAGACTTCCCTCCTGTTACTAGCAATATTAGACCTAATGTCCCAAAACATGGGCATTATCTGAGTCCTTCCTTTTCATGGCTTTTCCCTTCCAGTCCTGTTAGTCCATTATGTACTAGTAGATTAGGATAAATCAGTTATTTTATTTAAAAATGTTCATTCTGGCCAGGCGTGGTGGCTCAAGCCTGTAATCCCGGCACTTTGGGAGGCCGAGACGGGCAGATCATGAGGTCAGGAGATCAAGACCATCCTGGCTAACACGGTGAAACCTCCTCTCTACTAAAAAATACAAAAAGCTAGCCGGGCGAGGTGGCGGGCGCCTGTAGTCCCAGCTACTCGGGAGGCTGAGGCAGGAGAATGGTGTAAACCCGGGAGGCAGAGCTTGCAGTGAGCTGAGATCCGGCCACTGCACTCTAGCCTGGATGACAGAGCGAGACTCCGTCTCAAAAAAAAAAAAAAAAAAAAAAAAAAAGTTCATTCTGAGGCCAGGAACGGTGGCCCACGCCTGTAATCCCAACACTTTGGGAGGCTGAGGAAGGCAGATCACCTGCGGGCAGGAGTTCCAGACCAGCCTGGCCAACATGGTGAAACCCCATCTCTACTAAAAATACAAAAATTAGCCAGGCATGGTGGTGGGCACCTGTAATCCCAGCTACTGGGGAGGCTGAGGCAGGAGTATCACTTGAACCTGGGAGGTGGAGGTTGCAGTGAGTTGAGATGGCACTACTGCACTCCAGCCTGGATGACAAGAGCAAAACTCTCTCAACAACAACAACAACAACAAAATAAATAAATAAAATAAAATGGCCTGGCACGGTGGCTCATGCCAGTAATCCCAGCACTTTGGGAGGCTGAGGCAGGAGGATCACCTGAGGACAGGAGTTTGAGAGCAGCCTGGTCAACATGGTGAAACCCAGTCTGTACAAAAAGAAAATTAGCCAGATGTGGTGGCAGGCACCTATAATCCCAGCTACCCAGGAGGCTGAGGCAGGAGAATTGCTGGAACCTGGGAGGCAGAGGGTGCAGTGAGCTGAGATCACACCACTGCACTCCAGCCTGGGTGACAGAGCAAGACTCCATCTCAAAAAAAAAAAAAAAATTAATTAAAAAATTGCCCTAGCGGCTGGGCGCGGTGGCTTAAGCCTGTAATCCCAGCACTTTGGGAGGCAAAGGCAGGTGGATCACGAGGTCAGGAGTTCAAGACCAGCCTGACCAATATGGTGAAACCCCGTCTCCACTAAAAATACAAAAATTAGCTGGGCATGGTGGCAGCCACCTGTAATCCCAGCTGCTTGGGAGGCTGAGGCACAGAATTGTTTGAATCTGGGAGGCGGAGGTTGCAGTGAGCCAAGATCATGCCACTGCACTCCAGCCTGAGCAACAGAGTGAGATTCTGTCTCAAAAAAAAAAAAAAAAGAAAAGAAAAAATTCTCTGGGTGTGGTGGCGGGTGCCTGTAATTCCAGCTACTCAGGAGGCTGAGGTAGAAGAATTGGTTGAACCCAGGAAACAGAGGCTGCAGTGAGCCAAGATCGCACCACTGCACTCCAGCCTGGGCTACAGAGCAAGACTCCATCTCAAAAAAAAAAAAAAAAAAATTGTCCTAGCATGGTGGTGTGCACTTGTAGTCCCAGTTACTTGGGAGGTGGAGGTGGGAGGATCTCTTGAGCCTGGGGGGCAGAGGTTGCAATGAGGTGAGATTGTGCCCCTGCACTCCAGCCTAGGCAACAGAGTGACACCTGTCTCTAAATAAAAAATAAATAAATAAAACAAGAAAACAGAGTCAAGTGCTCATGCCTATAATACCAGCACTTTGGGAGGCTGAGGTGGTAGGACTGCTGGGGTCCAAGAGATCAAGATAACCTGGGTAACAAAACAAGACCCTGTCTCTACAAAAAATTAAAACATAAAAATTTAGCTAAGCATGGCAGTGCATGCCTGTAGTCCTGGCTACCCAGGAGGCTGAGGCGGGAGGATAGCTTGAGCCCAGGAGCTGGAGGCTGCAGTGAGCCATGCCTGCACCACTGCACTCTGTTGCCTGAGCAACAGAGCAAGACCTTGTCTCTCAAAATAAAAATTAGGGCTGGACGCAGTGGTCATACCTATAATCCCAGCACTTTGGGAGGTGAGGCGGATCACTTGAGGTCAGGAGTTCGAGACCAGCCTGGCCAACATGATGAAACCTGTCTCTACTAAAAATACAAAAATTAGCTGGGCATGGTGGTGTGCGCCTGTAATCCTGGCTACTCGGGAGGCTGAGGCAGGAGAATCGCTTGAACCCAGGAGGTGGAGGTTGCAGTGAGCCAAGATCATGACATTACATTCTAGCCTGGGTGACAGAACGAGACTCTAAAAAAAAAAAAAAAAAAAAAATTGATTTAATTTAAAAGGTGAATAGTTTCTTATTTCCTGCAACACTCATTCGCTCACTTGTTGATTTATCAAATCTTTATGGAGTCAAGCACTGCAAAGCTAGGCAGTCCCCATTTTTTCCCCACTACCTTTTGTTTCCAGTTAAGCTGAGCTTCCCTGAGCCCTGAATAATCCTTTCATCTCCCAATCCATGCAGATACCTCCTCAGATGCTGAACCTTGTACTCTAATTCCGTGGCCTGAAAGCAGTGGCTCTCCTCAGGGGCAGTGCCACCCCTTAGGGGTTGTTTTGTGAATTTTTAGGAGGGGGTGTTTTGGTCACAGTGAGTGATGGTGGACCTCTGGCATTAATGGGTTAACCCATGGGGATCAGTTGTGTCCTACACAGTGCCAGACAGTCTCACTCAGTGAAAAACTGTCCCTCGTCCTCCATCATTTTAAGAATGCCCCATGGCCATCCATGTACATTAGAACAGGTTAATAACTGAAAATCATTTTTTATATAAACACGAACATATAAGCATGGTTTTAATCCTGACTTTTCTGGGAAGGCAGACACATGTATAAATTGAGCAGATTGTATTTTGTTTTGTCTGGAATATTACCAAGAATTGTCATTTTGCAAAATCATGACACAGATGGCCAAACTTTTGGAATCTGAATCGCGAACACCACTCACCTGTGACTATATATATACATAGAGAGAGAAAGAGAGAGACAGGTTCTGGCTCTTGCCCAGGCTAGACTGCAGTCATGGTATCTCAGCTCACGGCAACCTCTGCCTCCTGGGTTTAAGCCATCCTCCCACCTCAGCCTCCGGAGTAGCTGGGACTACAGGCTCACACCACCATTCCTGGCTAATTTATTTTGTTTTATTTTTTTTTTAGAGACGGGGTTATGCCCCATTGCCCAGGCTGATCTCAAATTTCTGAACTTAGTCTGCCTACCTCAGCCTCCCAAAGTGCTGGGATTATAGGTGTGAACCACTGCTCTCAGCTGTATTTAAAAATTTTTTTAAAGAATAATGTAATACAGAAAAGTGCACAAATCCTAAGTGTAGGCTCAATGCATTGTCACAAAGTAAACACACCCACATAACCAGTACCCATATCAATAAACCAAAACATTGGCTGGGCCTGGTGGCTCATGACTATAATCCCAGCACTTTGGGAGCTGAGGCTGGGGAGGATTGGGTGAGGCCAGGAGTTTGAGAGGAGCCTGGACAACATAGTGAGACCCCCTCTCTAAAAATATATATATAAATATTCATATGTAATATATATTTATATATTATATATTTTTTATATATTTATATATAGCCGAGCATGGGGGTTCACCCCTGTAGTCCCAGCTACTTAGGAGGCTGAGGTGGGAGGATTGCCTGAGCTCAGGAGTTCAAGGTTGCAGTGAGCCACGATCACAACACTGCACTCCATCCTGGGAAACTAAGCAAGACCCTGCCTCCTTTTTTTTTTTTAAACTCTACTTCTCTCCAGCAGAGACCCTGTCTCTATAAAGCAAAACCTAACATTTTATAGCATCCTAAAGGCTCCTCATGTCCCTCCAAGTTACTACCCTACCACAACAGTAACCACTAGTTCAATTTATTTTTCTTTTATTTTCTGGTAGAGATGGGAGTCTTGAACTCCTAGCCTCAAACAATCCTCCCACCACAGCCTCCCAAGTAGCTGGGACTACAGTTGTGAGCCACCATGCTCACCATATAGTTGTAACATTTATTTATTTTATTTTATTTTAACTTATTTATTTATTTATTGAGATGGAGTTCTGGTCTTGTTGCTCAGGCTGGAGTGCAATGGCGCGATCTCGGCTCACTGCAACCTCCACCTCCCGGGTTCAAGTGATTCTCCTGCCTCAGCCTCACGAGTAGCTGGGATTACAGGCACGTGCCACAACACCCGGCTAATTTTGTATTTTCATTAGAGACAGGGTTTCTCCATGTTGGTCAGGCTGGTCTCGAACTCCCGACCTCAGGTGATCCACCCATCTCGGCTTCCCAAAGTGCTGGGATTACAGGCGTGAGCCACCGCATCCGGCCTGTAATATGTATTTATTTATTTATTTTTGAGACAGAGTCTAGGCTGGAGTACAGCAGCACAATCTTGGCTCACTGCAACCTCTGCCTCCCCGGTTCAAGGGATTCTCACACCTTAGCCTCCTGAGTAGCTGGGATTACAGGTGCACGCCACTTGCCCAGCTAATTTTTGTATTTTTAGTAGAGACGCAGTTTTGCCATGTTGGCCAGGCTGGCCTCAAACTCCCATCTTCAGGTGATCGGGATGCCTTGGCCTTCCAAAGTGCTGGGATTACAGGCATGGGCCGATGTGTCCAGCCTATATTGACTTTTAAAAGTAGTATTATAGATGTTTTGTTTATCTATTCATTTATTTCATCAGAGTAAAAGGAGTGTTCAAAACTTTTTTTTTTTTTTGGCCGGGCACAGTGGCTCACACCTATAATCCCAGCACTTTGGGAGGCCAAGGCGGGTGGACCACGAGGTCAGGAGATTGAGACCAGCCTGGACAACGTGGTGAAACCTCGTCTCTACTAAAATACAAAAAATTAGCCGGGTGTGGTGGCAAGTGCCTGTAGTACCAGCTACTCGGGAGGTTGAGGCAGAGAAATCGCTTGAATCTGGGAGGCAGAGGTTGCAGTGAGCCGAGATTGTGCCACTGCACTCCAGCCTGGTGGCAGAGTGAGACTCCGTCTCAAAAAAGAAAGAACAAAACAAACCAACAAAAAACCTTTTAAAAAAAAAAGACATGTGTGGCGAGGCCCAGTGGCTCACACCTGTAATCCTGGAGCTTTAGGAGGCTGAGGTAGGAGGATAACTCGAGCCCAGGAGTTCAAGACCAGCCTGGGCAACATAGTGAGACCACCACCAACTCTACAAAAATTTTTCTTTCTTTTTTTTTTTTAAAGACACAGTCTTGCTTTTTCGGGCAGACTGGAGTGCAGTCGCATGATCTCAGCTCACTGCAACCTCTGCCTCCCAGGTTCAAGCATTCTCCTGCCTCAGCCTCCCAAGTAGCTAGGATTACAGGCTCGAGCCACCACACTGGACTGATTTTTTGTATTTTTGTTAGAGATGGGGTTTTGCCATGTTGGCCAGGCTGGTCTCAAACTCCTGACCTCAAGTGATCTGCCCACCTCGGCCTCCCAAAGTGTTAGCATTACAGGCATAAGTCACCGCACCCAGCCCAAAAGTTGTTTCTTTCACAGTAATTGCAAGTGGGTACTTTCACCACACACCTGGGTGTGGTGGCATGTGCCTGTGGTGTTAGCTACTTGGGAGGCTGAGGTGGCAGGATCGCTTGAGCATGGGAGGTCAAGGCTGCAGTGAGCCATGATCACGCCAATGCACCCAGCCTGGGTGACCGAGCCAGACTCTGTCTCAAGAAAAAAAAAAAAAAAAAAAAAAAGGCATGTGTTAGCTCTGATGGACTGACAACCAAATTATCTACATTCTCCTCAATTTCTGCCCCTGGGTCTCTGCATGTGCAGTGATGACCGACGCACAGTCTTCCTTCCCTTCCTTCCCGACTCCCTTTCCTTAAAGTCACATTGTTCATCATCTTCTCTGGGAAGCATTCTCCTGTAGCTCTGCAATGTGCCCTTTTGGGAACCTGTATGTAAGTTGAGTTGAGCATTTATCTCATTATGTTGGTCTGTTTCATTGTCTCTGAAGACAAGGACTCTCACTGTCTTGTCCACCACAGTGTTTTTGTGTCTGGCTCATGGCTGGAGTTCAACAAATGTACTGAACAAATAAATAGACACCTCAGCCCATATTTAGAGCCCTCCTGCCCCCCCCAAAAAAAACCCTCAATGTCCCATGTTTAGGCCTTGCTCTTTCTCTAGAGAAAAGGTCACAGTGGTGTGAATCTGTTTTTTGTCTCTTAGACCTCCCTGCACCAACATTGCCACCCTAGCCGTGAGTATTGATTTCCAGACACCTCTATCTGGAAATTTTTTATTTTTATTTTTTAGAGACAGGGTCTTGTTCTGTTGCCCAGGCTGGAGTGCAGTGGCTCCATAAACAGCTCATTGCAGCCTTGACCTACTGGGCTCAAAGGATCCTCCTGCCTCAGCCTCTGGAGTAGCTGGGACTCCAGGTGCAGGCCACCATCCCCGGCTGGACTCGCTTTCTGAATGTTGCCTAGATCTGGCTTCCACATGAAAGTATAGGATGCCAGGAATCACCTTTAGACAAGCTGGCAGCTGCCCAGCCCAACTTCCTCTTCATCTGAGCCATCTGTCCTCACAGGCACCATCCATGCTCATTTTCTATTTTTTTTTTTCAGCTGTGACAGCAGCATTCAAAACGACTTTAAGGATTATGTCTGTGAAGTAGACTTTGCACCTCTCCTGCAAATGGCCCATCCTCTAAAATATCTGCACAGTAATTGCAAGTGGGTACTTTCAAAATTCAGATATTCCATTTTATTTAATGCTGAAACACTAGTACCTATATTTGTTGGTGATGATTAAGTCTGGGTCAAATCACGACAGAGAAAACCTATGGTAATTTGAACAAGGAAAGGTTTAGTATTTTTAGAAAATCAACAATAGCCAGGCACAGTGGCTCATGCCTGCATTCCCAGTGCTTTGGGAGGCCGAGGTGGGCGAATCATGAGGTCAGGAGATTGAGACCATCCTGGCTAACATGGTGAAAAACCATCTCTACTAAAAATACAAAAACTTAGCCGGGTGTTGTGGCAGGCACCTGTAGTCCCAGCTACTTGGGAGGCTGAGGCAGGAGAATCTGTTGAACCCGGGAGGCAGAGGTTGCAGTGAGCTGAGATTGTGCCACTGCACTCCAGCCTGGGCAACGGAGTGAGACTCCATCTCAATTTAAAAAAAAAAAAATCACAATAACAGAGGATTAGGGAAATGAAGGTTTAGATTGTGTATTATTTTTCTAGAACTGACATAACAAATTACCACAGATTCATTCAAGAGGGCTCAGTCTCACCCCATCTCCCAGACTGGAATGCAATGGTACAGTCATAGCTCACTGCAGCCTCGAACTCCTAAGCTCAAGCGATTCTCCCACCACCACCATGCCCAGCTATTTTATTTTATTTTTTTGTAAAGATAGGGTCTTGCTTTGTTGCCCAGGCTGGTCTCAAACTCTTTGCTTCAAGTGATCCTCCTGCCTCAGCCTCCCAAAGTGCTGGGATGACAGATGCGAGCCACCCTGCCTGGCAAGAATCCTTCCTTGCCTCTTCCTAGCTTTTGGTGGCTGCCGGCAATCTTTGGCATTCCTTGGCTTGCAGATGCCACACTCCAATCCCCGCCTCTGTTGCTCCATGGCATTCTCCCCGTGTGCATCTGTGCCTGTCTTCACATAACATTCTCCTTTCTATGTGTCTGTGTCCAAATTTCCCTCTTCTTGCAAGGACACCAGTCATTATATTACGGCCCATCCTAATCCAGTATGATCTTGATTACATCTGCAGACTCTATTTCCTAATAAGGTCATGGCTGGGTGTGGTGGATCATGCCTGTAATCCCAGCACTTTGGGAGGCCAAGGCGGGAGCATTGCTTGAGCTCAGGAGTTCAAGACCAGCTTGGGCTTTAGTGAGACCTCGTCTAGACTAAAAAAAAAAGAAATTAAAAATTACTTTGGGAGGCCAAGGCAGGTGGATCACGAGGTCAAGAGATTGAGACCATCCTGGTCAACATGGTGAAACCCCGTCTCTACTAAAAATACAAAACTTAGCTGGGCATGGTGGATGTGCCTGTAGTCCCAGCTACTTGGGAGGCTGAGGCAGGAGAATCACGTGAACCCAGGAGGTGGAGGTTGCAGTGAGGCAAGGTCGTGCCATTGCACTCCAGCCTGGTGACAGAGTGAGATTCCATCTCAAAAAATATAAATAAATAAAAACAAAAATTAGCAGAGTGTGGAGGTATGTGACTGTAGGTCCCAGCTACTCAGGAGGCTGAGGCAGGAGGACTGCTTGAACCCAGGGGGCCAGGGCTGCAGTGAGCCAAGATCCATCCACTGCACTGCTGCCTGCGTAACAGAGCAAAATCCTGTGTCAAACAACAGCAACAACAACAACAACAAACTAAGGTCACATTCAGTGGAAGTGAAAGGTTCAAGATTTGAAAATATCTTTGGGCTGGGCATGGTGGCTCAAGCCTGTAATCCCAGCACTTTGGGAGGCCAAGACAGGCGGATCACGAGGTCAGGAGCTCAAGACCATCCTGGCTAACACGGTGAAACCCCGTCTCTACTAAAAAATACAAAAAAAAAACTAGCCGAGTGAGGTGGTGGGCACCTGTAGTCCCAGCTACTCGGGACGCTGAGGCAGGAGAATGGCATAAACCCGGGAGGCGGAGCTTGCAGTGAGCTGAGATCCGGCCACTGCACTCCAGCCTGGGCGACAGAGCGAGACTCCGTCTCAAAAAAAAAAAAAAAAAGAAAAAAAGAAAATATCTTTGGTGGGGTCGGGGGAGGTGGGGAGACAAAATTCTGCCCACTACAGATAATAAGTAGTAAACAGAATTCTAAGGAAAAAAAATGCAAGAAGAGGAGATATAGGTTGGTGCAAAAGTAATCGCGGTTTTGCCATTACTTTTAATGACAAAAACCACAATTATTTTTGCACCAACCTAATACAAGGAGCAGCCATGACTCCTGTCAGGCTGAGACAGGGCATACAAGAAAAAGCCTCCTGGCTCATGCCTGTAATCCCAGCACTTTGGGAGGCCATAGCGGGTGGATCATCTGAGGTCAGGACTTCGAGACCAGCCTGGTCAAAATGGTGAAACCCTGTCTCTACTAAAAATACAAAAATTAGCCGGGTGTGGTGGCCCATAATCCCAGCTACTTGGGAGACTAAGGCAGAATTGCTTGAGCCTGGGAGACGGAGGATGTGGTGAGCTGAGATCGGGCCACTGCACTCCAGTCTGGATGACAGAATGAGACCCTGTCTCACAAAAAAAAAAAAAAAGAAAAAGAAAAAGAAAAAGAAAAAGCCTCCTTCCTTCCTGAGATCCAGAAGTTTTTGGAGAGGGCACAGAAGTACAGAAGTCGCTGGAGTGCCAGTCTGGTGGAAATTGCTGGAAATCCACCCTCTTGGGTGCCAGGGAAAGCTGTTCATAGGCAGGCGTCTCTGCAGAGGGACTCCACTGCAAAACTGTCCAGAGGGCACCTGGGAGAGCTGCTGACTCTGGGGTTCTGCTGGCCACCCTGCCCTGCAGAAGCGGGGAGCTGGGAACCCACTTGTGCTGCAGGAGCCTCCCAAGAGGGTTTGCCGAACCGGGAAGCAAAACCCTTTCTTCCTGCAATGTCTCTCCAGCCATCTATTGACAAAACTTAGCATGATGCTGGCTGGAAAAAAAAAAAAAAAATTAAAAAAGATATATTTAAAGGGTCCAGACCCATTTTCACAGAGCAGGAAAAAATGAATTTGGAGCTGAAGATAATAAATTGATAAGTGGTACAGTGACACACTGTTTCAGATTTTAATAGGCCGCTCACCTCATCTTTGCCCTCCAATCCTCCCTTCTCCCTTCTGGAACTCCCCACCTCAGCCCTGTAATTTTACCACTCAGCTCCTCCAAACCTGACCCCTGCCTACCACTGCTCCACCAAATAAAGGGGGCAATGACAGAACTGGTGGCAGGTGGCTCTCGACACTAGGAAAGAGGAGGTAGACCATGGACTAGATCAGTTTTCTCAGATCAAAAAACCAAAACAAAACAAAATTTAAAAACTGGCCGGGCACTGTGGTTCATGCCTGTAATTCCAACACTTTGGGAGGCTGAGGTGGAAGGATGGCTTGAGGCCAGAAGTTTGAGGATGCAGTGAGTAAGCTATGATCACACCACAGCACTCCAGCCTGGGTAACAAAGCAAGACCCCATCTCTAAATATAAACACTTACAAAAAAAATTTAGGTCGGAGCAGTGGCTCACACGTGTAATCCTAGCACTTTAGGAGGCTGAGGCCGGCAGATCAGTTGAGGCCAGGAGTTTGAGACGAGCCTAGCCAACATGGTTAAAACCCTGTCTCTACTAAAAATACAAAAAAATAGGCCGGGCACGGTGGCTCACGCCTGTAATCCCAGCGCTTTGGGAGGCCAAGGTGGGCGGATCATAAGGTCAAGAGATGGAGACCATCCTGGCCAATATGGTGAAACCCCATCGCTACTAAAAATACAAAAATTAGCTGGGTGTGGTGGCGGGCACCTGTAGTCCTAGCTGCTTGGGAGGCTGAGGCAGAAGAATCGCTTGAACCCAGGAGGCAGAGGTTGCAGTGAGCTGAGATTGCGCCACCACACTCCAGCCTGGGCGACAGAGCGAGACTCCATCTAAAAAAAAAATACAAAAAAAATTCCGGGTGCGATGGCTCACGCCTGTAATTCCAGCACTTTGGGAGGCCGAGGCCAGCGGATCACAAGGTCAGGAGACCGAGACCATCCTGGCTAACCCGGTGAAACCCCGTTTCTACTAAAAATACAAAAAAGTAGCCGGGCATGGTGGCGGGCACCTGTAGTCCCAGTTACTAGGGAGGCTGAGGCAGGAGAATGGCGCAAACCCGGGAGGCGGAGATTGCAGTGAGCTGAGATCTCGCCACTGCACTCCAGCGTGGGCAACAGAGCCAGAAGCAGTCTCAAAAAAAAAAAAAAAAATTAGCCAGGTGTGGAGGCATGTGCGTATAGTCCCAGCTACCTGGGAGGCTGATGCATGAGAATCGTTTGAATTTGGGAGGCAGAGGTTCCAATGAGCTGAGATTGAGCCACTGCACTCCAGCCTGGATGACAGAACAAGATTCTCTCTCAAAAAAAAAAAAGAAAAAAAAAATGTAGCGACCTGAGGTAGCTGGCCAAAGTAGAGGAGCCCCTGGGGGAAGTCTAGAAAGCTCCTCATCAGGAGAGTTAAACTGGCAGGAATGTGCTGAAAGTTGGCCGAACCAAGTACTTCAGGGTGGAGAGGGACTGAAGCCGAGGAAAGCAGCAGACCCAGTGATAATCTTGCACACAGGAATATAAATGCAGTGACATAAACTCCAAACTCTCAGGATGGCAGGCATGGTGGCTCATGCCTGTAATCCCAGCACTTTGGGATGCTTGAGCCCAGGAGTTTGAGACCAGCCTGGGCAACATAACAAGACCTTGTCTATACTAAAAATTAAAAATATACATACATACATATATATATATATATATATATATATATATATATATCAATCACTGGCGGAGCACGGTGGCTCATGCCTGTAATCCTGGCACTTTGGGAGGCCAAGGCGGGCAGATCCCCTGAGTTCAGGGGTTCAAGACCAGGCTGACCAACATGGCGAAATCCTGTCGCTACTAAAAATACAAAAATTAGCTGGGCATGGTGGTGCATGCCTGTAATCCCAGCTACTCGGGAGGCTGAGGCAGGAGAATCGCTTGAACCTGGGAGGCAGAGGTTGCAGTGAGTTGAGATTGCACCACTGCACTCCAGCCTGGGTGACGGAGCAAGACTCCGTCTCAAAAAAATAAAAATAAAAAAATTAGCTGAGTGTGGCAGTGCACACCTGTGATACCAGCTATTTGGGAGGCTGAGGTGGGAGGATCACTTGAGCTCAGGAGGTCAAGGCTGCAGTAAGCCATGATCGCGCCACTGTACTCCAGCCTGGGTGACAGACCAAGACCTTGTCTAAGAAAGGAAAAAAGAAAGATGGGCCACCCACAGTCGAAACGGACCCTGCGTTTCTGAATAATGACACACCAAAGTGCACCAACGGCCACACCAGCAGCCCCACTGGAGTCTGTGTGGGGCCCTCTTGCTACTGCATCAGCAGCATACACTGGGGTACACCCCACAGTATGTCCACCACCTGTGTAGGGAGTGGGCAAAGTAGAAGTCGTTGAAATGGAAAGTCACAAAAAGAGCAGAGGTGAGACTGCAAGACTATGAGGGCTCACATTTGCTGGCCTAGGCTAAGGGCCAAGACTGCCACAGTCTACCTTAGATTTCCATTTGATGAATTCTAGCACTCCAAGTTAGGGTCACACTGGTGGCCTCTTCCTACCAAATACTCAGGTCCAGGGCTTTTCTTTGGACTACATCTTTTGCCCTTGGTGTCATTGACTTCAAGAGACCTAGAGAATCAAAACTCAGATTAGGGTCCGGCGTGGTGGTTCATGCCTGTAATCCCACCACTTTGGGAGGCCAAGGCAGGCCGATCACTTGAGGCCAGGAGTTCGAGACCAGCCTGGCCAACATGGCGAAAACCCGTCTCTACTTAAAATACAAAAAAACTAGCCAGCCATGGTGGTTAGCACCTGTAGTCTCAGGTACTTGGGAGGCTGAGGCACGAGAATCACTTGAACCCAGGAGGCAGAGGTTGCAGTAAGCTGAGATGGCGCCACTGTACTCCAGCCTGGGTGACAGAGAATCTCAAAAACAAAAAATACCTAAAAACTCAGGTTAGGCCTGCTCTGCTTTTGAAGGTTTTTCCTGCCCTGGGGCCTGAAAAGCACTTGTGGGGCTTAGCTCCTAATTTGGCAAGGTTGGAGGAATCTCAAAGCACTCACAGCTGAATGAAACATCACTGTACCTCTTCAGGCACCATACTGCCAGGCCTGATCCAGAGGCAGAGAGAACACCTCTACGTGGAAGACCCATGGCCTGCTCCCACCAGAAGTCTGAATGGGTTTCCAAAGGGCCCAGTGGATCTCCTGTTCCAGAGATGCTGTAGTCCTGGAAGAACGTCTCCCTGCCTGAGTCCTTAGGGACAGAGCTGGGGAGCCTCCATTTCCCACATAAGCTCTTTCCATTTCATTTCCATTTCCCGATTATGCTCTTTCCATATCATCCCTTGTTTGTCTGTTTTAAGACAAGGTCTCTGTCACCCAGCCTAGAGTGCACTGGCGCGATCATAGCTCACTGCAGCTGCGACTTCCCAGGCTTAAGAGAGCCTCCCACCTCAGCCTCCTGAGTAGCTGGGACTACAGGCTTACGCCACCATGCTCGGCTTATTTTTTGTTTTTGTAGAGATGGGGTTTTGCCATGTGGCCCAGGCTGGTCTTGAACTCCTGGCCTGAAGTGATCCGCTATCCTCTGCCTCCCAAAGTGCTGGGATAACAGGTGTGAGCCACCACACACCCGGCCCTGTTTTATCACTTTCTTCACTCAATCCTCTGAGAAAGAATTATGACACCTAGACCAGGAAGCACCTCTGCACCTTATCTCGGACCCAGGATTCTAGGCTTCAGGGTCTCTCGTTCTGTTAAGAAAACAAGATAAGGACTGGGGCTGAGCACTCACGCCTGTAATCCCAGCACTTTGGGACGCTGAGGCGGGAGGACTACTTAAGCCCAGGTGTTCAACACCAGCCTGGGCAAAAAAGCGAGACCCTGCCTCAAATTAAAAAAAAAAAAAAAATTAAAAAAGAAAAGGACTGGTTTGGATCAGGGAATCTAGGGAAGGAGAACTAGCACAGACACGGGCTTTGGTTAAGCGGTCAGGTCACCTTCATAGTGCTACAAGAAGCCACTACATGCCCACTTCCTCCCAACCAATAGCCCAGCTCCCGGTAAAGGGTCCATGACGCAGCTCCTCCAAGCAACAGCGTCTCACCCTGTTCCCTTACTCCTCAGAACTATTTACACCTCCCCCATCATGAAGGCCCCTTTTGAGAGAGTGGTTCCTGAGAGCCGGGCCCCACGAGCAAGCCAAGCTATATTCTTGGCCTCCTGCAAAGACGCCCCTGTCCTGTAGCCCTCTGCGCGGACCGCGGGCACCCCCACTCCTCCGGGAAGAAGTACCGTAGACAACACTCAGGGGAAGTCAAGCTCAGCGCCCCCAGTCTCCTCCCCACTTCAGCTCGGCCCCGTATCTCCAGGACAAGGCGCCAGCAACGGAGCCACAGGCCGCACCAGCCCGTCTTCGATCCCGGATATTCGGAGTCAGGGCCTCCGCCACCCACTCCTAAACTCGGACCCTGGGTTGTGTGAACCAATTTAGGAACGCAGGAAGGTGCCGGAACCTTCCTCAAACGAGGCCACTCTAGGAAATTGGGAATTTCACATATCGTTAGCACTCAGTCGACGTTTATTGGTCTAAGAACCAAAGAACCGGAAGATGCCCTTAAAAAACGTGGCGGCACTCTAGCTTCAATCGGTTGCCTCAACATATCAAGAAACCTGGCATTGTATGTGGCCCTCAAAAGATGACGCCACCCAGTCCACCATGGTTCAACGAGGACTAAGACATCTGCCCTCAACCATCATGGCGGCGCCACTCAGTTTGGCTTCCTGCCCCTAGGGATGATGGCCGCCAGGTGGCTTCACTTAGTTTTTCACCACCCCGGAAGACGGGGACCGGCGATTGGGCGGTGTCCAGAGGCCCCGATAAGAAGGCCATCGGCGGTTGGGCAGCCTTGGGTAAGCTTGGTTTTTAAAGGAGCCGGAGGTGGGAGCTGCGGAAGACCCGGGATCCACGGGAGGCGGCGGTGAGCAGCGCTTTGGGGAGGGCAAGGAGTGGCTGGAGAGGGCGGGGGTGGGGCGGGGAAGGAAACTTCTGAACCATCTGGTCTTGGGCCGGGGGAGACCGCTGGGCGGGGACGCAAGGAGGGAGGGGGCGTTTGTGGGCGGGACCTCCCGGGATTGGAGTGAAGGGGGTATCTGCTTGACAGTGGATCCCTGGGGATCTAGGCTGAGTTCGGAGATGCTCCAGCTCGGGCCGCCCCTGTCTGATAGGAGCTTTGCGGCGCCGAAGCTCACAGGGGAAGGAGAAGCCTCGCCCGGCGTCTGATTGGCGGAACCGCGCTGTAGGATTCTTTCCTCAGGGATCCAGTCTAGGGGATCTGGTGGGAGGGAGGGTCGTCGATGTGTGGAGTATTGCTTTGGAGTCCTCGGCCACTCGCTGTGAGAGGAGGAGGATCACAGAGGGATCCAGCGGAAATAGCCTCCCAGGACCGGGATCCCCGTGGATCCCGGGGCACAATCTGCAGGGACAAAGGCCTCGGGAGGCTCGGGCCGCGGGAGAACTGGGGCCGCTGCATTCTGGGTTCTGGCGGCAGGTGCCAGGCAGGGCGCGAGTGATCCGCTGATCGAGGCGGTGGCAGCGGGAGGACACCCGCTCCGGGCGACCGACCGGGGGCGCCCTTTCGCGCCCCAGGGCTGCGGCCGCTGGGCTACGGGGAGCCGCGGGCGGACCATGAAGGGCGGAGCCCCAGGGAAGGGGCCAACCCTCACCCCCCGCTCCCCCGCTCCCCCCTTACCCCAGGCCGCAGCCTGGGATTCCCCAGGGACCCCCTGGAGCCGCCGCGTCTCCCATGGACTTGCCCGGGGACCCCAGGTGAGAGCGCACCCGGCCCGCCTGTCTTGACCCCGGGAAATGGGGATCCTGGCGGCCGTGCCGGGAAACTACAGAGCCAGCGACAGGTTCGGGCGACCGTCCTCTGCTTCTTTCACCCTCCAGCCCGCCTGGCCAGGCGCGTCTGTGCCGCCAGCCTCTGACTCGAGCATTATGGGGAGCCAGGAGCCCGAAACGGCCGAGGCTGCAGCCCCCGGGGGCCCCTTCTCCCCTGGAAAAGGCCTCTCGGCGGGTCCTGGCCGTGGTGCTGGAAGATATCATGGCTGTTCACATGGTGAGCCCCCTGAACCGAGAGACCCTCTATTCTCCCCTGACTTTCCTCACTACCAAACTCGGGCCAGATCGCTACTGAGGATAACTGAAGTCCAAATCCATCATTGTTGTACCCATCCCTCAGGCAGCCTCCCTCATGCTAAAGCCCTGCTTGGCTCCCACTTACTCCAACCTAGAATTGGGCAGTGCCCGTTCCCCCCACCAACCTTTTTGGGATGGAACCACATCCCTGTAATTCTGAGAAACTCTTCTGCTTTTTTTTTTTCTTTTTCTTCCTATCTTTTTTTTTTTTTTTTTTTCTGTAGAGACAGGGTCTTGCTATGTTGCGCAAGCTGGTCTCAAACTGGCATCAAGTGATCTTCCCATCTCTGCCTCCCAAAGTACTGGGATTACAGGCGTGAGCCACGGCGCGGGGCTGAAACTCTTCTGCTTTCTTCCCAGCCCAGCCTCCTTAGGAAGCAGGCTGAGGTCTTTGACTCCACTGCACAGATAAGAAAAACTGTGGCCCAAAAAAGGCAGTGACCCACCCTAGCACAAACAGTTTCTGTTTCCCTAAACAGCGTGGGTGAGATTACCCAGGTCCCACACCTGCAGTTTAGGACTCTTAATATCTGGCCCCTAATTCAGTCCAATTCATCTCTTCTCTGGGGATCCGAGTGAATTCTAGCCCTAATCTCTGTTATGTTTGTGGCTCAGGGCACTGTTAGGCACAGGGAGACCTTGTCCCATCCAGCCTCATTCCATCACCTTGCTCTTGACACCTCTTTCTCTTCCAGGGCCCCGTGGTACCCTCAAAGGAGACCTCCATCCCACAGCACCACAGCTGTCAGGATCCTGTCCACATGCAGCCTCCTGCCTCGCCACCCCAGCAGGCCAGGTGGTCCTCGAAGGCCAGGTGAGCATGGCAGGATGGGGGTAAACCAAGGGCCCAGCTGAGCCCTTCTAATCTTCCCGTTCCCTCGCTAGGCCTCCCGATCCTCTGTGTTTGTGTCGCGAGCCCTTGAGCCGCGTCCACCGGACCTCTTCCACCCTGAGGCGGCGATCAAGAACAACCCCTGGCCCAGAGGAGGGCCCTTCACAAAAGGTGGACCAGGCCCCCCAGCCCACCCTGGTGGTGATGCTGGAAGACATTGCCAGTCCTAGACCCCCAGCTGAGGTATGGGAACTGAGGGTATGGATATCAAGGGTTCTACTGGGTTCCAGCAGGGATAGAAGAAGGGTGGGAGGCCTGAGTCTTAGGTGGATTTTTCTTGGGGTGAGGAGAATGGCATTTTAGGTGGCAGGCACTACCTGAGCAAAGACTACATAAAAACCTCTTTGGCATGAACCCAAGCAGGTATCTGGGAACTGAAAGAGTCAGGATGTGGGGCACTAAGGAGGCTTCCCTGCCTCCCCACAAACATTCCCCTATTTTTATCCAGGGCTTCATTGATGAGACCCCCAACTTCATCATCCCAGCACAAAGGTGAGAGAGCTGGAGTAGGGATTATCAAAGGATCCAGGCAACAGCCATCATCCAGGTAGCCAGAGCTAGGGGCATCGGGACTGATTGATCCAATCCTTCCCTGTGACATCTTAAAAAGTCTTAAGGGGCCAGGCACACTCACGCCTGTAATGCCAGCACTTTGGGAGGCCGAGGCAGGAGAATCGCTTGAGCCCAGGAGTTTGAGGCCAGCCTGGGCAACATAGTGAGGCCATATCTCTACAAAAACATTGTTTTGTTTATTTATTTGTTTATTTTTGAGACGGAGTTTTTGCTCTGTTGCCCAGGCTGGAGTGCAATGGTGCGATCTCGGCTCACTGCAACCTCCGCCTCCTGGGTTCAAGTGATTCTGCTGCCTCAGCCTCCCCAGTAGCTGGGATTACAGGCATCCACCACCATGCCCGGCTAATTTTTGTATTTTTAGTAGAGACGAGGTTTCACCATGTTGGCCAGGCTGGTCTTGAACTCCTGACCTTGGGTGATCCACCCGCCTTGGTCTACCAAAGTGCTAGGATTTACAGGTGTGAGCCACCAAGCTCAGACAAAATATTGTTTTAAATTAGTTGGATGTGGTGGTCCTTGCCTGTAGTTCTAGCCACTTGGGAGGCTGAGGTGGGAGGATTGCCTGAGCCAGGGATGGAGTTCAAGGCTGCAGTGAGCTGAGATTGTGCCCCTGCACTCCAGCCTGGGCCACAGAGCAAGGCTCTGTCTCAAAAAAAAAAAAAAAAAAAAAAAGAAGCAGCAGCCCTAAGGGATAGGGGAGTTGCTGGCTCAGGTGGGATACCTGGAAGTTCCCCTAGCCTTTACTTTGCCCTTCACCCCAGAGCTGAGCCCATGAAGATAGTTCACCAGCCAACACCTCCACCCGGGGACCGAGAACCCCCATTCCAGCCATCTGCTCTGCCTGCAGACCCTCCGGAGAGCCCACCACCAGGTAAGGACTTGGGTAGAGATCAGATGAGACTTGGGAGTCTAGAACATCCTAGTTGAGTTTGGAAGTGTCAGGTACAGAGGTGGGGATAGGGCTTACCCTCCCAGGGCAGGGCATGGTATATGAAGATGGGATGACGATGTCAGAGGCTTGAAGCTCAATCCTTAAATGCAGAACTTAGTGTCTTAGGGGTGGGCTAATTCCTCTGTGCACAAAGTTGAGCATGCAGGGAGGGGCTGAGGCTACTGAGGAGGGGCTGAGACACTGCAGCCAAGGAATATCCACCTGTGACCTCTCCTTTCCTCAGCCCCAGATCCTGCTCTGGAGCTCCCATCCACCCCACCACCGTCCAGCCTTTTACGCCCCCGCCTCAGTCCCTGGGGCTTGGCCCCGCTCTTCCGTTCCGTCCGCTCCAAGCTGGAGAGCTTTGCTGACATCTTCCTCACACCCAACAAAACCCCACAGCCCCCGCCCCCGTCCCCCCCAATGAAGCTGGAGTTGAAGATCGCCATCTCAGAGGCTGAGCAGTCTGGGGCTGCTGAGGGCACTGCGTCTGTCAGCCCCCGGCCCCCCATCCGCCAGTGGCGGGCTCAGGACCACAATACCCCAGCACCTCTTCTTAAGCCCTCTCTGGGCCGAAGCTACTCCTGCCCTGATCTGGGGCCCCCTGGCCCAGGTACCTGCACCTGGCCACCTGCTCCACCCCAACCAAGCCGGCCACGGCCGCGGCGGCACACTGTGGGTGGTGGGGAAATGGCCCGAGCCCCGCCACCCCCTCGGCCCTGTCTCCGGAAAGAGGTCTTCCCTCTCGGAGGAATGGGAGCCTCCCCTTCTCTCGCCACATCTTGCTCGTCCACGGCATCCACTTCCTCCTTCTCCGAACCAGCAGAACCCAGGTAGTGCTCTCAAAAAACCCCCCTCGAAGCCTGGCCGCAGCCTGGTCCCAGCCTCCTTCCCTGAGTATCCAGCGGGCAGGAGACGGGGGATAATGCAGTGAATCCTGTTTGTCCCTGAGCCTTGACCTTCTTGGCAGGTTGGGTTCAACCAAAGGGAAGGAGCCAAGAGCCTCAAAGGACCAGGTGCTTTCAGACCCTGAGACCAAGGTAGGCATTCAGATTGGGTAGAAGAGACTAGTGGGGGCCTGAGCCCATGTCACTCTTTCACCCTCTGCCCCATTTTTGCAGACCATAGGAAAGGTTTCTCGATTCAGAATACGCAGAACACCAGCCCGTCCTCAGCTAAACCTTACACCAATGGGACTGCCTCGACCAATCAGGTGAGGGGATCATTGGGCATTGATCCGTCTTGGCCAAACAGATGCAGGCTCATGTCCCCTGAAGTATAGCTTTGTCTCCCCTCAGGGAGCACAGTCCAGTCTGAAGGATTCAACTGGGTGTGGGCATGGTTTGTGCTCAAAATTGCCTGTCTGCCTTATGTAGCACTCCTGGCCCTGACATGTCCCAGAAACTGAAACACAGACCAGGCCTTACCTGTCCCTTCAGGTCCCACTGGCCCAAGGTTTCTCAGTGGCCTCTGCTCTTTGCTTACAGGTTGAACAAGAAGGAGTTCAGCTTGGAAGAAATTTACACCAACAAGAATTACCAGTCACCCACAACCAGGAGGTGAGACACTTGGAAGGCTTGAGGGTGGCAGAGGGAAGTCTGGAGCTATGGGGCACGCTGATAACCAGCTCCTCTCCCTGCCTCGTCCAGGACCTTTGAGACCATCTTCGAGGAACCCCGGGAGCGCAATGGGACTCTGATTTTCACCAGCTCAAGGAAGCTCCGGCGGGCTGTGGAATTTCGGGACAGCAGCCTTCCTCGATCACGACGGCCATCCCGTGGGGTCCGGGCTGCAGGGGGCAGGACTGTTCCTCCCCATGTGGCCCCCAGCCCTGATGTGGGCCCCCTGCTCCAGCAGCGGCTGGAGGAGCTAGACGCCTTGCTCCTAGAGGAAGAAACAGTAGATGGGGAGCAGCCCCACTGGACCTAGGTGCCCTATCTGTTTGTCATCCATTTTTAAGGGATGGGAAATCTCCCACGCAGTTTTTTTTTCTCTATATTTCTAGTAAAGTTTTCGATATGTTTCTGATTCTTTTGTATCTCTAGCTGAGTTTAAGATTGATTTGGCTGATGTTTCTACGTTGACCCCCAAAGGTCTGGGAACTGGGACTGGTGCCAGAGATGGTGACAGGCGTTGGGTACAGAGTACAGGGAGGGGGTGGAGTGGTCACTTGAGATATAGATAGATAGATAGATAAGAATGGAGTTTCACTCTTGTCACCCAGGCTGGAGTACTGGAGTACAATGGCACGATCTTGGCTCACTGCAACCTCTGTCTCCGGCATTCAAGCAATTCTCCTGCCTCAGCCTCCCAAGTAGCTGGGACTACAGGCGTGCGCCACCACACCCACTAATTTTTGTATTTTTAGTAGAAACAGGGCTTCACCATGTTGGCCAGGCTGGTCTCGAACTTCTGACCTCAGGTGATCCACTCACTTTGGCCTCCCTAAGTGCTGGGATTACAGGCATGAGCCACCATGCCCAGCCTAGAGATATTTTCTTGATTAGAGGATTCTCCTGTGTGGAAGGACACTTCTGAAGCAGTGTCAGATGATACTGTGACCCTAGACCCTGGTCTGGGTTCACCCAATTCATTTATATAGAGACTGAAAGGCCTATAGTGGGTCAAGGCCTTGAAGATCAAGATGGCCCTGAATTCCTACTAACATGCGGGTCAGGACCTGCTGCTGGATTCAAGAGCTAAGGCAGGCCAGGTGCGGTGACTCACGCCTGTAATCCCAGCACTTTGGGAGGCTGAGGCAGGTGGATCACAAGAGGCTAGGAGTTCGAGACCAGCCTGGCCAACATGGTGAAACCCCCGTCTCCACTAAAAATATAAAAATTAGTTGGGCGTCTTAGTGCATACCTGTAATCCCAGCTACTCAGGAGGCTGAGCCAGGAGAATCACTTGAACCCGAGAGGTGGAGGATGCAATGATCTGAGATTGCACCACTGCACTCCAGCTTGGGGGACACAGCCAGACTGTCCCCCCCAAAAAACAAAAACAAAACAAAAAGAGCTAAGGGTAATGGGCCATAATGAAGCACTCACGACGACTGTCATAGGTGCTTGACCTGCACATGTCCCTGCGACAGGGAATTAGTCATTTTATGGATGAGAAAGCAAGGCAGGCATGTCAGCGCGCTGTCCACTTTCAAAACGGTAACCTGGGCAACCGGAGGCCAGAAATGGCTTCCTCTGTCTTTTTTTTTAAGCCAGTCACATTGAGCAGTGGGGTGCATCTTTCATAGGTGAGAGGCATCACAGGGCAGTGGCTGAACACAGACGTGGCTAGGAGACTACCAGCCCGTTTGTGCGCGCTTTCCTCTGTCCCAGTAAAGTGGGCTGACAGCATCTCCCTCGTGGAATTATTACCAAACGCAGTCACTACCGCGGAGAAGCGCTCATGCAAGTGCAAGGTGTTTTCGAATTGCTAGAGATCGGGAACCGCTGCCAGCAGCCTCGCCTGGAAGGGACACGGCTGCCTGTCAGTGCGGCCGGGGCAGGCACAGCACGCGGCCGCTCGAGCCACCCCGCGCCGCGGAACAACCCGCCCGCCGCCAGCCGGGCGGCGGCGCCGCCACGCGCGTGCGCAAGACGCCAGGCTGTCTGCGGGCCGCGCCGAGCGGCGGAAAGGCGGCGATGACTTAACTGGCTGTGGAACAGAATCTCTCGCATCCGCGCGCCCCCCAGCGGCCAACCGCCCCCAACGCCTCAGGCCCCGCGTCTCCGCCCCTCGCCTCGACGCCATCAGGAGACTGGCCAATAAACTAACAGCAGGAAGAGGCGGGGCCCTGCGGGAACCTCCCCAAACACCTACTTCTAACCAGTCGAGTCACAAGACTGGGGGATGGGCGGAGCCAATCTGACGTAACCCAATCCAAGATTTGAGGGCGGTTACATGCACCCACTCCCTCGGGTTTGGCTCCGCCCCTCGCCTTGTCGTAGCCCTCTCAACCTATCAGCGACTGCGCCCGTGGGGCGGGGGGGTGAGGGGAAGGGGGCGGAGAGTGGGAGGAGGCCAAGAGAGGAAGGAGGCGTAGGCTGAGTAGGAAGAGGGAGGAGGGGCAGGGAAGTCCCGGCGGAGAAGCGCCCCAAGACTCCAAAGGAGACAACAGGAGTTTGCGCTGGAGGTCCCCCGCTGCCCATCGGCCGTTCCGGATTCCTTAAGGCCCAAGTCGGACAGAGACGGAGGAAAGGAGGAAGAGACTTTTATGTCGGCGGACAGAGGAGCTGTACCCGTCACCGTTGCCTCACATCCGGGGCCTTGGAGGGCTGGCCCCGCGGCCTCGCCCCGCCTCGCGCCTTTCATGGCGACCGGAGGCGGAGGCTGGAGGAGCTGGGCCCGGAGGAGGCCCCTTTAAATCTCCTTAAAGGGGTGGCCACTGAACTCGGCGCACTCCAACGCCAGCCTTAAAGGGGAAGCCGCCGAATAGACGCTGACAAATTGAGAACTGTGCCGTTGGGAGAACTGGGGCGAGTGGGGTTTTTATTTACCTCGTCCTTCCCCACACGCAAGAAGTCTTTTAAATTCAACTTAAAGGGGAAGTGGCCGCTTGTGGAGGACTAGAAACTAACTCTGAGCCCTTAAAGGGACGGCCTGGTGTTTGAAGGACCCTGGCCTCCTTAAAGGGGTGGTCTCTTTGAGCCGGAGGACTTGAGACACTTTTAAAGGGGAGGTCTGCGTTTCGGGCGAGCTTTCGGCCCCTTTTAAAGGGGTGGCCCTTCCTCTTCCTCGGGGAGACTTGCCTCGACCCCTGGCAGGGGGCGGCCACCGCACTAGACCGCCGGACACTGTCGGGTCGTCTTAAAGGGCCCAGGGGCTGGACAACTTGAGGCCTCGCCTTAAAGGGACGGCCGCCCCGTTTTCGCCGTCGCGGCCCCGCCGAGCCCGCAGGGGGGGCCCTCGGGCTTGTCGCCCCGGGGGCGGCGCCGGCTTCCCGGGCCGTGGCCTTGGGGCAAGCTTGGGGCCAGCAGATCCGGCTTTAAAGGGGAAGCCGTGGCCCTCTCGTCCCTGTGTAGCCGCCAGCGCCGCGCCTGCGACCCCGGGCCTGCGGACAGGCCGCTTCGGGCCCCGCCGCCTCCGGATGCGGCGCTGAGGGCGGTCGCCATGGAGACGGCAGCGGCCGCGGCCCCGGGCCCGGGCTGGGCAGCGGAGGGGGAGCGGCGGCGGCGGCGCTGCTCGCGCCGAGACCGAGACCGGGAGCAGCGGCGCCGCCGAGGTCCAGGCGGCGACGCGCCCCGGGCCCTGTTGGCCGCCCCGCGCGGCTCCTCGTCCTCGTCGTCGCCTCCGCCGCCTGCCAGGCCTTGGTCGTCAGCTTCGTCTGGAGAGCGGCCCGGGGGACCGAGACGCCGGCGGCCCCGTCCGAGACCTCGACCCCCGCGACCCCGAGCTCGGAAGCGGCCTGCCGGCTCGGGCAGCCGCGGGGAGGAGGAGGAGGAGGAGGAGGAGGGGGGCGCAGACGACGGGGAAGCCGAGGAGGAGCCTGAGGAGGAGGAAGAGGAGGAGGAGGACTTGATCGATGGCTTCGCCATCGCCAGCTTCGCCACCCTCGAGGCCTTGCAGGTGGGGCCTAATGGGGCTGGGGGGCTTTGGGGGTTTCCGAGGGGCAGCAAGGAGGGTGCAGTGCCCCGAGTGGGTGGAGTTGAGGGGGGAATGCTGGCACCCCAAACCAGAGCAACCGGCTCCTCTGGCCAGGCCTCTGCCCCGCCCTGGGGTGGGAGGAGGTAGAGCTTGTCTCTGGGGACCCGGTTTCCCGGCCTGAGGGGTACTTAGGCAGCTTGGTCACCCCTAGAGGGGTCGGGAGCTTGCCCTTTTCCATCCACCTCAGCCCCACATCCTTCTCCACAGAAGGATGCATCTCTTCAGCCCCCAGAGCGACTGGAACATCGGCTGAAGCATTCTGGGAAGCGGAAGAGGGGGGGCTCCAGTGGGGCCACCGGGGAGCCAGGGGACAGCTCTGATCGGGAGCCTGGCCGGCCCCCTGGGGATCGGGCCAGAAAATGGCCCAATAAGCGGAGAAGAAAAGAGGTGAGCTTGTCCTTTAAAACTCTTTAGGCAGAATGTATTTCCCACAGCCCCGTTTTTCGTCGGCAACGCCACTGTCCCTTGTAAACAGTGACCCCAGTCTCTAAGGGCAAAGAGGCAAGCAGGGAAAATTTGAGCCCTCACTCTCATCTGGGTCTGACGAAGGCCTTTCTACAGTTAGGTGCGCCTACTTTTGCGTGGTTCTGTGTCTACTTCAAACGTTTTGATAATTCAGAGAGGCATCAAAGGAACTTAGCTGGGTCATAAGGTCCCTGCCCTTCCTCGAGGTAGTGGCAGTCCAGCAGGAAAGAAATAGGAAGCAAACACCTAGACCTAAACTTGAGAAGCTACAGAAAGCAAAGATGGGGAGAGATGCTACAGAAACCCACATGAGGAAGCCGCTTGTGCTGCCTGGGGGATGGGAGGAGAGTTGTGGTTGGGGAAAGCCCCCTAGGATGTCTTAGTCAGGTCCTGAAGTATAGTCAGAAGTTTGCTAAGAAAAGAGACGGGGAAAAGTTGTTTTGGGCAAGAGCACGAAGACGTGAGGACCCGGCGTTATTTAGGAAATGGCGAAAGTTCTGGGACCCGGGTGGGCAGTGGCGGGAGAAGCAGCTGGAAGGAGAGGCTGAGAGTAGATCCTGGAGGCCCGTGAGCGCCCTGCTGGGAGCTGCGACTTTCCCAGCCGCCTCAGCAGCCGCCTCCCTCACCTCTGGACTCTGGTCTTCCTCAGGCGTCCTCCCGTCACTCTCTGGAAGCTGGATACATAGTAAGTGCTATCCACCTGTCCTGGCCCCTCCCCACTCCACCCTGGGCCTCTTCCCTCTCGTGACACCTCTGTCTTTCCTTCTCCCCAGTGTGACGCGGAAAGTGATCTGGACGAGAGGGTGAGTGGGGCTAGAGCTTGGGTGGGCAGTGTCACTGCTTGTAAAAGAGACTGCAGCATAAAGGCCTTCTACGTGCAGCAGACAGCCTTCCCTTGAGTGGGAAACATGGCTTAGGTTGAGTCAGGATTAGGTTTTTGGGAGGAAGGGGGGTGGATTGGGAGGGTAAATGGCGTCATTTTTTCTTTTGGTGACTAGGGCTAGCTGACCAAGGAATGGAGGGTCCATGCTTTAGCATACTATTCTTTCCAAAGCCCTCGAGCTACTTCTGGTTCTCCACGGAAACCCAGAGTGGCTGTGGCACTGAGATGGGCCTTCTGCTGGTCATCAGCCTCTTCTTAGAATGAAGATCTCGATTCAAGTCTGAGCAGAAACCATTGTAGTCAGTGTAGGGACTCAGCTTATGAAGGTGTATTTGAGTTTATCCTTAGGGGTGATTTGTTTGTTGTGAGATAATATGTCCTAGAAATTAATGCTGTACCCATTGGGCCCATGTAAGTAACTCAATTTGCATTCCCTGATGTGTGTCTTGTTTTCGTTTCAAAAATTGATTGGATAGGACTGTGGTGAACCAGTGGGTTCTTGTCCATTTGCTTCATCCATCTCTGTCTAGTTTAGGTTGACTGTTGCTACAAGAACAGGGGGCCCATTCTTGAGAGAATCTGCAAGCCTGAGTTTTAATGAGGAATCTCTGGATTCTTAAATATCTACAGTTGGTTTAAAACTTTTACTAAAAGTTTTAAGTGGACCAAATGTATCTGTAAGCCAGGGAGGCCTGTGGGCCAGCAGCTAGTGACCTCTGACGTTTTGGTTTGGTTTGCCTGCTTCTCTGCTGCTTCAACGCTGTCTCCATTTAGTCCTCCTGGCCTATCGGATTCTTGGGCTCAGCTGCTCCACTCTGCTCTTTCTCCAAGCTCAGCCCTGCTAGAGCCCAGTCTTTGATGGATCTCAGCTAAACTGAAGGAACAGACTTGCTACTACCGCCAGTTCCTAGCAGCCTCCAGAGGCTATTTGGCCTTCCTGGATGGAGGCCTGGCCTGCCCACAACCTAACCCTATCCCTTGCCCTTCTTCCCCAGGTCTCCGATGATGACCTCGACCCATCCTTTACTGTCTCAACCAGCAAAGGTTGGTCCCAAGGTCTGGCGCCTGGAGGCACGGGAGGGAAGTGGGGTGAGCATGAGCCTCAACTGAGCATGTCTGCCATCCTGCCCCACAGCCTCGGGCCCCCACGGCGCCTTCAATGGGAACTGTGAAGCAAAACTCTCCGTGGTCCCTAAAGTGTCGGGCCTGGAGCGGAGCCAAGAACAGCCCCCGGGGCCCGACCCGCTGCTAGTGCCTTTCCCCCCAAAGGAACCACCGCCTCCACCGGTCCCTCGGCCTCCTGTCTCACCCCCTGCACCCCTGCCGGCCACCCCCAGTCTGCCACCCCCACCCCAGCCCCAGCTGCAGCTTCGGGTCTCGCCCTTCGGCCTCCGCACTTCTCCCTATGGCAGCAGCCTGGACCTCAGCACTGGCAGGTGAGTGGCCTGGGGGATTGATGCCATCTGGAAGGGCCTGGTCAATTTGGTGCCAACCCTTGCTTTCTGTGGCAAGGACACAGGATGGTACCTGTGGGGTATGACTTGAAAAAGGATTCTGAGGCTGAAAACTTTGAGAAAAACAAATAGAAAGAGATGAACGCAGGACTTACTTGAGTCCGTTACACATTCCCCTGCAGGGGAATCCAGGCTGTGCTGTTTCCCAGTTGTATTTGCTGGTGAGAAGGCTTTTTCAGGCAGGCAAGTCTGCTCGGAATAGTGTTCTTTGGAACATGCTTTGGGAAATGCTGACATGATGGTTAAGAGCGCTGGCTTTGGTGTCAAACCCAGATTCAAATTCTTGCTCTGACGCTTCCTAGCTGTGTGATTTTTGACAAGTCACTTAACCCCTCTGAGCCTCGATTTCCTCTTTCTGTCAAATGGAATAATCATACTATTTTCATCTTAAAGCTGTTGTGAGGATTAACTACGAGTGAATGCAGTGTTTCCCAAAGTGTGTACATTCAGTGTCAGTGACATATGGGATGATTTCAGGTTTTATGTGAGTAAACTTTAAAAAATAGTCATGAGTTAGCTTTTGTGAGTTTTAGAAAGCTAAGTATCATGCCTCAGCCCCTTGATTTCATACGTGTTTAGGGGGAGGCTAAGTAAAAAAAAAAAAAAAAAGAAGTTGAGTTGAGTTCTTAAAAGAAGCCAGTGATGCAGTTGAGATGGTTACTCTGCTGGGCAGCAGTGGGGAAGGTGGCGTGGAGTGTTGGAGACTTGGATTAGCTTTTAAAGCAGGTGCTCGCCACAGGGTAAGAACTATTGACACTTATTATCGATGCTCTATTATTTTTGTCACCGTCATTGTCATCGTTGTTGTTATTGAGAAAACTAAGGCTCAGAGAGGAGCAGTGACTTGCTCAAGGTCACCCCAGGCATTCATGGCAAGATGGGCCTAGAATTCAGGTCTCCTGACTCCCAGGCCAGGCCAGTGTGGTGCTGCTTCCACTGTTGTAGGGTGGGGGACCCCAGGTGGCTTGTTCTAATTAAGCGTCAACATGAATGATCTGTTCTGTGCCGTGGTTGAGTCAGAAAGGGAAAGTCATCTGGGCAGAGATGGCAGAGGCAGCTGTGTGGATGCAGAGATCTAGACAGGGAGAAGTGGGGGTTGCTGGGTGTGGGAGGCACCTCAGTCTGAGAATGGATTCCCTGGGGGAGGGGGGGTCCTGGGGCCAGGTTCTGCCACCTCCCGTGTTGGAGAACCAGGGTCACAGTATCACCCAGGCTTCTGACCCCCGCCCGTCAGAGCTGGCACCTCCCAACCCCTCACTCATCTCCCCACTTCTCTCCCCAGCTCTTCACGGCCGCCCCCCAAGGCCCCGGCCCCTCCCGTGGCTCAGCCTCCCCCCTCATCATCCTCTTCGTCCTCCTCCTCCTCATCTGCCTCCTCCTCGTCCGCGCAGCTCACCCACCGGCCCCCAACGCCCTCACTGCCCCTGCCTCTGTCTACCCACAGCTTTCCCCCTCCCGGGCTGCGGCCCCCCCCCACCACCCCACCACCCCTCCTTGTTCTCCCCTGGCCCCACCCTGCCCCCACCCCCACCCCTGCTGCAGGTGCCAGGGCACCCTGGGGCCTCAGCCGCTAACGCCCTTTCTGGTGAGTTTGGGGTCCTGGCCGGGGGGTGGGGGGCCATGGCCCCGGGCTCGGGCCTAGTTGGCTTTGGGGCACCTCGGCCTCAGCAGACAGCAGGGCTTGAGGAGGGAGTGGCTTGAGGCCAGAGGGAAGGCAGTCACCTGGGCCCAAGGAGGCTGATGTGGCGACAGCATTAAAGCCTTCTCCCGTCCCCTCCCACAGAGCAGGACCTGATCGGCCAGGACCTGAACTCTCGCTACCTGAATGCCCAGGGTGGCCCTGAGGTGGTGGGGGCAGGGGGCTCGGCCCGGCCCCTGGCCTTCCAGTTCCACCAGCACAACCACCAGCACCAGCACACCCACCAGCACACCCACCAGCACTTCACCCCTTATCCCCCGGGCCTGCTGCCACCCCACGGCCCCCACATGGTGAGCTCCTCATTGGGCCGGTGATGAGGCTCGGAGGCCTCAGGGGAGGGCATGGCTTCCGGGGGAAGGCCCGGGTCCCTGGCTGGCAGCTTACTCTTCCCTTCTCTCCCCTAGTTTGAGAAATACCCAGGAAAGATGGAAGGCCTTTTCCGACATAATGTGAGTGTGCGTGTGTGTGTGTGGGGTGTGTGGTGTGGGCGTGGATGCATCCATGCGTGTGACCCTGACTGCTGGGGTCCAGTCTTCAGTACAAAAGCAAGAGCCTTGAGCCTGGGAGAGCTCCCTGGGGGGCTTTACGGTGGAGACCCGTGGACTGACGGGCAGGCTGGACTTGGGCTGCGCCTCCACCCCCACCTGGACTAGTCCCCTTCTCTCCACAGCCGTACACGGCCTTCCCTCCCGCAGTGCCCGGGCTGCCTCCGGGCCTCCCGCCGGCCGTCTCCTTTGGCTCCCTGCAGGGGGCCTTCCAGCCCAAGGTGAGCTCCCAATCCAGACACCACCACTGCCTCCCATCTTGACATACCCAGACACGCCGTGTCCGAGCACCCTCCTCGCATTCCCCAAAGCCGTGCCCATCCTCCTGCCCTGCCCTGCTGCACCCAGGTTTCTCCAAAGCCATGATCCCTCCCTGCCCCGTGTCCCAGCTTGGTTCTGGACCCCTTTGTGCTCGGTGCCAGCTCTCCTCTCTGATCCCTCAACTCCCCTTTCCCAGAGCACGAACCCTGAGCTGCCACCACGACTGGGGCCGGTGCCGAGCGGGCTCTCCCAGAAGGGGACACAGGTGAGGGGGCCAGGGCAGGTCCTGGGGGAACTGGAAGGTGTGTTGCGGGGAGAACAGAACTGACTTGAGAGTGAACTACTGATTCCTCCCTTGAATTCACAATCAGGGGTGTTCCTGGGTGTCTAATAAAGGGAATTTCTGTAAATAACTGGCTTTCCCAGGCATGAGGAATGAGAGTTTTATGAGCTTATTCCAGGAATAAGATGATTAGGACAGTGGTTTTTGTAGTGGTTTTCAAACTTTTTAATAAAGTCACAAAACACTTTTTTTCCAAATGACATCATACTAGGAAGCCCTGTTCGGAAACAAAAGATAAGCTGCCCCTTGGTGAAGTGAGGAGAGCCAGAGCCTCCCTCCCTCCCCTTAGCACTTGCAGCAGCGTAGACCCCAGGGCTGCAGGAGCATTGTGAAACGCACAGGACCAGTTTCCTACAGGAAAGACTAGGCCAGAGGTTTTCCAACTTCCTTCAAAGGCATTTTTCTTAAAGAAATCTTAAACAGACCGCTATACTCTAAAGTTGGTAATAGGATAGCTTCTCTGAGAAACCTGTCCTGACTGCCCCTCACCACCCGCGGCCTCCCAGCAGGGCACCTCCCTGGGGCTTGGTTCAGAAACCTTGTGCTGGAGGAGAGATGCCTAGAGTGGGAGAGATGGGGAAAGGAGTTTGGGCCTGAGCAGGAAGGGTTTGAGGGAGTCCCAGTGTTTCAGGCATGTGGGGAGTGAGTGAATGCTGTGGAGATGTGAGGCACCTGGCCCAGGACTCGGGTCTGAGTCACCTCCCATCTCTCCTTTGCCATCCCCAGATCCCCGACCATTTCCGGCAACCTTTGAGGGTGAGTTGTGTGAGGACCTCAGGCTGCATGAGGCTGGGGGCCGGTGTTAGGGTGTTTGGTTAAGGGGGGTCTTGCTTGGGAATAAGTGAGAAGCCCAGAACATGGAGGCAGCCGGATGTGGAACAGCAGAGAGTGAGGGCTTTCAAGTCGCAGACCTAGGCTCAGATGGAACTGGCCATGGGACCTTGGGCAAGGCAGTTGATCTCTCTGAGCCTCAGTTTCCTAGGCTGTAAAATGAACCTAGTCATCCCTTGGTTGTAGGAACGATGAGTAGGGATGTTTTGTGGCGAGGCTGGGCCCAGAGCTAGGCCTGGAGTGGATGATGAGTGAACGTTCTTTCCTTCCCTTTCCCTTTGGTCATCCTTCTGGGGCGGCAGAAACCAGGGAAGTGGTGTGCCATGCACGTGCGTGTGGCTTACATGATCCTGAGACACCAGGAGAAAATGAAGGTACTGGGGCCGGAGGGCTGGGGAGAGTGGGTCTCAGAGTCAGGGGAGGACTAAGCTCTGGGCATTGGCCCTCAACAGAGCTCAGTAGAATCTTGGCCAGAAACATCTTCTTCTGTCCCCCATCACTGCTGAACAGTTCCATGGCTGGCACCTTAGTTCTCTGGCTCATTAGCAGGCTGCTCAGAGAAGGCTCCAAGAGAGGCAGAAGATAGGCATCCAAGCCCCATCTGGGTGCCAGCCAGCCTTTGGAGGGGAACCACGCGTGGGAGAGCAAGAGGGGGACCAGACCGGCTCCTCATGTACTGCCCCTCTCCCTGTGTCGCACACAGGGTGACTCCCACAAGCTTGACTTTCGGAACGACCTCCTGCCCTGCCTTCCGGGGCCCTATGGGGCCCTGCCCCCTGGGCAGGAGCTCTCCCACCCGGCCTCCCTCTTCACTGCGACTGGTGAGTCTGGCCAGCCCCCTTGGGCCTGAGGTTCCCTGTCTGTAGCCCAAGGCCCAGCTTGTGCCCACTCAACCTCATCAGAATCTCCCACCTCTCTGCCCCAGGTGCCGTCCACGCTGCAGCCAACCCTTTCACGGCAGCTCCCGGGGCCCACGGACCCTTCCTGAGCCCCAGCACCCACATTGGTAAGAGCCAAGGGCGTGTTGGGCAACCTAGGCTTTGTCCCTGACTTCCAGGAGATGGAAATCAGACCCAGCAGGCAGGTGGAATGTGGGATAGACCTGGTTCCACTAGCTTAGTGACCTTGGGCAGGTTACTCTACCCCCTCTGAGCCTTGATTTCCTCATCTGTAAAATGAGTAGGGAAGAGCAGGGCGACTTCAATCTCTGCCAGCTGGAGCCCTGTCTCCCAGTAGCCAGTGGCAGGGGCAGTACACCACCTGGGAGGGGAAGGTGGGGAGGCCGTGCCGGCCCAGGGGAGAACATGGCCACTGACTCCTAGGATCTTGGCGGGCTTCTTGGGGAGGTTTCACCTGGGTTTGGGTAGACAAGGAGGAGTTGAGCCTGGTGGCTTAAAGAAGGCTGTTCCTGGCTGGGGACATGGTGACATTCTAGTGGCGGGATAGGTTAGTTGTTCTGTCTGGCTGTGTGACGCATGCATGAAGTTAGGGTCAGGTTGGGAAGGGCCCTGCATGTCAGGTTGGGGGGAAGCCAAAAAGGTCTTCAGGCGAGTGGCCTGCTGCAGAGCGGAGATCTGCTGCGATGGGTCCAGGCGGCTGGTGTTGGGGAGTCGGGGAGAAGAGCATGACTTCATGTCAAGGAAGCCCTGGGTTGGTACCGCTCCCTAGCTAGATGACCCCAGGCAAGTCATTTCACCTCTCTGAGCCTGTTTCATCATCTTCAAGTGGGCATGATCCTAACCACCTCTTGGGCTTTTTGTGAAGTTAACCGACAGGGTGCTTGTCAAAGCTCAATACTTTCCTGGCCCGAGGAAGTGCTCAGCACACGGCTGCTGAAAGCAGGCAGCTGAGGACTCCAGGCACCGGTCCTGTCTCTGCCCAGCCAGGTCTGGTGCCTGCTCAGCACTGGCTGCCCAGTGCTCTGACCACCCCCCTTTCCTCCCACAGATCCCTTTGGGCGTCCCACAAGCTTCGCCTCCTTGGCTGCCCTCTCCAACGGGGCCTTTGGAGGCCTGGGCAGCCCCACATTCAGTG
The DNA here is from genome assembly GCF_047675955.1 of Chlorocebus sabaeus. Taxonomy (NCBI): domain Eukaryota; kingdom Metazoa; phylum Chordata; class Mammalia; order Primates; family Cercopithecidae; genus Chlorocebus; species Chlorocebus sabaeus. Next base: position 27,653,191 of record NC_132908.1, read on the forward strand.
AGTGTGGGTGCGGTGGGGTTGGGGGACTGCGGCCGCGGGGTGACAGCTCAGACCGGGGTCTGGGAGGAGGCCTGAATGGGGCCTCCCACTGCTGGCCCCTGTCACTCTCTGCTTCACCCTCTGCCCAGACTCCGGCGCCGTCTTTGCCCAGAAAGAAAGCCCAGGGGCCCCACCAGCTTTCGCCTCCCCGCCGGACCCATGGGGCCGCCTGCACCGCAGTCCTCTGGCCTTTCCTGCCTGGGTCCGGCCCCCTGAGGCCGCCCGGACTCCAGGCTCAGACAAGGAGCGGCCTGTGGAGCGGAGGGAGCCCTCCATTACCAAGGAGGAGAAGGACAGGTGTGCCTCCCGCCCACCCTGCCCCTGCCCCACTCTCAGCCTCTGCTGCCCCTGGAGAACTTCATTCTCTCCCCACGCCTGCCCTCCAGGGACCTCCCCTTCTCACGGCCCCAGCTCCGAGTTTCTCCTGCTACTCCCAAGGCGCGGGCTGGCGAGGAGGGGCCTCGGCCAACCAAGGAATCCGTGCGGGTAAAGGAAGAGCGGAAGGAGGAGGCTGCTGCTGCCGCCGCCGCCGCCGCCGCTGCCGCCGCCGCCGCCGCCGCCGCAGCAGCCACTGGGCCCCAGGGCCTTCACCTGCTGTTTGAGAGGCCCCGGCCGCCCCCATTTCTGGGCCCTAGCCCACCAGATCGCTGTGCTGGCTTCCTGGAGCCAACCTGGTTGGCAGCACCCCCACGCCTGGCAAGGCCACCCCGCTTCTATGAGGCGGGTGAGGAGCTAACTGGACCTGGGGCCGTGGCCGCTGCCCGCCTCTACGGTCTGGAACCTGCTCACCCCTTGCTCTACAGCCGCTTGGCTCCTCCACCGCCACCTGCTGCGGCCCCAGGCACCCCTCACCTTCTCAGCAAGACCCCACCAGGAGCCCTTTTGGGGGCACCACCTCCGCTTGTGCCCGCCCCCCGGCCCAGTTCCCCACCTAGGGGCCCCGGCCCAGCTCGGGCTGACAGGTGAGGGGAGGGGAGGGGTCGGGGCGAAGCTCCATCTCCCGTTCCTTTAACCAGGTCCTAGGGCTGAGGTTTTAAGCCAGGGCTGGAGGGCAAAGGTCATAACCTCACCAGCCACCTCTGAGGTCATGGAACCTGGGAACAGAAGCCTCAACCCCCACGAGACCAAGCATCACATGGAGTGTAGGGTCACTGGGAGAGCAGAGGTCAGCCTCTAGAGAGGGAGAGGGGTGTGTGCATGGGAGTGTGGCTCATCTCGGGGGCCATGGGGCCTCCTGAGGTGCACCTTTGCCCCTCTAAGGGCCTCTAGGCCCTGGGCCTGTCTCCCCGAGGGCTCACTAAGCCAGAGGCCAAAGTGCCCCCTCCCCTTCACCTACCACCCAAGTCCTCATGCCCTCCGAGGGCTGGAGGAGGAGGGGCTTAAGGAAGGGGGGTTCCATGTACATATTTATCACCCCTTTCACATAGCCCCAAGACCTTTTGTACATTTTTACAGGGGTGCCCCTCCCAACAGTCCCCTTCCTGGTTAATTAAATCCTCAGACTGGTGCTGTGTTCCTAGCCTCTGGCCTCTCTGTGGGGAAGGGAGATTGCAGGGGGAAGAGCCGGGAAGGGACAGTCAGGCTTCTCCCTGGGAAGGTGGGGCCAGCAGGAGATGACCAACAGGGGGCGGGACCTGGGGACCTGGGCTGGAGGGAAGGGCAGAAGCTTCCTGCTTGGCTGACAGCCCTGATTCCCCCAACATGTTCCCATTCACTCTGCCCCCACGCTCAAAGGCTCAGCCTCTAAATCTGACTCCACCACTTCTTAATGGCTCAGTCCCCCTTACCCCATTTCCAAGTGCCCCCAGGACTCCTGGGCCCTGCTTCCCTGAACCCTGTTCTCCAAAACCCTGCCCCAGGCTAAGGGTGGCCAGAGAAGGTCACCATGTACCACACACCAAAGAAGGGGGTCGGCCCAGGGGTGGGCGACACAGGCAGCTTCTTCGGCAGCCTCACGGCAGCAACCCCAGCCTTCCCAAAGCAGCAGGCGCCTCCAGGCTGGGGCCCAACCTAGAAGGCAGGGGTCAATCTAACAAAACCCTAACGTTGACTTTTTTCCCCGGTGGGGCTTATTCTGTAACATGACTTGCGGATATTTATATAAAAATGAGTGTTACAATGAGACCCCTGGCTCCTCTTTGAGTGTGTGTGGGGTGGGTTGAACCGGGGTGGGGTGTGTGGGTCCTGGGGTAAGGAGGGGATTAGGACAGTACTGTGCATATCCTGCCAAGGTTTTCTCCCTCCCATCCGCCTGGGTGAGTTGGTCTGCCACTTCTGGAGGGATGGGTTCGAGGGTTGGGCACTGAAGTTTTTCACATTATTTTTCTATAACCAGGAATACATAGTATGTAGGACTCAAGCAACCCAGCAAGAGACACTGAGCAAAACATTAAATTTCTCTTTCACCTGCCAACCTTCCCAAGCCCCATCCCCTTCCCCCAGGTAACCACTGTCAATCATTCTGTGTGTATTCTTCAGGTCCTATGTGTTTCCCCGCACATGTCTGCACAGGCAGAGTATGTTAAAAAAGATCTATAATTTAAAATTTTTCTGTTTTTTGTGAAGTAATACATAGTCATATAAAACCATTCAAACACACAAGTACAGAGCACAGAGGGAAAGTGCCCCCATCATCCCACCTCTTGCCACCTCTTGAGGATAACTACTGTTTTGTTTTGTTTTGTTTTGTTTTTTGTTTTTTTGAGACAGAGTTTCATTCTTGTTGCCCAGGCTGGAGTGCAATGGTGTGATCTTGGCTCACTGCAACCTCTGCCTCCTGGGTTCAAGCGATTCTCCTACCTTAGCCTCCCAAGTAGCTGGGATTATAGGCATGTGCCACCATGCCCGGCTAATTTTGTATTTTTTTTTTTTTAGTAGAAGTGGGATTTCTCCATGTTGGTCAGGCTGGTCTTGAACTCCCAACCTCAGGTGATCTGCCCGCCTCAGCCTCACAAAGTGCTGGGATTACAGGCGTGAGCCACCACACCTGGCAACCACTGTTAATTGTCAGGAAAATTCCTCCAGTTATTTTTCTAGCTATTACAGGCCACTGCAACAAAGTGAGGCACATGAATTTTTTTATTTCCTGGTGCATGTAAACGTTATGGTTCTGACTGGGCGTGGTGGCTCACGCCTGTAATCTCAGCACTTTGGGAGGCTAAGGTGAATGTGGTTAGGAGATCGAGACCATTCTGGCCAACATGGTGAAACCCCATCTCCATCAAAAATACAAAAATTAGCCAAGCGTGGTGGTGTGAGCCTGTAGTCCCAGCTACTCAGGAGGCTGAAGCAGGAGAATCGCTTGAACCCAGGAGGTGGAGGTTGCAGTGAGTTGAGATCGCGCCACTGCACTCCAGCCTGGGTGAGAGTAAGACTCCGTCTCAAAAAAAAAAAAAAGAAAAAAAGTTCGTGTTCCACAATACTGCAGTCTAAGTGAGCAATAGTGTTATGTCTATGAAAACAGGGACATACCTTAATTTTTTAAATGGTAACAATCATCTGAGCTTTTGCAAGTCGTAATCTTTTTGCTGGTGGAGGGTCTTGCCTCATTGGTGATGGCTGCTGACTGGCTGAGGTGGTGGTCGCTGAAAGCTGGGGTGACAGCAGTTTCTTGACAACAAGGAACTTTGCCTCCTTGATTGACTCTTCCTTTCACTTGAACACTTAGAGGCCATTATTGTAGGGTTATTAATTGGCCTAGTTTGAATATTGTCTCTGAGAAGAGGGAGGCCCAAGCAGAGAGAGAGAACAGTCAACACACACTTATTCATTGAGTTCGCCCTCTTACATCGGCACTGTTTGTGGCACCCCGAAGCAATTACAATAGTAACGTCAAAGATCACAGATCATTGTAACAGATACAATAATAGAAAAGTTCAAGATAATGTGAGATTTAACAAAATGTAACACAAACACGAAGTAAGGGCATGTGTAGTGGTTCACACCTGTAATCCCAGAACTTTGGGAGGCTGAGGTAGGTGCATCCCTGAGGTCAGGAGTTCAAGATCAGCCTGGTCAACGTGGTGAAAGCCCACCTCTACTACAAAATACAAAAAGCTGGGCATGGTGGCTGACTCCTGTAATCCCAGCTATTCAGGAGGCTGAGCAGGAGAATCACTTGAATCCAGGAGGTGGAGGTTCAGTGAGCTGAGATCGTGCCACTGCACTCCAGCCTGGCTGACAGGGCGAGACTCTCTCTGTCTTAAAAAAAAAAAAAAAAAAAAAAAAAAGGCCGGGCTCGGTGGCTCAAGCCTGTAATCCCAGCACTTTGGGAGGCCGAGACGGGCGGATCACGAGGTCAAGAGATCGAGACCATCCTGGATAATACGGTGAAACCCCGTCTCTACTAAAAAAAATACAAAAAAAACCTAGCCGGGCAAGGTGGCGGGCGCCTGTAGTCCCAGCTACTTGGGAGGCTGAGGCTGGAGAATGGCGTAAGCCCGGGAGGCGGAGCTTGCAGTGAGCTGAGATCCGGCCACTGCACTCCAACCTGGGCTACAGAGCGAGACTCCGTCTCAAAAAAAAAAAAAAAAAAAAAGTCACTAGTGAGGTGGGCTGCCCCAGCTGGCGCCTACCTGAGCTCCTATAGAATTAACTGCATGGTCTTATTCTAAGTATGCCTGCTTTTTTTCGTTTTTGAAACAGGGTCTCACTCTATCACCCAGGCTAGAGTGTAGTAGTATGATTTCAGCTCACTGCAACCTCCACCTCTGGGCCCAAACAGTCCTCCCGCCTCAGCCTCCTGAGTAGCTGGGACTATAGGCATGCACCACCACGCCCAGCTAATTTTTGTACTTTTTGCAGAAACAGGATTTTGTCATGTTGCCCAGGCTGGTCTCAAACTCCTGGACTCAAGCCATCTACCCCCTGGGCCTCCCAAAGTCCTGGGATTACAGGTGTGATCTACCACACCCAGATTTGTTTTGCTTTTGAGGCAATCTCGTTCTGTTGACCAGGCTGGAGTGCAGTGGTGCAATCACAGATCACTTCAGCCTCCAACTCCTATTCCCAAATGATCCTCCTGCCTCAGCCTCCTGAGTAGCTGGAACTACAAGCCTGTGCCACCACACTTGGCTAGTTTTAAATTTTTATAGAGACAGGGTTCTTGCCTTGTTGCCCAGGCTGGTCTCAAACTCCTGGCCCCAACCAATCCTCCTGCCTCAGCCTCCAAAAGTGCTGGCATTACAGGTGTGAGCCACTGTGCCTGGCCCATAAGTGTACCTGTTGCCTTAGAAAATATGCAGCCAGCATTCCCTGCCACCACCACACATACCCAGGACGTCTAGGGAAGGCTCAAGCCTAGATTGCTCCAACAGAAGTCAGAAACAGGTGACCAGAAGGTGAAAGTTGGCCTGCAGACAAGATTTCCCATGGAAGTCCTTGTTTTCAGCTTCCCTTGAAAAATCCAAAAATCTATGGTCACTAGACCTGCTTACTCCCATGGCTTTCCTTTCTTTCCTTTGAGATAGGGCATATTCTCACCAGATTGCCATTGTTCCCTCCACTCTGTTGTCTTGGAGTACACCACAGTCACTATTCAGGCTACCTCTCTGACCCCTATAGGCATTTGAGAGTGACTCTCAGGATATTTTCTTTCTCTTTTTTTCTTTTTTTCTTTTTTTTTTTTTTGAGACAGTCTTGCTCTGTTGCCCATGCTAGAGTGCAATGATGCAATCTCATGTCCCTGCAACCTCCACCTCCCGGATTCAAGCCATTCTCCTGTCAGCCTCGCAAGTAGCTGGGATTACAGGCATGCACCACCATGCTCGACTAATTTTTTGTATTTTTAGTAGAGATGGGTCACACTAAATGTTGGCCAGCTTGGTCTCGAACTCCTGACCTCAGGTGATCCACCCGCCTCAGCCCCCCAAAATGCTGTGATTACAGGCATGAGCCACCACGTCCTGCACAGTTAAATATTTTCTAGACATGCCTATCCCACCTCTCCTAGATCTCTCCCCAAGCACCTCAGATATCCCAGAAATTAAGTCATCTTCGAGATCTGATGCCCTGCTTCCCCCAGGTTTCCATCTCTGTGTCATCAGCACTCAAGTCAGAAACCTCCCTCTTCCCTCACTTGATATAGTTTCTGAGCTGCCCTTGATTCTTTTAACCACTGTTGACTTCATCCGGCCGGCGATACAGAGGTACACAAAACAAACCCCAGCCATCCTGGAGCTTACACTGGACTATGAAAGAGGATAATTACAGAAGCTAATGACAAAGAATTCCAAGGATTGGGCGTGATGTCTCATGCCTGTAATCTCGGCACTTTGGGAAGCTGAAGTGGGCAGATCACCTGAAGTCAGGAGTTCAAGATCAGCCTGGCCAATATGGTGAAACCCTGTCTCTATTATAATAAAAATACAAAAATTAGCCAGGTGTGGTGTAATCCCTTCTACTCGGGAGGCTGAGGCAGGAGAATCACTTGAAACTGGGAGGTGGAGGTTGCAGTGAGCCAGAATCGGCCATTTCACTCCAACCTGGGCAACAGAGCCAGACTCCGTCTCAAAAGGAAAAAAAATCATTTTTAATTTTTCTGGGTACATAGTAAGTGTATATATTTATGTGTTGCAAGGCATTTTGATACAGACATGCAATGTGTAATCACAAAAATATGGAAAGCTTCATGCATTTGCATGTCATCCTTGCTCAGGGGCCATGCTAACCTCTGTATAATGTTTCAGTATATGTGGCCAGGCGCGGTGGCCCATGCCTGTAATCCTAGCACTTTGGGAGGCCAAGGTGAGTGGATTTCCTGAGAGTGCAGGAGCTCGAGACCAGCCTGGGCAACACAGTGAAACCCCGCAGTCCCTTCTTCACTCAGGCCAAGACAGGCGTATTGCTTGAGCCCAGGAGTTCGAGACCAGTCTGAGCAACATGGTAAAACCCTGTCTCTATGAAAAATACAAAAATTAGGATGTGTCGGCCCGCCCCTGTAGTCCCAGCTACTTGGGAGACTGGGGCAAGAGGATTGCTTGAGCCCAGGAAGCAGGAAGTTGAGGCTACAGTGAGCAATGATGGCACCACTGCCCTCCAGCCTGGGCGACAGAGCAAGACCTTGGAGAGAGAGAGAGAGAGAGAGAGAGAGAGAAAGGAAGATGAAAGTTATACATATACATGTTTGTTATTTAAAAATAGAGATGGGAGCTGAGCACATTGGCTCCTGCCTCTAATCCCAGCACTTCAGTAACTGAGATAGGAGGATCGCTTGAGTTCAGGAGTTCAAGACCCGTCTTTATGTAAAAACAAAACCAGGCCGGGCGCCGTGGCTCAAGCCTGTAATCCCAGCACTTTGGGAGGCCGAGACGGGCGGATCACGAGGTCAGGAGATCGAGACCATCCTGGCGAACACGGTGAAACCCCGTCTCTACTAAAAATACAAAAAACTAGCCGGGCGATGTGGCGGGCGCCTGTAGTCCCAGCTACTCGGGAGTCTTGAGGCAGGAGAATGGCGTAAACCCGGGAGGCGGAGCTTGCAGTGAGCTGAGATCCGGCCACTGCAGTCCAGCCCGGGCTACAGCGCAAGACTCCGTCTCAAAAAAAAAAAAAAAAAAACCAAAAAAAAAAAAAAACCAAACACATGGCCAGATGCTGTGGCTCACGCCTGTAATCTCAGCACTTTGGGAGGCCCAGGCAGGCGGATTACCTGAGATCAGGAATTTAAGACCAGTCTGGTCAACATGACGAAACCCCAACTCTACAAAAATATAAAAATTAGCCGGGCATGGTGGTGCACATCTGTAATCCCAGCTACTTGGGAGGTTGATGCATGAGTCGCTTGAAAACGGGAGGTAGAGGTTGCCGTGAGCTGAGATCGTGCCACTGCACTCCAGCCTGGGCAACAGAGTGAGACTTCGTCTCAAAAACAAAAACAAAAACAAAAACAACACAGATCTCTGTGGATAGACATTTAGGTTGTTTCCAGCATTTGTGTTATGACAAACAGGATTTCTGGGAGTATTTTTATTATTTTATTATTATTGCTGAGATAAAATTCACATATCATAAAACGTACCTTTTAAAGTGTGCCATTTGGTGGTTTTCGTATATTCACGAAGTCGTACAAGCATTGCCATTATCTAATTCTGGAGCCATTTAGAAACACCCATTTTTTTTATGGCCACGTGTGCATGTGTCAGCAGAAGGCGCTCTTGGAGGTGCAGCTGATGGGTTATACAACCATTGCCATTATCTAATCCTGGAGACATTCAGAAACACCCATTTTTTATGGCTGTGTGTGCCTGTGCAAGCAGAAGGCCCCTGTGGAGATGCAGCTGATGGGCTTTGTGGCAATGAGTCCTTCCAACGGAAAGAAAGTGGGGCCCAGAGGCTTGGGATCACCACATTACCTCTACTACACTGAGCAATTTGCAATGACCGCCAGTCCCTCGGGGAAAGTTAGTTCTATCCGGATTTTTGCATATCAGATTTCCTTCAAGCAGGGTAGGCCCCTAAATATTCCAGTTAGAACAGGCTAATGATAGGAGATGTTCCCGTAACATGGGAGTTGTGATATCTCAATTCACAGACCTTGCAGTTGTGTGGTCCTTTTAAAACCTAAGTCAGGCCGGGCGCGGTGGCTCACGCCTGTAATCCCAGCACTTTGGAAGGCTGAGGTGGGTGGATCACGAGGTCAGGAGATTGAGACCATCCTGGCCAAAACGGTGAAACCCCGTCTCTACTAAAAATACAAAAAATTAGCCAGGAGTGGTGGCAGACACCTGTAGTCCCAGCTACTCAGGAGGCTGAGGCAGGAGAATGGCATGAACCCGGGAGGTGGAGCTTGCAGTGAGCACCGAAATCGCACCACTGCGCTCCATCCTAGGCGACAAGAGCTAGACTCCATCTCAAAACAAAAACAAAAACAAAAACAAAAAAACCTAAGTGAGGTGATGTCTTCCTCTGCTTTCAAAACTCCCCAAAAAAGGAAAAAAGTGGCCAGGCGCAATGGCTTACGCCTATAATCCCAACACTTTGGGAGACTGAGAAGAGCAGATCACAAGGCCAGGAGTTCCAGACCAGCCTGGCCAATATGGTGAAACCCCATCTCTACTAAAAAAAAAAAAATACAAAAATTAGCTGGGTATGGTGGTGTGTGCCTGTAGTCCCAGCTACTCTGGAGGCTGAGGCAGAAGAACCACTTGAACCCAGGAGGTGAAAGTTGCAGTGAGTAAAGATGGCGCACACTGCACTCCAGCCTGGGCGACAGAGTGAGACTCTGTCTCAACAACAACAACAACAAAACAAAAACAAAAAAAAGAAAGAAGGAAGGAAGGAAGGAAAAAAGTACAGCCAAAATAAACAAATTCTGCAATGGCTAGCATCTCACTCACAGTAGAAGTCAAGTCCTTACAAAGACCTGCAAAGCCCAACACAATCTGGTTCCTGCCTACCTCCCAGGCCCCCTCTCCCAGCCCTCGCCCTCTCACTCACTCTGTTCCAGCCCCTCTGGCCTCCTGATGGGGCCTCCAGCTCACCCAGCACATGTCTACCTTGAGGACCTCACAATGCTCTTTCGTCTGCCTAACAGATTCCTGCACAGTTCCAGCCTCACTCAATTTCCCCACTCTGTCGCCCAGGCTGGAGTGCAGTGGAGTGATCTTGGCTCACCGTAACCTCTGTCTCCTGGGCTCAAATGGTTCTCCTGCCTCAGTCTCCCAAGTAGCTGGGATTACAGGTGTGTACCACCACGCCCAGCTAATTTTTGTATTTTTAATAGAGACAGGGTTTTTCCATGTTGGCCAGGCTGGTCTTTAACTCCTGACCTCAGGTGATCTGTCCGCCTCAATCTCCCAAAGTGCTGAAATTACAGATGTGAGCCACCACGCCCAGCCCGTGCTGGGTACTTTGTTAGACCCCAAGGTGGTGGGCAGTGATGGGTAAGACTTATGAATGGCTTAAGCCACCGCGCCCGGCCCCTAAACCCGCACTTTGCTAACCGTTTGCTTTGTGATGTTAGGCTAGTTGCCTAAACTCTTGGAGCCTGAGAGTGAAGCACACCTATCACAAAGGGAAAGAGCCTTGGACTCCACTGGGCAGTGATGAGTAAAAGCTGCTGCAAATGAAAAAGCCTCCCACAGCACTGAGGTCCACAAAACAGTAGCTATCAGGGTGATTCTTATGTAAATTCCCTGAATAATAAGCTCTGTTAGGCGCCCACATCAGGGGAGATCTTCTAGTCCCTAACTCTTTACCTAAAACCAGCTTCTGCTCACCAAACCCCACTGGGAATGAGGAGGAGGCGCTCTCGGTGATGCAAATGAGTGTTGACTTTTGTTTTATTAACAAAACAATGAGCCCTTAGAAGTATACAATGGAAATGTTTAGAACTTTGAAAGGAGAGAAATCGGTTAACAAGTGCTTCCTGATAACACTCACACCCAGCTCTACTTGTCAATAAACATTTCCCAAAGCCTAAAGATTGGAATCCAGGCGAGGGCCCTAAGGGCTGTGTGAACTGGGGCCTGTTACTTGAGGTCACTGTGTTTCAGGTTAATGCAGGAAAACAGGGAAGTAATGAGGCTGACCTCTTGGGGCTTCGGTGAAATGTGTATGAAGAGCTTGGCACTTAATAGAAACAAGGCAATTTTTCTTTTCTTTTTTTTTTTTTTGAGACGGAGTCCCGCTCTGTCGCCCAGGCTGGAGTGCAGTGGCGCAATCTCAGCTCCGCCTCCCGGGTTCACGCCATTCTCCTGCCTCAGCCTCCCGAGTAGCTGGGACTACAGGCGCCCGCCACTGCGCCTGGCTAATTTTTTCTATTTTTAGTAGAGACGGGGTTTCACCATGGTCTCGATCTCCTGACCTTGTGATCCGCCCACCTCGGCCTCCCAAAGTGCTGGGATTACAGGCGTGAGCCACCGCGCCCGGCGCAATTTTTCTTATCTAAGGAAATCATTTTACCTCAACCCTCCCCATCTCACTCCTACTTCAGAAGTGTAGGAGACTCCCCTAGATTCTGATCCTTAATTCTGGCATCACAGAGCCACTTTCAGTTTCCTGGGGGAAGACAGGAGGGAGGAATAATGTGTGGAATCAATACTGAGGATGCTGGCCTGGCGTGGTGGCTCATGCCTGTAATCCCATCACTTTCTGAGGCTGAGGCGGGTGGATCATCTAAGATCGGGAGTTTGAGACCAGCCTGGCCAACATGGTGAAACCCAGTGAAACCCAGTCTCTACTAAAAATACAAAAATTAGCCAGGCATGGCTACGCAGTAGGTGCACGCCTGTAAACTCAGCTACTGTGGAGGCTGAGGCAGGAGAATTGCTTGCACCCAGGAGGAGGAGGTTGTAGTGAGCCGAGATCTTGCCACTGTACTCCAGCCTGGGCAACAGAGCAAGACCCCATCTCAAAAAATAAAAAATAAATTAAAAAAACACTGGATGCCTAGAGCCATTGTGCTAGGTGCAGAACAGGCTAGTTAGGCAAGCAATAGACAGATATCTAAATATATATGTATAAGTATTTTAAAAATAGAGACAGGGTCTCACTATGGTGCCCAGGCTAGTCTTGAACTCCTGGCCTCAAGCAATTCTTCCACTTTGGATTCCCAAAGTGATGGGATTACAGGAGTCAGCCTCTATGCCTGGTGGAGAGATACTTTTATATTTTATTTTATTTTATTTATTTGACACAGAGTCTTGCTGTCACCCAAGCTGGAGTGCAGTGGCGTGATCTCGGCTCACTGCAACCTCCATCTCCTGGGTTCAAGTGATTATCCTGCCTCAGCCTCCGGAGTAGCTGGGATTACAGGTGCCTGCCACCACACCCAGCTAATTGTCATATTATTTATTTATTTTTAGTTAATTAATTAATTTTAATTTTAATTTTAATTTTATTTATTTATTTTTTGAGATGGAGTCTCACTCTGTCACCCAGGCTGGAGTGCAGTGGCACGGTCTCCGCTCACTGCAACCTCTGCCTCCCGGGTTTACGCCATTCTCCTGCCTCAGCCTCCCTAGTAGCTGGGACTACAGGCGCCCACCACCACGCCCGGCTAATTGGTTTTTTTTTTTTTTTTTTGAGATGGAGTCTCACTCTGTCGCTCAGGCTGAAGTGCAGTGGTTGGCCTTCCAGGTTTACGCCATTCTTCTGCCTCAGCCTCCCGAGTAGCTGGGACTACAGGTGCCCGCCACCTCGCCCGGCTAGTTTTTTTGTATTTTTTAGTAGAGACGGGGTTTCACTGTGTTAGCCAGGATGGTCTCGATCTCCTGACCTCGTGATCCACCCGTCTCGGCCTCCCAAAGTGATGGGATTACAGGCTTGAGCCACTGTGCCCGGCCTAAGTGTTTTTTTTTTTTTTTTTTTTTTTGTGGAGACGGGGTTTCACTGTGTTAGCCAGGATGGTCTCGATCTCCTGACCTCATGATCTGCCTGCTTTGGCCTTCCAAAGTGCTGGGATTACAGGCATGAGCCACCGCGTCCGGCCAAATAATTTTATTTTTGAGACAGAGTCTCACTCTGTTGCCCAGGCTGGAGTGCAGTGGTGTGATCTGGGCTCACTGCAGCCTCCACTTCCCGGGTTCAAGCGATTCACCCGTCTCGGCCTCACAAAGTGCTGAGATTACAGGCGTGGGCCACTGAGCCTGGCCATGGAGAGATATTTATTTATTTTTATATTTTATATTTTTTATTTTTTGAGACGGAGTCTTGCTCTGTCACCCAGGCTGGAGTGCAGTGGCATGATCGTGGTTCACCTCAGCCTCCGCTTCCCGGGTTCAAGCGATTCTCCTGTCTCAACCTCCCGAGTAACTGGAATTACAGTGTGGACCACAATGCCCAGCTAATTAATTATTATTTATTTATTTATTTATTTATTGAGACAGTCTTTCTCTGTCACCCAGGCTGGAGTGCAGTGGTGCGATCTTGGCTCACTGCAAGCTCTGCCTCCCGGGTTCACACCATTCTCCTGCCTCAGCCTCCCGAGTAGCTGGGACTACAGGTGCTCGCCACCACACCCGGCTAATTTTTTGTATTTTTAGTAGAGATGGGGTTTCACTGTGTTAGCCAGGATGGTCTCGATTTCCTGACCTCGTGATCTGCCTGCCTCAGCCTCCCAAAGTGCTGGGATTACAGGCGTGAGCCACCACGTCCGGTCGATTTTTTATTTTTAATAGAGATGGGGTTTAACCATGTTGGCCAGACTGGTCTGGAACTCCTGTACTCAAGTGGTCCACCCACCTCGGCCTCCCAAAATGCTAGGATTACAGGCGTGAGCTACCGCACCTTGCCTGGAGAGATATTTAGAGGAAAAAAAAAAAAAAAAAAAAAACCTTACAGTGTTTCCTTATGCGTGAAGATACACACTACAAGGGTACATGCTGTTATGATATATACTGGTTTTTATCCATGATTCCTGGCTCCTGACTTCTGTATCCCTTATTACAGTCTTTTGTTACGATGTTGGGTGTGTTAGGCCTCAGGAAACAAGAGTCTCTCTCCAGCCCTCTTTTCACCTTCACCTGCCCCAAGGCAAGACTCTAATCTACTCCTGCCTTTCTGATTATGGGTTTTAAAACTCTCCCAGAAAAGGGTCCCACCCTACACCCTGAGGGCAGGAATGCTGATGCTGCGAAGCTTCCATAAAAACTCAAGAAATTCATGGCTCACACCTGTAATCCCAGCAAACTGGGAGGCCTAGGTGGGAGGATTGTTTGAGCCCCGGAGTTCCAGACCAGCCTGGGCAACATAGGGAGACCTCATCTCTACAAAAAAGTAGGCAGGCGTGGTGGCACACGCCTTTAGTCCCAGCTACTCAGGAGGCTGAGGTGGGAGGATCGCTTGTCCCAAGAGGTCAAGGCTCCAGTGAACCATGATCATGCTACTGCACTCCAGCCTGGGTAACACAGCGAGATCCTGCCTCAAAAAACAGAACAGAAAGATAGAAAGAAGGCCAGGAGCGGTGGCTCACACCTGTAATCCCAGCACTTTGGGCGGCCGAGGTAGGAGGATCACCTGAGGTCAGGAGTTTGAGATCAGCCAGGCAAACATGGTGTCACCTCATCTCTACTAAAAATACAAAAATTAGCCTCGTGTGGTGGCGCGTGCCTGTAGTCCCAGCTACCGGGGAGGCTGAGGCGGGAAAATCACTTGAACCAGGTAGGTGGAGGTTGCAGCGAGCCGAGATCACGCCACTGCACTCCAGCCTGGGTGACAGAGCTAGACTTCGTCTCAGGAGGAAAAAAAAAAAAATAGAAGAAGAAGAAAAGGAGAGGAGGAGGAGGAGGAGGAGGAGGAGTGGGGGGAGAAAAGACCCAAAAGGACGAGGAGGACGAGGAGGAGGAGGAGGAGGAGGAGGAGGAGAAGGTTTGAGTGAGACTTCATCTCCGGAGAGAAAAAAAATGAATAAATAAAGAGAAAAGACCCAAAAGGACAAGTTCAGTGAGCTTCTGGATAGCTGAACAGGCTTCCCCCATACCTCAAACTACCTTCTGTCTGGGCGACAGAGCGAGACTCCGTCTCAAAATATATGTATAAAATAAAATAAAGCCGGGCGCGGTGGCTCAAGCCTGTAATCCCAGCACTTTGGGAGGCCGAGACGGGCGGATCACGAGGTCAAGAGATCGAGACCATCCTGGCTAACACGGTGAAACCCCGTCTCTACTAAAAAATACCAAAAAAACCTAGCCGGGCGAGGTGGCGGGCGCCTGTAGTCCCAGCTGCTCGGGAGGCTGAGGCAGGAGAATGGCATAAACCCGGGAGGTGGAGCTTGCAGTGAGCTGAGATCCGGCCACTGCACTCTAGCCTGGGCGACAGAGCGAGACTCCGTCTCAAAAAAAAAAAAAATAAAATAAAAAAAATAAAATAAAATAAAATAAAACAAAAAATATTGTTTCTAGAGGCAGAGAACGTAAACAACTGAAGTGTTCAAAGTAGGAGATTGATTAAATAAATCCTGTGAGGTTGATCACAATGTGTAGATCTGAAATAGTCTTCAATAATTATTATTAATTAGTAAATATCGATATCTTGTATTCATGGATAGGAAGACTCAATATTGTAAAGATGTCAATTTTCTTCAATTTGTTCCATACAAGGCAATGCAATGCTAACAAAAATCACAACAGGGATTTTCATGAAACTTGCCAAGCCAATTAAAAAATATGTATAGGAGGCCGGGCGCGGTGGCTCATGCCTGTAATCCCGGCACTTTGGGAGGCCAAGGTGGGTAGATCACGAGATTAGGAGATCGAGACCATCCTGGCTATCACAGTGAAACCCCATCTCTACTAAAAACACAAAAAATTAGCTGGGCATGGTGGCACACGCCTGTAGTCCCAGCTACTCGGGAGGCTGAGGCAGGAGAATTGCTTGAACCCAGAAGGCGGAGGTTTCAGTGAGCTGAAATCACTCCATTGCACTCCAGCCTGCGCGACAGAGCGAGACTCCGTCTCAAAAAACAAACAAACAAACAAACAAAAACATATAGGAAGGGCTCAGAACAGAAAGATACTCTTGAAGAAAAAGGGAGAGGAGATTTGCTCTACCTGAATTATTATAGAGCTGTGGCAAAAAAGATGAGGTAGTGTTGCTAGGGGTAGGAAGTCACCAAAATTAACTCATGAATATATGAAACTTTGATAATGACAGGGTGGTATGCCAGATCAAAGGAGGTGCTCATCAATAAATGGAGGTGGGCTGGGCGTGGTGGCTCATGCGTGTAATACCAGCACTTTGGGAGACCAAGGCGCGCAGATCACCTTAGGTCAGCAGTTTGAGGCCAGCCTGGCCAATATGGTGAAACCCCATCTCTACTAAAAATGCAAAAATTATCTGGACGTGGTGGCACATGCCTGTAATCCCAGATACATGGGAGGCTGAGGCAGAAGAACTGCTTGAATCCAGGAGGCGGACGCTGCAGTGAGCCGAGATCATGTCACTGCACTCCAGTCTGGGTGACAGAGCAAGACTGTTTAAAAAAAAAATGGAGGTGGAAAGAAAGGTCATCCATATGAGAGAAGATGAAATTAAATCAGTGACCTGCTGGGCACGGTGGCTCATGCCTGTAATCCCAGCACTTTGGGAGGCCGAGGCAGTTGGATCACAAGGTCAGGAGTTTGAGACCAGCCAGGTCAAGATAGTGAAACCCTGTCTTTACTAAAAATTAGCAAGGCACGGTGGCGGGCGCCTGTAATCCCAGCTACTTGGGAGGCTGAGGCAGGAGAATCGCTTGAACCCGGGAGGCAGAGGTTGCAGTGAGCCGAGATCGTGCCACGGCACTCTAGCCTAGGCAACAGAGCAAGACTCCATCTCCAAAAGAAAAAAATCAGTGACCCAAACTATATACAAAAGTCAACTCAAGATATAAGGACTTAATTATCAAAAGCAAAACAAAAACTTTTAGGAGAAAAGTAAGATAATTTATTTCTGACATTGGCAGTAATGAAAACTCAAAACACAAAAGGCTAACTATAAAAGGAAATAGTAATGAATGAAACTATACTAAAATGAATGAAAGTATAAGCTACAAACTTGAAGAAGATATGTGTAAACATATATAGCCATTCAAAAATATATACTGAGATAATCTAAAGGCCTTGTAAAAATCAGTAAAGCCAGCCTGTGCAACATAGTAAGACTCTGTCTCTACCGAAAGAAAAAAATTAGTCAGGTGTGGTGGTGCGCACCTGTAGTCTCAGCTACTCAGGAGGCTGAGGAGGGAGGATCACTTTAGCCCAGGAGTTCAAGGCTTCAGTGAACTATGTCATGCCACTGTACTCTAGCCTGGGCAACAGAGCAAAACCCTGTCTCAAATAACAAAATCAACAAATGAAAATAAGCTAGTAGAAAAATGGATACAAGACTTGAACATGCATTTCAACAAGGAAGAAACATGGCTAAAAAGCTTATGAAGAGATGCTCACATCATTAGTGATCAAAGAAATATACAGATCATAATGAGATACTATTTTATAACCAGTATATGGCAAAAATTAAGAAGTCAGATAACACCAAGTATTGATCAACAGATCTTCTATACATTGCTGGGAGGAATATGCATCTGTACAGCCATTTTGAAGATTATCTTTTTTTTTTCTTTGAGACGGAGTCTTGTTCTGTCGCCCAAGCTGGAGTACAATGGTGCGATTTCGGCTCACCGCAACCTCTGCCTCAGCCTCGCAAGTAGCTGGGGACTAAAGGCGCATGCCACCACACCTGGCTAACTTTTGTATTTTTTGGTGGAGACGGGATTTCACCATGTTGCCCAGACTAGTCTTGAACTCTTGGCCTCAAGTGATCCACCTCAGCCTCCCAAATGCTGGGATTACAGGCCTGAGCCACCACGTCCAGCCAAAAATTATCATTCTCTTGTCAAATTGAACATGTACATGCCTTAAAACCCAGCAGTTCCATGTTTGGGCAAATATCCAGGAGCAAGTCTTGCTCAAGTGTTCCAGGAGACATGTGCGTGAATATTCATAACTACAGTCAACATATGGCAGAAACACCCGTAAAGAAACCAAAATGCCCTTCAACAGGAGAATGGATAAATACAATGGGGTACCATGACAAAATAAAATATTATAAAAGAGTGAAATTTCTTTTTTTTTTTTTTTTTTTTTTTTTTGAGACAGAGTCTGGCTCTGTTGCCCAGGCTGGAGTGCAGTGGCCGGATCTCAGCTCACTGCAACCTCCACCTCCCAGGTTCAAGTGATTCTCCCACCTCAGCCTCCGGAGCAGCTGGGAATACAGGCACACACCATCATACCTGACTAATTTTTTGGTATTTTTAGTAGAGAAGGGGTTTCACTATGTTGGCCAGACTGGTCTCGAACTCCTGACCTCAGGTGATCTGCCCGCCTCAGCCTCCCAAAGTGCTGGGATTACAGACATGAGCCACTGGGCCTGGCTCATCATCCTTTCTTTCTAAAGGTTGCACATATGCCATTTACAGTTACAGCACAACTGAATCAAACAATCCCTAACTATTGCAGTTTTTTGTTTTTGTTTTTGTTTGAGATGAAGTCTCGCTCTGTTGCCCAGGTTAGAGTGCAGTGGTGCCATCTTGGCTCACTGCAACCTCCACCTCCTAGGTTCGAGCAATTATCCTGCCTCAGCCTCCTGAGTAGCTGGGACTACAGGCGCATGCCACCATGCCTGGCGAATTTTTTGTATTTTCAGTAGAGGCGGGGTTTCACCATGTTGTCCAGGCTGGTCTGGAACTTCTGACCTCGTGATCCGCCCGCCTCAACCTCCCAAAGTGTTGGATTACAGGCGTGAGCCAACGCATCTGGCCCAGTTTGTTTGTTTGTTTGTTTATTGAGACAGAGTTTTGCTCTTGTTGCCCAGGCTGCAGTACAGTGGCTGTTCTTGGCTCACCGCAACCTCCATCTCCTGGGTTCAAGCGATTCTCCTACCTCAGCCTCCTGAGTATCTGGGATTACAGGCATGCACCACCACGCCTGGCCAATTTTGTATTTTTAGTAGAGATGGGGTTACTCCATGTTGGTCAGGCTGGTCTCAAACTTCTGACCTCAGATGATCTACCCGCCTCAGGCCTCCCAAAATGCTGGGATTACAGGTGTACGCCACCGTGCCTGGACAGTTTACTTTTTAAGTTCTTTTTTTGTCCTTTCTTCCCCCTCTACCTATAATCCTGTTAAAAAAAAAAAAAAAGCTTTTAATTATAAAATATATCCCTGGTTCAGGCGCAGTGACTCACACCTGTAATCCCAGCACTTTGGGAGGCCCAGGCAGGCGGATCACTTGAGATCAGGAGTTCGAGACCAGCCTGGCCAAAATAACGAAACCCCGTCTCTACTAAAAATACAAAAATTAGCTGGGAGTGGTGGCCCACTCCTATAATCCCAGCTACTCGGGAGACTGAGGCAGGAGAATTGCTTGACCCCAGGATGCGGCAGTTGCAGGGAGCCAAGATCATGCCACTGAACTCCAGCCTAGGCGATAACAGTGAAACTCTGTCACACACACACTGTAAAAAACTGTAAACTATAACATACCAGTAGAGTGTATAAAATACATGCATTTAAAAAAAAAAGTAACCAGATGGCCGGGCGCGGTGGCCCACGTCTGTAATCTCAGCATTTTGGGAGGCCAAGGTGGGTGGATCACCTGAGGTTGGGAGTTCAAGACCAGCCTGGCCAACATGGTGAAATCCCACCCCTACTAAAAATACAAAAAATTAGCTGGTCATTGTGGTGGGCACATGTAATCCCAGCTACTCGAAAGGCTGAGGCAGGAGAATTGCTTGAACCCAGGAGACGGAGGTTGCAGTGAGCCGAGATCGCGCCACTGCATTCCAGCCTGGCAACAAGAGTGAAACTCCGTCTCAAAAAAAAAAAAAAAAAAAAAAGTCCAGGCGTGGTGGCTCACATCTGTAATCCCAGCACTTTGGGAGGCCGAGACGGGCGGATCACGATGTCAGGAGATCGAGACCACCCTGGCTAACACGGTGAAACCCCGTCTCTACTAAAAATACAAAAATTAGCTGGGCGCGGTGGTGAGCACCTGTAGTCCCAGCTACTTGGGAGGCTGAGGCAGGAGAATGGTGTGAACCCAGGAGGCGGAGCTTGCAGTGAGTGAAGATCGCGCCACTGCACTCCAGCCTGGGCAACAGAGTGAGACTCCGTCTCAAAAAAAAAAAAAGTAACTATAAGCCAGGTGCTGTGGCTCATGCCTATAGTGCCAACGCTTTGGGAGGCCGAGGCAGGCAGATCACCTGAGGTCACAAGTTCCGACACCATCCTGGACAACATGGTGAAACTCGGTCTCTACTAAAAATACAAAAAAAATTTAGCTGGGCATGGTGGCTCATGCCTGTAATCCCAGCTACTCAGGAAGCTGAGGCAGGAGAATCGCTTGAACCTAGGAGGAGGAAGTTGCAGTGAGCCAAGGTCATGCCACTGCACTCTAGCCTGGGGGACAGAGGGAGACTCTGTCTCAAAAATAAATAAATAGTAACTATAAAGCAAACATTTGTGTTACCTCTACCTTAAAAACATTTTTAATTGTTTTGTAAAGGCAGGGTCTCACTATGTTTTACCTGCTGGTCTGGAACTCCTGGGCTCAAGGAATCCTCTTTCCTCAGCCTCCCAAAGTGTTGAGATTATAGGCATGAGCCACTGCTCCCGGCCAGTTGTTTGTAAGTTTTAAAAAAAGGTATAGGCCGGGCGCGGTGGCTCAAGCCTGTAATCCCAGCACTTTGGGAGGCCGAGACGGGCGGATCACGAGGTCAGGAGATCGAGACCATCCTGGCTAACATGGTGAAACGCCGTCTCTACTAAAAATACAAAAAACTAGCTGGGCGAGGTGGCGGGCGCCTGTAGTCCCAGCTACTCGGGAGGCTGAGGCAGGAGAATGGCGTGAACCTGGGAGGCGGAGCTTGCAGTGAGCTGAGATCCGGCCACTGCACTCCAGCCTGGGCGACAGAGCGAGACTCTGTCTCAAAAAAAAAAAAAAAAAAAGGTATAACAGGCCCGGCGCAGTGGCTCACGCCTGTAATCCCAGCACTTTGGGAGGCCGAGGAGGGCGGATCACGGGGTCAGGAGATCGAGCCCATCCTGGCTAACATGGTGAACCCCATCTCTACTAAAAATACAAAAATTAGCCGGGCATTGTGGCAGTCTCCTGTAGTCCCAGTTACTCGGGAGGCTGAGACAGGAGACTGGCGTGAACCCGGCAGGCGGAGCTTGCAGTGAGCCGAGTTGGCGCCACTGCACTTCAGCCTGGGCAACTGAGTGAGACTCCGTCTCAAATAAATAAATAAATAAGTATAACAAATGGGCCTGTGGTAGGGCGCAGTGGCTCATGGCTATAATCCCAGCACTGTGGGAGGCTGAGGCAGGCAGATCACCTGAGGTCAGGAATTCAAGACCAGTGTGTCCAACATAGTGAAACTCTACCTCTACTAAAAATACAAAATTAGCTGGGTGTGGTGGTGGGTGCTGTAACCTCAGCTACTCGGGAGGCTGAGGCAGGAGAATCACTTGAACCCAGCAGGTGGAGGTTGCAGTGAGCCAAGATCACGCTACTGCACTCCAGCCTGGGCAACAGTGTGAGACTCTGTCTCAAAAACAAACAAAACAAACAAACAAAACAAAACAAAACAAAACAAAAAACAAGGCTGGGTGTGGTGGCTCACGCCTGTAATCCCAGCACTTTGGGAGGGTGAGGCGGGTGGATCACGAGGTCCAGAGATTGAGACCATCCTGATCAACAAGGTGAAACCCCATCTCTACTAAAAATACAAAAATCAGCTGGGTGTAGTGGCCTGCACCTGTAGTCCCAGCTACTCAGGAGGCTGAGGCAGGAGAATCATTTGAATCCAGGAGACAGAGGTTGCAGTGAGCTGAGGTCGCACCACTACACTCCAGCCTGGCGACACAGCAAAACTCCGTCTCAAACAACAACAACAAAAACACACCAAAAGCACCTGTGTACCACTCTCCAGGAATTAACAAACATATTCTGCTAAATTTTTTTGTTTCCTTTTTTTCCTAACAAGATCACAAAACAGAAAGTACTTTATTCTATACACCTTCTCTTTTAATTTTAATTTTAATTTTTCTTTTAGAATACAGTACTTAATGGTCACTCTTTTGTGAGTCACTTAATGGATCAAGGCTTTTCTTATTTATTGTATGTCATGTGACCTCAACCAATACTCTCCTTTTTGTTGTTGTTGTTGTTTTTGTTTTTTGTTTGTTTGTTTTGAGGTGGAGTCTCACTGTTGCCCAAGGATGTAGTGTAGTGGCGTAATCTGGGCTCACTGCAAACTCAGCTTCCTGGGTTCAATAATTTTTTTTTTTTTTTGAGATGAACTCTCGCTCTGTCGCCCAGACTGTAGTGCAGTGGCGTGATCTCAGTTCACTGCAGCCTCTGCCTCCAGGGTTCAAGCAATTCTCTGCCTCAGCCTCCTGAGTAGCTGGGACTACAGGCGCAGGCCACTACACCCAGCTAATTTTTGTATTTTTAGTAGAAACAGGGTTTCACCTTGTTGATCAGGATGGTCTCAATCTCTGGATCTCGTGATCCACCCGCCTCGGCCTCCCAAAGTGCTGGGATTAGTCATGAGCCACCATGCCCGGCCGAAGAATTTTTTTTTTGAGAGGGAGTCTCGCTCTGTCGCCCAGGCTGGAGTGCAGTGGCGCAATCTCAGTTCACTGCAAGCTCCGCCTCCCGGGTTTACGCCATTCTCCTGCCTCAGCCTCCCGAGTAGCTGGGACTACAGGCGCCGGCAACCTCGCCTGGCTAGTTTTTTGTATTTTTTAGTAGAGACGAGGTTTCACCGTGTTAGCCAGGATGGTCTCGATCTCCTGACCCCCTGACCCCGTGATCCGCCCGTCTTGGCCTCCCAAAGTGCTGGGATTACAGGCTTGAGCCACCGCGCCCAGCCTGAATTTTTTAATTCAAATAAAAAAGTTTGGGCACGCTTACAGTCCCTCCAACAGCAGTGTGCGCACCTAGCTGCCAGTACCCTTCCTAGAATTGGGTGTCACAGTTACAGTTTCCTTCTTGTAGGGTTGGGGTGTTTTGGATTTGTGTGTTTGCTTAAGATGTGCTGGGTTCAATCCATGAAGGCTCAGTGCTTGGCTGTGTTCTGAGAAGTTCCCAGTCTTTGTGGAGGGAAGAGGTATTCTAGCATCTCCCTACCCTCTCCTTCCCTCCTGGGACCTTAGCCACCCACAACGGCCCTCTGGAGTTTCCTCGCAGAGGTTCCCCAGAAGAGTTATTAGCTAAATTTGTCAACCTTACCACCACATTTCCTTTCTACTTAAAGATTTCAATCTCCATCACCTTTCATCTAGACTACAGCAGTCACCTTAGGCTGTTATCCCAACAGTCCGTTGTCAGCACATTGTATTCGGCCTCTGCTCAAAGCCTTCCTACTACACTTCACATTCCATCTAAGCTCCTTAACTTGGCCTTCAAAGCCCTGCCAGACACAGGCCTGATCCTCTTCTCAGACTGCATCTCCCAGTGCTCCCCTTCCCCTGAAGTCTCCTGGTGGGTTCCTGGCAGGATAAGCTGGGTCTAGCCTCAGGGACTTTGTTATTATTATTATTATTATTATTATTATTATTATTATTTTATGAGACAGAGTTTTGCTCTTGTCACCCAGGCTGGAGTGCAATGGCACGATCATGGCTCACTGCAACCTCCGCTTTCTGGGTTCAAGTGATTCTCCTGCCTCAGCCTCCCTAGTAGCTGGGAGTACAGGTGCTCGCCACCAGGCCCAGAAAATTTTTGTATTTTTAGTAGAGATGGGTTTTCACCGTGTTAGCCAGGCTGGTCGTGAACTCCTGATCTCAGGTGATCTACCTGCTTCAGCCTCCCAAAGTGCTGAGATTACAGGCATGAGTCACTGTGCCTGGCCCCTTTGTACTTATTTACCTCTGCTTAGGATGCTCTTCGCCAAAGCATCTCTGTCTAAATGTCACTACACTAGAGAGGCCCTCCCAGACAATCTTGTCTAAAATAGCACCTCTTCTGCCCCTCACCCGAGCTCATCCACCCCACGTTATTTTTTCGTGACACATATCAGCCATTATTATTTTATGTTATGTATTTATTGAGATGGAGTCTTGCTCTGTCGCCCAGGCTGGAGTGCAGTGGCACAATCTGGGCTCACTGCAACCTCTACCCCCCAGATTCAAGCAATTTTCCTGCCTCAGCCTCCCAAGTAGCTGGGACTAGGGGCGGGGGCCACCATGCCTGCCTAATTTTTTTTTTTTGAGACAGTCTTGCTCTGTTGCCCAGGCTGCAGTGCAGTGGTGGTGGCGTGATCTTGGCTCACTGCAACCTCCACCTCCCGGGTTCAAGCGATTCTTCTACCTCAGCCTCCCGAGTAGCTGGGAGTACAGGTGCCTGCCACCATGCCTGGCTAATTTTTGTATTTTTAGTAGAGACGGGGTTTCATCATATTCACCAGGCTGGTGTCGAACTCCTGACCTTGTGATCTGCCTGCCTCAGCCTCCCAAAGTACTGGGATTACAGGTGTAAGCCACCACGCCCAGCCAGCCATCATTATTTTATATTCATACTTATTTATATGTTTGTTCTTTGTCTTATCCCGCCAAGAATGTAAGCTTGATAAAAACTGAAACCTTGAGTGTTTTACTTGTTTGTTTTCCCAACATTATCTCCCCAGTGCCTAGAATAATGCCTGGCACATGGTAGATGGACTCAGATGGTAGACCTGGATTTGACAAGCTGTACTGCACAGCAGTTAACAGCACAAATGTAGCTGGGCGCAGTGGCTCATGCCTATAATTCCCACACTTTGAAAGAGGCCAAGGCAGGAGGATTGCTTGAGGCCAGGAGTTGAAGGCTAGCCTGGGCAACATAGCAAGACCTCATCTCTCTCTATATATATTTTTTACTTTTATTTATGTATTTTTTTAGATAGAGTTTTGCTCGTCACCCAGGCTGGAGTGCAATGGCGCAATCTTGGCTCACTGCAACCTCCGCCTCCTGGGTTCAAGTGACTCTCCTGCCTCAGACTCCCAAGTAGCTGGGATTATAGGCACAAACCACCACGTCTGCGATTTTTTTTGTGTGTTTTTAGTAGAGGCGGGGTTTCACCATGTTGGCCAGGCTGGTCTCCAACTCCTGACCTCAGGTGATTCCACCTGCCTCGGCCTCCCAAAGTGCTGGGATTACAGGCATGAGCCACTGTGCATGGCAAGACCTCATCTCTTAAGACAAGTTAGCCAGCCATGGTGGCTGGCACCTATGGTCTCAGCTACTCAGGAGGCTGAGGCAGGAGGATCACTTGAGCCATGAATTTGAGGCTAAAGTGAGCTATGATGCCCACCACTGCCCTCCAGCTCCAGCCTGGGCAAAGAGTGAGACCATCTCTTGGCGGGGGGTAAAAAAAGCACAAATATAAGTGAAGCCCCTCTGGGTTGACAGCAGTCCCTGTGCTGTTCTTTATCAGCTTGTAACTTGTGACACGTTACTTAACCATCCTTTTTATCATCTATAAAAGGAGGATGGTAATCTTTTTTTTTTTTTTTTTTTTCTGAAGCAGAGTTTCACTCTCGTTGCCCAGGCTGGAGTGCAATGGTGCAATCTCGGCTCACCGCAACCTCTGCCTCCCATGTTCAAGCGACTCTCCTGCCTCAGCCTCTTGAGTAGCTGGGATTACAGGCATGTGCCACCACGCCCAGCTAATTTTGTATTATCAGTAGAGATGGGGTTTCTCCATGTTGGTCAAGCTGGTCTCGAACTCCGGACCTCAGGTGATCTACCCACCTCGGCCTCCCAAAGTGCTGGAATTACAGGTGTGAGCCACCACGCCCGGCCGACAATCTATTTAATATGATAATTGTGAGAATTAAGTGAGTTCATTCATGTAAATACACAGGTTGGTGCTTAGTGCTTGTCATTACTATACTTCTTGAGTGAATTTAACACATAGTAGCCAGGCACAGTGGCTCACGCCTGTAATCCCAGCACTTTGGGAGGCCGAGGCGAGTGGATCACCTGAGGTTGGGAGTTTGAGACCAGCCTGACCAAGATAGCAAAACCCTGTGTCTAGTAAAAATACAAACAAACAAACAAAAATATTAGCTGGACATGGTGGTGTGTGCCTGTAATCCCAGCTACCCTGGAGGCTGAGGCAGGGGAATTGCTTAAACCCGGGAGGTGGAGATTGTAGTAAGCCGAGATCGCACCACTGCACTCCAGCCTGGGTGAGGGAGAGAGAAACTGTCTCAAAAAAAAAAAAAAAAAAAAAAAAAAAAGGCACATGTGATTTATTGCCATCATGCAACATGCAGGCATCAACCAAGCCCAAAGTGTTGATATTTATGATGTGCGTGGCACTCCCCCAGACAATGGACATAGATGGGCATGCACTGAAGTGAGCAAGACAGAGCTAAACCCAAGGAATTATTTGTAGAGTGCAGAGAAGCAAAAAGAAAGAAGGAAAGGAAGGAAGGAAGGAAGGAAGGAAGGAAGGAAGGAAGGAAGGAAGGAAGGAAGGAAGGAAGGAAGGAAGGAAAGAAGAAAGGAAGGAAGGAAAAGCACAGACTGTTACAGGAGATACAGTGTAGTCTGAGGGCAGGGAGGGCTTCTGGAGACAGTGACATTGTCCTAGGACTAAGGATGTGTAGGTTGTAACTGCGTGGAAGGAAAGAGAGAAGCAAGTGTGAGAAAGTCCAGAACAGAGAAAAGAACCTGTAGAGAGACAGCAGTGGCTGGAGTGCAGGGTACTGGGAGAGATGAGGCTGGAGAATCTGCCAAGGGCTCATCACGCAGGGCCCAGGGGCCTCGGAAAGGGGTTTCACGGGAGCCATGAAAGGACCTGAAGGAGGAGAGCGACTCTTTCTGATCTGCGGTGAGACAAGTTTCCTCTGGCTGCTGTGTGGAGATGTCTTTTTCAGGTCTCCATCCAACTTCCACCTCACCAGAGATCCCCTGGTTTAAAAGAGCCCCTCCCCTGCCCCTCTCTACCTGCTTTATTATGTAATTGCTCTCGCCCGTCCCTAACATTATGTCACGCTCTCAAATGCTTGCTCCGATTCTCCCACTGCAATGGATACCACATGGGAACTAGGGTGGGGCAGGAGAGACTGGCCACACAAAGATTAATTAGGAGGGTGGTACAGACTGCTTCAGATCCAGATTTTTGACTTGCCAGGGGGGTTAGGAGCAGCTGTTGGGATGGAAGAAAGCAGGAGGTTGGAGGACGCAGTTCATCTGGAAGCTTCATTTGCATAGCACTTTACATAAGACTGAGAAACATCAACTGTCCATGTCAAAGAATGTGGCAGGGAAGCTATTGGAGACCACAGTGGTGTTGCTGAAGTTTCAAACCAGCCATTCTTCAGGTTATAAATCATCAAGGGCTTAGGATCTCTCACAGGAGTGAAGAGAAACAGATAGAATGGAGAAATGTTTAAGATATAATGCACAGGACTTGGTGTCTGGATGTGGGGCATGAGGAAAAGGGAAAGTGATGCCTACATTTCTAGCTTGAGCAACTGAATGGATGGTGCCATCTCCTCAGAGCAGAGGGAGAAGGAGCAAGTTTTGTGGTTCAGATGGTGAGTTCACCTTTTTTTTGAAACGAAGTCTCGCTCTGTCACCAGGCTGGAGTGCAGAGATGCGATCTCGGCTCACTGCAACCTCCACCTCCCAGGTTCAAGCAATTCTCCTGCCTCAGCCTCCCAAGTAGCTGGGACTACAAGTGCCTGCCACCACACCCGGCTAATTCTTGTATTTTTAGCAGAGACGGGATTTCACCATGTTGGCCAGGATGGTTTCAATCTCTTGACCTCATGATCCACCTGCCTCTGCCTCCCAAAGTGCTGGGATTACAGGCGTGAGCCACCACGCCCAGCCTTGTTTTGCCCAGGCTTTTGTGCAGTGGTGTGATCTCTGCTCATTGCAACCTCTGCCTCCCGGTTCAAGTGATTCTCCTGCCTCAGCCTCCTGAATAGCTGGGATTACAGGCATGAGTCACCACGCCCAGCTAATTTTGGTATTTTTAGTAGAGACAGGGTTTCACCATGTTGGCCAGGCTGGTCTCAAACTCCTGACCTCAGGCGATCTGCCTGCCTTGGCCTCCCAAAGTGTTGGGATTACAGGCGTGAGCCACCACATTTGGCTGTGAGTTTACTTTTGGATGGAGAAGTCCAAGGTTCCTAGGGAGCCTCCTGCAGGAGGATTCCAGGAGTTACAGGGTTCTGAGCTGGGGCTAGTCTTGACTTAAGAGATGGTGGTTGGAATAAACATGGAAATCATGAAAAGTTACTGGAGCCTTAGAGATTAACGCCCCTTTTTTCCCCTGAGATGTCTTTAGGCAAATCACCAGAAATGCTTACATGCGAGTGCTTTCTGGTTACAACCTGGCTTCTCCACCTCACCTAGATGGTTCTGTAACCCCCAGCCACTAATAGCAATGGAAGGTCCATTAAAGGGAGAAGTCCTGGAAGCTGAAGCTTCATTAGTTTCACAGTATCTGCCTCAGCCCTTGAGGACTTGGATGAGAGGGGGCAGTTGAGGCAAGAATCCTTAGCAGCCCCACCAACTGATGGAGGGGTCCAGAAGTGTCCTGTGGGGAGAGGGAGAAACGGAGTGCCCAGGGAGGTGGGAGGAGCCTGGGAAAGACTGGAATCACAGAAGGAACGATGTTTAGCAGATCATCATCACTAGCAATCAACTGCCAGGTTCTGCTAATTTTTCCTTCTTAGTCTCTCCCCCCATCTCCACTGCCACCTTCTGGCCAACAGCTCCCATTACACACAGGTGACTGCCGGTATCCTCCCTGTCTCGTCTTACAGACATCCCATGCATCTTGTTACATACATCACCCTTTGTAAAGTGGAACATGGGTCATGCCAATCTTTTTTTTTTTTTTTTTTGTTTGAGACAGAGTCTGGCTTTGTTGCCAGGCTGGAGTGTAGTGGTGTGATCTTAGCTCACTGCAACCTCTACCTCCCGGGTTCAAGCGGTTCTCCTGCCTCAGCCTCCCAAGTAGTTGGGACTACAGGCACACGCCTCCACGCCAGGCTAATTTTTGTATTTTTAGTAGAGACGCGGTTTCACCATGTTGGCCAGGATGGTCTCGATCTCTTGACCTCACGATCCATCCGCTTCGGCCTCCCGAAGTGCTGAGATTACAGGCATGAGCCACCGTACCCAGCCTGGGTCATGCCAATCTTTTGCTTAACAACTTTCAATAGCTCCCTGTCACTTCCAAGCGAATGCCCCAAACCTAGCCTGGCATGCTGGGCCCTAGCCACTTGGAGCCAGGTGATCTCTCCAACAGTGTCTTAACCTGCTCCCTCATAAAGACAGGCTAGGGCTGGGTGTGGTAGCTCATGCCTGTAGTCCCAGCACTTTGGGAGGCTGAGACAGGAGGGCTGCTTGAGGCCAAGAGTTCAAGACCAACCTGGGCAACACAGACCTCCCACTTTCACTACAAAAAAATAAAAAATAGCCGGGCCTGGTGGTGTGTACCTGTAGTCTCAGCTACTTGGAAGGCTGAGGTGGGAGGACCACCTGAGCCCAGGAGGTCGAGGCTGCAGTGAGCTATGATCACACCACTGTACTCCAGCCTGGGGCACAAGCTGATTCACTGTCCCCCTTCCCCCCACCGCCGAGCCATCAGCCTCGTGGAAGCTGTGTCATATTCCTGGAGTGCCTGCCTTCATGCCTAAATTTTTCAAGGTCAGGTTCAAATGATACTTCTCTAGGAAGCCTTCCCTGATACCCCACTGGGTATCCAACCTGACCCTTGGAGAGTTCCTTGACCACCCTTCTTTTGAGATACCACAGCACTGCCATGCCTTTTACCAAGCTCACAGCTTATCCCACAATGAGACTAAGTTCTTAAGAGCAGGGACTGTGCCATCTTCCCTCCTGTCTCTCCCACCGCACGCAGCACAGGGCCAGATAGGAAACAGGCAGAGGAAATGCTGGTTAGGAGAACACGCTCGTTGACATGCTTGTGTATGAACAAGAGGTCACAAGTTTAACTGCCTTTAGGTGCCAGATACGACAAATTTGTTAAGTTGCCTGGTGCAAGACAATTGGGAATGGTGGGACCTATGGTACATTGGAGACGTCATTCTCTTGCTTGAAGTATTTTTTCTTTTCTTTTTTTCTTTTTTTGAGATGGAGTTTTGCTGTTGTTGCCCAGGCTGGAGCACAATGGCGTGATCTTGGCTCACTGCAATCTCCGCCTCCCGGGTTCAAGCAATTATCTGCTTCAACCTCCCGAGTAGCTGGGATTATAGACACGCATCACCACGCCTGGCTAATTGTGTATTTTTAGTAGAGACAGGGTTTCTCCATGTTGGTCAGGCTGGTCTCGAACTCCCAACCTCAGGTGATCCACCTGCCTCAGCATCCCAAAGTGCTGGGATTACAGGCGTAAGCCACCGTGCCTGGCTTCCTGAAGTATTAATAATACCCAGAACATTAAAACACTACGTAAACCAGCCGAGCGTAGTGGCTCAAGCCTGTAGTACCAGCACTTTGGGAGGCTGAGGTGGGTGGATCACCTGAAGTCAGGAGTTTGAGACCAGCCTGGGCAACATGGTAAAACCCTGTCTCTACTAAAAATACAAAAATTAGCTGAGTGTGGTGGTACACACATGTAATCCCAGCTACTTGGGAGGATGAGCCATGAGAATTGCTTGAGCCCGGGAGGCAGAGGCTGCAGTGAGCCAAGATTGTGACACTGCACTCCGGCCTGGGTGACAGAGCAAGACTATCTCAATAAATGAATACATACATAAATAAACACTATGTAAAGCACACCAGAAGGCTAACCTTGACCTTAAGATCATGGATGTGAGACACTGAATTATAGTGAAATACACTCTGCATTTAGGTGGTCCTTTAGAGCTTTTTTTTTTTTTCCCCATACTTTAAATTTTTTAAATTTACTGTAGAGAGAACATCTCACTATGTTGCCCAGGCTGGTCTTGAGCTCCTGGCCTCAAGGGGTCCTCCTGCCTTGGCCTCCCAAAGTGCTGGGGTTACAGGTGTGAGCCACCGCACCTGGCCCTTCAGATCTTTCAAAGCAATTTTACATCAGCAACTCTATCCTCAGTTTACAAAGGAAACTGAAGCTCAGAAAGGTGAAGTTAATTGCTCAAGGTCACGTATCAAGGAGTTAATGGCACAAGGCTAGGGCCAATTCATTCAGACTCTGGCCTGGGATCCCCTCTTTTGGGGGTGATGGGAGGAGGGTCTAGAAAATATAGGCATCATCCACTTTTCTTTCAACCCAAACTTCATCTGTAAAACACGACCAACAATCCTCTTCGCAGGGAAGAGTTAAACTGAATGGAGGAAGGGGAGCTTCTCAGGGCTTCCTAACCTGGCCTTTTAGGGCGGGCTTTAGGTGGTAAAATTTTGTGACAGCAAGTGCATTCTTGTGGCTTAGACTGCTTGGCTAGGAATCTTGACTTCAGGATCTGTCAGTGTTTAACGCCTGAGCCTCAATTCGTTTGTAAAATGGAGCATTGTTAGGATTAGAAGAAATAATCAGTGCACAAAGTAGTGTCAGTAGAAGGTAGCTGTTATTTATTGTTCTATTCTGGGGTAAAAGTATCAGATTCTCAAAGGGGTTCTTAACCTAGAACGTTTTCGAACAGATGGCAAAGGTGTTTGAAAGCTATCAGGAAACCATCCTCGTGTAAAACGAAGCAGCGCTACAGAAATGGGCTGCCCTGGGAACTGGGAAGCCCAGGTTCCACTGCTAACTTGTTTCAGCTCACTGGGTGATCTGTAAATAAAAAGGGAGGTGGCGGTGGTCCGAGCTGGCAGCCGCAATGCAGCCCCAGGTAGCTCTAGGGGCAGACAGTAAACGCGCTCCGAGGAGGGGCGAGCGCGCAGCCACCGGGAGACTACACCTCCCAGGCTGCCTTGCGCGCCGGGCGGCGCCCTACGCTAGCACGCGAGCCTCCCCGTACCCCCACCCTCCAGTTACTGTCTCTCGCGAGAAGACGGGCCGCGCCGACGGTAGCGATAGCGAGCGGTGGCGGCGGTGGTGGTGGTGGTGGCGGCCGAGACGGCGGCGGCCATTTTGGTGAGGCCTCGGGAGCGACGGCGGCGGTTCGCTGGGAGTAGCGTCTGCCCTTTTTCCCACCCACCGTCCGCATCTGTGTGCTCCGAGAAGAGGCAGTGGAGGCAAGGCGGTGGCAGTAGCTGCAGTCTCCAGGGGAGTTTAAAGGCCGCAAAGGCGGTGGCCAAGAGGGAGCCCTCCCCCCTCCTCGGCGGGAGGGGGGGTGGTGCGCACGCCCCCGAGGACGCAGGTAAGGAGAGGGAGACAAGATGGCGGACGTCCCACAGTTCCCCCTCCCCTGACGGCTGACTGCGCGCGCATCTTTCCGCCACCGCCTCCCCTCCCACCTTCCCGGGGTGCTGCGCGCGCACCCTCAGCCGGGGCCCCGGGGCCGGTGCGCGAGGCTGTCGGCGCGCGCCCATAGAGACAGAGTGAGGGGGTCAGGCCGGCCGGCGCTGGGCCCCGCGTCTCCTCTCCCTTCCCGCTCTTCTGCGCACGCGTGCCTGAGCAAGCGAGCGAGCGAGCCCTGAGAGGACGGACCCAGGTGCGCTCCTGCCCGCCCACCAACCCAGTCACCCCTCAGGGGCGCGCGGGAAGAGGAAGGGGGGCGTGGGACGAGTAGTCTGGGCGCGCGCCCACCACATCCAGCCGGGGCATCAGGACCTGGTGGCACGAACCCTCCCTTCTCTCAGCCTTTCGCGGTCGGGTGATGGGGGCGGGGGCTCCCTGACGGGCTCGGATGAGGGGCTTCCCAGCCCCGCGACCCTTGTGTGCGTGGGCTCGGGTTCTGGCGGGAGCCCCCGGGCCGTGCGCGCAGCCGGCTCTCTCCGCCTCCAGCCGCGCACGCGCGGGCCCCTCCCCCGCCCGGCGCGCACGTTGGGTGGGGTGGGAGTCTGGAGGGGGCGGGGCTATCTCAGGGCTAGTGGCAACTTGGGCAGAGGTCAGGGGTCACGCGAGGTCAGTCCGCCGGGAGGGCTAGGGAGACGGTCACGAAACCTGGAGTCAAGAGTTCAGGCTTGTTGGCTTCTGGTGAGCTCGGGTCTTCGGAACGTGTGGCTGAGGAGGGAGTGAATCAAAGGCGGCACCGTGGTTTAGGAATTTCCTTAAACACAGGGGAAGCATTTCCGGGCCTCCTGCGGGTTCACACTGCCTGTTTCCGGCGCGTGGTTCTTGGCAGTGCGGCTTCTCGCTTTTGACTGCTCCTGAATCTCCCTTTTGCTGTGGTTCTTGTGTTTGGGGAAGTGTCTAATGGCGCAGGTATGGGATTCACAGTGCCCTGCCCTGAATCCTGGGCGGATTTTCCTGTGACCTGCATGTTTGTTGACTCTTCCCGGGAGTTCCACTCTCATTTCTGCGTCCAGCCCTCACTGGAAAGACACGCAGGCAGGTAGCACCTTTCTGAGGTTCTGGATGTGACAGCTTTTTTTTGCTGTAATTTTTTTTGGTTTTGTTTTCCATTCTATGGTTGGAGCCTTCACACTTAAAATTTTTGAACTTTCTTGCTTAACTCCTTTCCTGCTCCTTCCCCCAGGCAGGATCTATGTCCCTACAGAATTCGCAAAACAGGATTCGTCTTCACAAAACATGATTTGCATTTCCCTGAAATATGAGCTTTTCCTACTGTTGTTTTTCTGTTTCTAGTCTTTGAACTGATTTGGGTATGTTTAAACGTCTCAAAAAAACTGGAGTAAATAATACGCTTTGATGAATGTTGGCAAATGTGGAAGAGTTCCTCACTGTTCTTCTGTTTCAGGTGTGATTCCCTTCAGTACGGCGGCACCGTGGAAGTGCAGACTTTCACAGGGGGTGTGGTCTCAGCTCACACAGGTGAGGGATCTGCTACCATTTTGTGTGCTGATGCTAATGGGAGAAATGTTTGAGATAATGAAAGCAATTATAGGTCAGTATTGGGGATTTTCACTCTAGAGAAACACGGGAATGTTTGCATGTGGTTTTTCTGTGGAGGGTTTGATTATAGTAGTGCAACAACAGAACTGAGGCTGTGGGTTAAGGAAAACGTGGTCAACCTGGCTCTACCAGGAAGAGTAGCAGGTTTTCCATGGTTTTGGCATTAAGACTATGTGGATTGAAGTCCTCCTACCACTTTTTTACTGTGTGACCTTCCACAAATCATAAGGTTTTAAAACTTTTTTACTTATAAAACAGATTATATTAGAATGTAAGCTCCATTTAGGTTGGGAATCCTTTCTGCATGGCTTTATCCGTTGTGTGTAGGAGGAAGTAAATATTTGTTATGCTGTGAGAAGCACTTGGTTTTTGTTTTTTTTTTTTGAGACGGAGTCTCGCTCTCACGCTGGCTGGAGTGCAGTGGCGCGATCCCGGCTCACTGCAAGCTCCACCTCCTGGGTTCACACCATTCTCCTGCCTCAGCCTCCCGAGTAGCTGGGACCACCGGCGCCCGCCGCTATACCCAGCTAATTTTTTGCATTTTTAGTAGAGACGGGGTTTCACCGTGTTAGCTAGGATGGTCTCGATCTCCTGACCTCGTGATCCACCTGCCTCGGCCTCCCAAAGTGCTGGGATTACAGGTGTGAGTCACCACACCCGGCCAGCACTTGGTTTTTAAGGTAGATGTGAGGATTATAGAGTACATCAAACAAGTACTGAAAGTATTTCATACATGTTAAGTGCTGAAGAAATATAACTTGTAATTTCTGTGTTTCTCTTTATTCAGTGTTATTTCTGGTTTTTTAAAAATAATTTTTCATCCCCTTTAACTGCATTTGTGTCTTCTTCTTACCCTACTTTAGGTGCTCCAGAGGCTGGTGGACCTGAGCGGAGGCTGGGACGCCCTGGTGGGCCCCGGGCCCTGGAAGGCGGGTCCCGGTGGCCGGTGGCCCAGAATGAGGCCAGCTCCCAGCATGCCCTGCAGCCGGACGCCAGCCCCTCGGCCAGCAGCAGTGGTGATAACGACCCAGTCATTCTTCAGGCATCCAAGGAGGAGCCTGGGAGTGGGACCATGCAGAGCAGCCCCTCCCCTGCTCACCCTCAGCTCCCAGTCCTACAGACACAGGTTTGAAAGTGGGGAGAGGTCCTTCTCTGCTTCTGCATTGTGGATTGTTGGGTGTGAGGCAGAAGAAATGTGACGGGAATATTTGTGGAGAGTTTTGGAGAATCTTTGGTGCTCGGGGGGCTGGGCTGTAGTGTGTCAGGTCTGTTGGATACTCACATTCCATTTAACATTAGTGTAATATCTCCAAGAGTGCAAAAATTCCTCATTACCTGAAAGGTTGAATTAGGCTAGGTTGGAAATGGAGGTCTGGGCACCATGCTTTTAAGACCGTACACTTTGAGGATAGTTTAACTTCTATCAGAACTGGAGTAGGATAAGCCTATGGATGATGTGTAATGTTCATTCCTTTCTCATACCAAGGAAGGGTGTGGGGTAGGAAAAAAAAAACATGGCTTTTAAACACACATCTAGGTGTGTGTACAGTCAGATTTCTTTTCAGTTTAATTTTTTTAACTTTTTTATAAAAAGGATTTCTAGCCGGGCGCGGTGGCTCAAGCCTGTAATCCCAGCACTTTGGGAGGCCGAGACGGGCGGATCACGAGGTCAGGAGATCGAGACCATCCTGGCTAACACGGTGAAACCCCGTCTCTACTAAGAAATACAAAAAAACTAGCCGGGCGAGGTGGCGGGCGCCTGTAGTCCCAGCTACTCGGGAGGCTGAGGCAGGAGAATGGCGTAAACCCGGGAGGCGGAGCTTGCAGTGAGCTGAGATCTGGCCACTGCACTACAGCCTGGGTGACAGAGCGAGACTCCGTCTCAAAAAAAAAAAAAAAAAAAAAAAAAAGGATTTCTTTATTGTGTCATCCTTGCATATGGGCCATGTTGATGTTTTCTGTATCCTCCCAGTTTTAGTATATGTGTTGCTAAAGTAAGCAGTACAGTAAGTTTTTCATGTTTATAGATTTGATAGTTATAATTTTCCTGAGAAACTGGGGAAATTTGTGACAGTCTTGTCGTTTAGCTGAGGTTGGAATTTGAGTGGCGCAGTGTAAGGCTTATGTCCTGGAGTGAATTTGTGAATTCCCTGAATATCCACATTTTAGTAGGACTTTGTTTTCCATTTTTTTCTTTTCTTTTTTTTTTAAATGAGATGGAGTCTCTTTCCGTCACCCAGGCTGGAGTGCAATGGCACGATCTCAGCTCACCGCAACCTCTGCCTCCCAAGTTCAAGCAGATGTCCCGCCTCAGCCTCGGGAGTAGCTGGGATTACAGGCACCCACCATCATAGCTGGCTAATTTTTATATTTTTGTGGAGATGGGGTTTCACCATGTTGACCAGGCTGGTCTTGAACTCCTGACCTCAGGTGATCCACCCACCTCGGCCTCCCAAAGTATTGAGAGTACAGGTGTGAGCCACAGGACCTGGCCTGTTTTTCTTTTCTTTTCTTTTCCTTTCCTTTCTTTTCTTTTCTTTTCTTTTCTTTTTTTTTTCTTTTCTTTTCCCCTCCCTTCCTCTCTCTCTCTCTCCTTCCTTCCTTCTTTCCTTCCTTTTCCTTTCTTTTCTTTCTTTTTTTCTTTTTCTTTCTCTTTCTGTCTGTCTGTCTTTCTTTCTTTCGAGTCTCGCTCTGTCACCAGGCTGAAATGCAGTGGTATGATCTCGGCTCACTGCAACCTCCACCTCCCCGGTTCAAGCGATTCTCCTGCCTCAGCTTCCCGAGTAGCTGCTACTCTAGGTGCACGCTACCACGCCTGGCTAATTTTTGTGTTTTTAGTAGAGGTGGGGTTTCACCATGTTTGCCAGGATGGTCTCGATCTTTTGACCTTGTGGTCCCCACCCGCCTCAGCCTCTCAAAGTGCTGGAATTACAGGTGTGAACCACTGTGCCTGGCTCAGAGTTTCACTCTTGTCCAGGCTGGAGTGCAGTGGTACGATCTCGGCTTACTGCAACCTCTACCTCCTGGGTTCAAGTGATTCTCCTGCCTTAGCCTCTTGAGTAGCTGGGATTACAGGCATCCGCCACCACGCCCAGCTAATTTTCTGTATTTTTAGTAGAGATGGGGTTCACCATGTAGTTAGGCTGGTCTCGAACTCCTGACCTCTGGTAATCCACCCGCCTCAACCTCAAAAAGTACTAGGATTACAGGTGTGAGCCACCGTGCCCAGCTATGTCTGCCTTCCTTTCATCCGCCCGTCCGTCCAGACATGGCATAATCTCGGCTTACTACAACCTCTGCTTCCTGGTTCAAGCGATTCTCCTGCCTCAGGCTCCTGAATAGCTGGGATTACAGGCTCGCGCTACCACACCTGGCTAATTT
This sequence comes from Chlorocebus sabaeus, assembly GCF_047675955.1. Lineage (NCBI taxonomy): Eukaryota > Metazoa > Chordata > Mammalia > Primates > Cercopithecidae > Chlorocebus > Chlorocebus sabaeus. The sequence goes on from NC_132908.1 coordinate 27,690,008, forward strand.
CTGTACTTTTAGGAGAGATGGGGTTTCACCATGTTAGTTAGGCTGGTCTGGAACTCCTGACCACATGATCCACCTGCCTCAGCCTCCCAAAGTCCTGGGATTACAGACGTGAGCCACTAAGCCTGGCTTCCATTTCTTAATGCTTTTGGAGTACCTTGTAAAGTGATGTGTGGGTGTTTGAGAACAGTGGCTATGCCTCTAGCCCTTGCCTGTCCAGTGAAGAAGTTAAGGTGGCTTGGGATTTTGTTGGTGGCTGTTGAATTTGGTGGTAGCTCACATTTATTGCATAAGTGAATTGCTACACTTGTGAAAATGGAGGGAAAATAGGGAGTTGTTTATGTGAATGAAATCACTGAGGCTCTGAAAGGATCAGAATTTGAAATCATATGCTATATGTGTGTGTGTGTGTGGGGGGGTTTTTTTTCCCCCGAGTCAGAGTCTACTCTGTCATCCAAGCTGGAGTACAATGGCGCGATCTTGGCTCACTGCAACCTCCGCCTCCCAGGTTCAAATGATTCTTGTGCCTGAACCTCCTGAGTAGCTGGGATTACAGGCTTCCACCACCATGCCCAGCTAATTTTTGCATTTTCAGTAGAGACGGGGTTTCGCCATGTTGGCCAGGTTGGTTTCAAACTCCTGACCTCAGGTGATCCACCCGCCTCGGCCTCCCAAAGTGCTGGGATCACAATTGTGAGCCACCATCCCCGGCCTATATGGGTCTGTGTGTGTGTGTGTATATACATACATGTACATATACACATATATACATATACATACATATATACATGTTCTTAAGCTTGGGGACTGTGTAAATGTCAGGACATAATTCTTTCATGTCAAGCATCTATAAACTTGGCTTTGCCATCGGAGTCCCTTATTAAAACTTTATCCCAAACATTTGTGTTTATGAAAATAAGATTTACACGTTATTCTACATAGTTTTTTCTTGTGAAGATGGAATGAAATAATGTACCTGAAACACTCAGCACAGTGCTAAGCATTTATTTTTGCCATCGTTTTCCACTTTTCTAGATGGTGTCGGACGGCATGACAGGCAGCAATCCTGTGTCCCCTGCCTCATCCAGTTCCCCAGCCTCTAGTGGGGCAGGCGGCATCTCCCCCCAGCACATAGCTCAAGATTCCTCCCTGGATGGACCTCCAGGACCCCCAGATGGTGCCACAGTGCCCCTGGAGGGGTTCAGCTTATCCCAGGCTGCTGACCTGGCTAACAAGGGCCCGAAGTGGGAGAAGAGCCATGCCGAAATCGCGGAACAGGCCAAGCATGTACGTATTAGGAAGGCTCATGAAGATTCTTGGGAGTCATCTTTGCTAAACTCCCACGTCCTCTTGAGTATTTTAGGTTTCTTTTCTTTTTTGTCATGGATTTAGGGTATAGGTTCTGCCTTAACATATATGATTGTGAGCAAATTGCTTGAATACTGAGTCTCATTTTCCTTGCTGTAAATAAAAAAGGAATGATATAATAATTTGTAGGCTATTAGGAGGTTTAAATTATAGGAGCAAGGCCGGGTGCAGTGGCTCACACCTGTAATCCCAGCACTTTAAGGGGCTGAGACAGGCAGATCTCTTGAGCTCGGGAGTTCAAGACCAGACTGGGCAATGTGGTGAAACCTCATCTCTGTAAAAAGTACAATAAATTATCTGGGCATAGTGGCACATTCCTGTAGCAGTCCCAGCCACCCAGGAGCCTGAGTTGAGAGGATCACCTGAGCCCAGGAGGTCAGGGCTGCAGTGAGCCATGATTATGCCACTGCACTCCAGCCTGAGCAGCCGAGTAAGATCCTGTCTCAAAAAAAAGGGAAAAAAGGAGAAAATAGACATGAAAGCACTTTGTAAGCTGTGATGCTCTTAAGATTTACTGGTTTCTACTTATTTCTGTCCTGCAGTCTGTTACATTTATCCAGTGGTAAGTGTGGTCTCGGCCAGCAGCATTAGCATCACCTGGGAACTTACTAAAAACAAATGCTCTGTCAGGCGTGATGGCTCATGTCTGTAATCCCAGCACTATGGGAGGCTGAGGTGGGTGGATCACCAGAAGTCAGCCTGGCCAACGTGGCAAAACCCCGTCTCTACTAAAAATACAAAAATTAGGCTAGCGTGGTGGTGCAGGCCTGTAGTCCTAGCTACTCAGGAAGCTAAGGCAGGAGAATTGCTTGAACCAGGGAGGCAGAGGTTGCAGTGAGCTGAGATGATGCCACTGCACGCCAGCCTGGGTAACAATGAGACTCCTTCTCAAAACAAACAAACAAACAAACAAACGCAAATTCTTGGTACTCCTCACCCACTGACCCATTTGAAACTATGAGGGTAGGGCCCAGCAATCTCTTTTTATTTTTTATTTTATTTTATTTATTTATTTTTTTGAGACCGAGTCTCGCTCTGTCACCCAGGCTGGACTGCAGTGGCACGATCTCAGGTCACTGCAAGTTCGGCCTGCCAGGTTCACGGCTATCCTCTTGCCTCAGCCTCCCAAGTAGCTGGGACTACAGGCGCCCGCCCCCAAGCCCGGGTAATTTTTTTGTATGTTTAGTAGAGACAGGGTTTCACCATGTTGGCCAGGATGGTCTCAATCTCCTGACCTCGTGATCTGCCTACCTCAGCCTCCCGAAGTGCTGAGATTACAGGTGTGAGCCACCATGCACAGCCTAATTTATTTTATTTTATTTTATTTGTTTATTTTGAGATGGAGCCTTGCTCTGTCTCCAGGCTGGAGGTCACTGCAACCTCCGCCTCCTGGGTTCAAGTGATTCTCCTGCCTCAGCCTCCCTAGTAGCTGGGACTACAGCCGTGCACTGCCACACTCAGCTAATTTTTTGTATTTTTAATAGAGACGGGATTTCACCATATTGGCAGGATGGTCTCGATCTGTTGACCTTGTGATCTGCCAGCCTCGGCCTCTCAAAGTGCTGGGATTACAGGTGTGAGCCACTCTACCTGGCCTCAATCTGTTTTCTTTTGTTTTTCTTGAGATGGAGTCTCGCTCTTTCGCCCAGGCTGGAGTGCAGTAGCATGATCTCGGCTCACTGCAAGCTCCACCTCCCGGGTTCACGCCATTCTCCTGCCTCAGCCTCCTGAGTAGCTGGGACTACAGGCACCTGCCACCACGCCCAGCTAATTTTTTGTGTTTTTAGTAAAGACGGGGTTTAACTGTTTTAGCCAGGATGGTCTTGATCTCCTGACCTAATGATCTGCCCACCTTGGTCTCCCAAAGTGCTAGGATTACAGGCGTGTGTGCAATCTGTTTCTAAAAGTCCTCCAGATGATTGTGGTGTCTGCTCAAGTTTGAGAGCAGCTGGTCTAATATGCACGTCTTTCTTGATGTTTCCTTCACTATCAGGCTATTTAGTTCTGTCTCATCTCTGGCTGTCATTTTCTCTGATTTAGTTTTTATCAGGAGAGGACAGAATAACAAAGGCAGAGACTGGGTGCAGTGGTTTTTGCCTATAATCTGAGCATTTTGGGAATCCCAGACAGGCGGACTGCTTGAGCCCAGGAGTTCCAGACCAGCCTTGACATCGTGAAAACTCGTCCCTACAAGAAATACAAAAAAAATTAGCTGGGCATGGGTTGCATGTGCCTATAGTCTCAGGTACTTGGGCAGCTGAGTTGGGAAGATAACCTGAGCCTAGGCAACAGAGTGAGACCCAGAAAAATCTCACTCAGATTTCTGAGTGAGATTCAGAAAAAGAAATAAGGCAGTTGTCCTGAATTTTTTGAGTCATCTCTGTCAAAAATATTTTAAATGCTTTTTTTATAAAAGACAATCAGTGTAGAAACTTTAGTAAAAATGACCAGTTTTTTACACCTAACCAGTGTTAAACAATTCATGTATAATGTTTCATGTTTTTTACATAAACACATGCATTTTTACAAAAGTAGTATTTTTATAAACAACAGTGTATCAGTTATAGCGTATTTCTAAGCTTAATGCATCATGAACATACTCTGAGTAAGTAGAATTCTATGATGATGATTATCTACCCCTTATATCTAGAATCAAGAGGAAAGTATGTGTTCCTTACTCCTCTGGGAAGCTCCCCTTGGGATATGTTTTCCCAAGTCTCTTCTATGTCTATGGGGTGTGGAGATTGTGTTAAAAATAATGGAAAGCTCATGAAATTTGCTGTCTGGAGTTCTCAGACCTATTTTTGATTGCCATCTTCTATTACTTTCTAGCTGTGTGATCTTGGGCAAATCACTTAATCTCCCTGATCTATTTTCCCTCTTCTGAAGAGAGTATGGTACCTGCCTGTAGGTTTGGTATGTGGACTAAGCATAAGCATAACACAATCAGCCCACTTAGTGTTCAGGAATTCAGCCGTGGCAGTGAGACGGAGTGTGTGTTTAGAACTGTTGATTGATCTGGCTCTCCCTGATTAGGAGGCTGAGATTGAGACTCGGATTGCTGAGCTGCGGAAGGAGGGTTTCTGGTCACTGAAGAGGCTGCCTAAGGTGCCAGAGCCCCCTCGCCCCAAAGGTCACTGGGACTATCTGTGCGAAGAGATGCAGTGGCTCTCTGCTGACTTTGCTCAGGAGCGCCGTTGGAAACGGGGTGTGGCCCGTAAGGTAGGTCTTCCACTGGGACTGCCTTCCTTTTCCTTTTCAGGTTTGTGCTTTCCCTTGAAAGGTGGGTTAGTTGGAAGGTGACCAAACAGAATGATGTAGGCATTAAGAGGCAAGCTCTTGACTTTCCAGATTTCTTGGCCTTGATTATTTTCTTTGCCTTTGAGTGGGGAAGTCTGGCTTTGAGTGTTTTCACCCTGGGTTTTCATTCCCACAGGTGGTGCGCATGGTGATCCGGCACCACGAGGAGCAGCGGCAGAAAGAGGAACGGGCCCGGAGGGAGGAGCAGGCCAAGCTGCGTCGAATCGCTTCCACCATGGCCAAGGATGTCAGGCAGTTCTGGAGCAATGTGGAGAAGGTAGACAGTGGGGATCAGGAAAGGGAAATGGCCTTGGATTAGATTGGTAGATGACATGGTAGTAGGAATTATCAAAACTTCTTGAGGGAGTAAATGTAATTTCAGGCAACTCTAATGATGATTATGTTGTGTGGATAAAAAAGTATAGTGGCAAAATATGAGTTCTTTCTTTGGGGATTGTTAATAGTTCTACTTGACAGCTCTAGGCCACCTGTCCCTTGCAGGGCATTTAGCATGTGTTTACTAAAATGTATTTGTGCCACTTACATGCTTAAATTCTGCCAAAGTTCTCACTGCCCATATAGTAAGTTGTAATTATTTTTTAAGTACTACCTGTATTCCGTCTATATTCTCAGTCTTGCCTCCTGCCATGTTCTTTCCTTCTCCCTTTCACTCCACACCCATCTTTCTTTTGTATATCTCTGGCCATTTACACATGGACTTTATGCTGCTGGGAATGCCTTTTTCCTCATGTGTACTTAGGGAACAGCTACCTGTTTTTTAGTTGTCTTGGACAGGGTCTTGCTGTGTGGCCTAGGCTGGAGTGCAGTGGTACGATCACGGCTTACTGCATCCTCAGCCTCTTGGGCTCATGCGATCTTCCTGCTTCAGCCTCCCAAGTATCTGGGACTACAGGCACATGCTACCACATCTTGCTAATTAAGAAAAATTTTTTTTTCTTTTTTTTTTCTTTTTTTTTTTTTTTTTTAAATTTTTTTGTGAAACAGAGTCTCGCACCATCACCCAGGGCCGTGGCGCAATCTTGGCTTACTGCAGCCTCTGCCTCCTGGGCTCAAGTGATTCTCCTGCCTCACTCTCTGGAGTAGCTGGGATTACAGGCATGTGCTACCATGTCTGGCTAATTTTTGTATTTTTAGTAGAGACAGAGTTTTGTCATGTTGGCCAGGCTGGTCTTAAACTCCTGACCTCAGGTTATCCACCGGCCCCGGCCTCTCAAAAGTGCTGGGATTATAGGTGTGAGCCACCGCAGCTGGCTTAAAAATATTTTTTTGTGGAGACAAGGTCTCGCTGTTACACACCAAGCTGATCTTAAATTCCTAGGCTCAAGGAATCCTCTCGCTTTGACCTCCCAAAGTGTGAACCACCATACCTGGCTTCACCTACCTGGTTTTTTTTTTTGTTTTTGAGATGGAGTCTCGCTTTGTTCCCAGGCTAGAGTGTGGTGGTTCAATCTGGGCCCACTGCAACCTTTGCCTCCCGGGTTCAAGCAATTCTCCTGCCTCTGCCTTCCGAGTAGCTGAGATTACAGGCGCCCACCACCAAGCCTGGCTAATTTTCGTATTTTTAGTAGAGATGGGGGTTTCACCATGTTGGTCAGGCTGGTCTCGAACTCCTGACCTCCTGTGATCCTCCCGCTTCAGCCTTCCAAAGTGCTGAGAATACAGGCATAAGTCACTGTGCCCAGCCCACTTGCCTACTTTTTGAGATCCAATTCCAGCTGGGTGTGGTGATATATGCCTGTAGTTCCACCTATGTGGGAGGGCAAGGCAGGAGGATCATTGGAGCCCAGGAGTTTGACACCAACCTGGCCAACATAGTGAGACCTCATCTCTTAAAAAAAAATCAGATTGCAAATCTTCCCTCCAACTGAGGCTAAGCTGGCTCTTCTTCCTGCATGCTCCCTTTGTG